>NC_037668.1:110983843-111305995 GCF_003255815.1 Theropithecus gelada
TAACGTGCAGGTTTGTTACATATGTATACTTGTGCCATGTTGGTGTGTTGCACCCATCAACTCGTCATTTACATCAGGTATAACTCCCAATGCAATCCCTCCCCCCTCCCCCCTCCCCATGATAGGCCCCGGTGTGTGATGTTCCCCTTCCTGAGTCCAGGTGATCTCAATGTTCAGTTCCCACCTATGAGTGAGAACATGCGGTGTTTGGTTTTCTGTTCTTGTGATAGTTTGCTAAGAATGATGGTTTCCAGCTGCATCCATGTCCCTACAAAGGACACAAACTCATCCTTTTTGATGGCTGCATAGTATTCCATGGTGTATATGTGCCACATTTTCTTAATCCAATCTGTCACTGATGGACATTTGGGTTGATTCCAAGTCTTTGCTATTGTGAATAGTGCTGCAATAAACAGACGTGTGCATGTGTCTTTATAGCAGCATAATTTATAATCCTTTGGGTATATCCCCAGTAATGGGATGGCTGGGTCATATGGTACATCTAGTTCTAGATCCTTGAGGAATCGCCATACTGTTTTCCATAATGGTTGAACTAGTTTACAATCCCACCAACAGTGTAAAAGTGTTCCTATTTCTCCACATCCTCTCCAGCACCTGTTGTTTCCTGACTTTTGAATGATCGCCATTCTAACTGGTGTGAGATGGTATCTCATTGTGGTTTTGATTTGCATTTCTCTGATGGCCAGTGATGATGAGCACTTTTTCATGTATCTGTTGGCTGTATGAATGTCTTCTTTTGAGAAATGTCTGTTCATATCCTTTGCCCACTTTTTGATGGGGTTGTTTGTTTTTTTCTTGTAAATTTGTTTGAGTTCTTTATAGGTTCTGGATATTAGCCCTTTGTCAGATGAGCAGATTGCAAAAATTTTCTCCCATTCTGTAGGTTGCCTGTTCACTCTGATGGTAGTTTCTTTGCTGTGCAGAAGCTCTTTAGTTTAATTAGATCCCATTTATCAATTTTGGCTTTTGCTGCCGTTGCTTTTGGTGTTTTAGACATGAAGTCTTTGCCCATGCCTATGTCCTGAATGGTACTACCTAGGTTTTCCTCTAGGATTTTTATGGTATTAGGTCTAACATTTAAGTCTCTAATCCATCTTGAATTAATTTTCATATAAGGAGTAAGGAAAGGATCCAGTTTCAGCTTTCTACTTATGGCTAGCCAATTTTCCCAGCACCATTTATTAAATAGGGAATCCTTTCCCCATTTCTTGTTTCTCTCAGGTTTGTCAAAGATCAGATGGCTGTAGATGTGTGGTATTATTTCTGAGGACTCTGTTCTGTTCCATTGGTCTATATCTCTGTTTTGGTACCAGTACCATGCTGTTTTGGTTACTGTAGCCTTGTAGTAGAGTTTGAAGTCAGGTAGCGTGATGCCTCCAGCTTTGTTCTTTTGACTTAGGATTGTCTTGGAGATGCGGGCTCTTTTTTGGTTCCATATGAACTTTAAAGCAGTTTTTTCCAATTCTGTGAAGAAACTCATTGGTAGCTTGATGGGGATGGCATTGAATCTATAAATTACCTTGGGCAGTATGGCCATTTTCATGATATTGATTCTTCCTATCCATGAGCATGGTATGTTCTTCCATTTGTTTGTGTCCTCTTTTATTTCACTGAGCAGTGGTTTGTAGTTCTCCTTGAAGAGGTCCTTTACATCCCTTGTAAGTTGGATTCCTAGGTATTTTATTTTCTTTGAAGCAATTGTGAATGGAAGTTCATTCCTGATTTGGCTCTCTGTTTGTCTGTTACTGGTGTATAGGAATGCTTGTGATTTTTGCACATTAATTTTGTATCCTGAGACTTTGCTGAAGTTGCTTATCAGCTTAAGGAGATTTTGGGCTGAGACAATGGGGTTTTCTAAATATACAATCAAGTCAATGAATCCAGGAGTTGGTTTTTTGAAAAGATCAACAAAATTGACAGACCACTAGCAAGACTAATAAAGAAGAAAAGAGAGAAGAATCAAATCGACGCAATTAAAAATGATAAAGGGGATATCACCACCGACCCCACAGAAATACAAACTACCATCAGAGAATACTATAAACACCTCTACGCAAATAAACTGGAAAATCTAGAAGAAATGGATAATTTCCTGGACAGTTACACTCTTCCAAGACTAAACCAGGAAGAAGCTGAATCCCTGAATAGACCAATAGCAGGCTCTGAAATTGAGGCAATAATTAATAGCCTACCAACCAAAAAAAGTCCAGGACCAGATGGATTCACAGCTGAATTCTACCAGAGGTACAAGGAGGAGTTGGTACCATTCCTTCTGAAACTATTCCAATCAATAGAAAAAGAGGGAATCCTCCCTAACTCATTTTATGAGGCCAACATCATCCTGATACCAAAGCCTGGCAGAGACACAACAAAAAAAGAGAATTTTAGACCAATATCCCTGATGAACATCGATGCAAAAATCCTCAATAAAATACTGGCAAACCGGATTCAGCAACACATCAAAAAGCTTATCCACCATGATCAAGTGGGCTTCATCCCTGGGATGCAAGGCTGGTTCAACATTCGCAAATCAATAAACATAATCCAGCATATAAACAGAACCAAAGACAAGAACCACATGATTATCTCAATAGATGCAGAAAAGGCTTTTGACAAAATTCAACAGCCCTTCATGCTAAAAACGCTCAATAAATTCGGTATTGATGGAACGTACCTCAAAATAATAAGAGCTATTTATGACAAACCCACAGCCAATATCATACTGAATGGGCAAAAACTGGAAAAATTCCCTTTGAAAACTGGCACAAGACAGGGATGCCCTCTCTCACCACTCCTATTCAACATAGTGTTGGAAGTTCTGGCTAGGGCAATTAGGCAAGAGAAAGAAATCAAGGGTATTCAGTTAGGAAAAGAAGAAGTCAAATTGTCCCTCTTTGCAGGTAGGAACTCTTAATTTTCATTTCCTATTCCATTTCCTTTTGCAGTCATTTTTGTGACAAAAGATTACTCTGCAAACTCTGTTTTCTACTGATGCCAAAGTTTTCACCTTTAAAACTAACCAATATTGTAATGTGGGGGCTTGTGGGTACTCACTCATTTTAGGCAGGAATGCTCAAGGAGTTTATGCAACTTGTTTCGCTAAGTGGATAGTGAGCTTCACAAGGAAATTCCTACTTATTTTACGTTCTTCTCAGTGCTTTGCCCCATTTGCAGTACACAGCAGGCACATAATAAATACTTGTTGACTTAGTTGAATTTCAAACCTTTCATATAAGCCATTATGATTTAGCTAAAGAATGTTATAGCCTGTAGAAGGGCTAATTAGATCCAATAATTTGACTGACCTGTGCTAGCTCTGAAGCACTTAGTGGTAATAATACTGTTTTTGCAAGATGGATATTTTACTGTTGAGCTTGTCTGGTTTGAGAGGCTCACTGTTTTATGGTCTGTATGTGGTGATCATTTGGATGTAATGATCAAATGGGGGTTGCCCAAATTGATCGTTATAACAGGATTCCACTGTAATTACATTTCCATAAATGATACTCAAATTCATTGGGGAAATCAACAACCCCTTGGTGTGCCTACTTCCAGCACTGATTACAAGTTCAGGTTCTATAGCACTTTCTAACAAAAGGTAATTAAAATTTTACAACCCATAGTTAAGCCAAAATAAAAAGGCAGCTTTTTGTTCTGGATTCAAAAGTACTGCTCTTTGTAGACAACAGCAGAAGGCATTTAGATTTAGAAGAATAGGTAGATGTTTGGATCTGATACAAATTAATACATACATATTACTGAGACATAGTAAGTGGGTTGGAGTCAGGGTCATGAGTTCAAATCCCAGTTCCATTATTTCTATATCTACATTATCTTGGATGTCATTGAATCTTCTGAGCCCCAGTTTCCTCATCTTTAACATGGGAATAATATGGTTTCTGCTTCATTAGGTTTTTGAGATAATTAAATGATGTTATTGCTTGTAAAGTGCTAGCACAACCCTGGCTGGACATGTAAGTGCTCAATATGCCTTAGTTTTTATTATTGCCATTTAGTTAGATTTTGCTTGTTTGTTTTTTGGTTTTGGTTTTTACAAATTCAGCCATCATCTTTCCCTGGTGACACTGTAGAAAATATTGTATTTTGTTTTTCTGCCTTAGAGTGAACTGAATGTTTCGAGTCCCATGTATACCAATACCTAGTATCCTTAGTTTATTAATTCTTCTGTTCTAGAATTCACTGGCTTAGCCTCCATATCTCAGACATATTTTATCATATTCATTTCCAGGCACTGAGTTCGTCTACATTACCAGATTAACTAGAATATTCCATCAACTTCAGAGTCTTGTCATCTTAAAGCACATATCACCATAAGAATGTAAAAGGTCATGGGATGATTCTAATGCCCATTTCTATAGCACATTTTACAAAGGATTGAGGGGGGAGGGAGGGTTTCACTTAAATTTAAATACCATTATGCCATCAAAATAGCATTTAAGATAATACGCCAGCTTTTGAGCCTCTTCCAAATGCAAGGAATGGTTGTGAAGCATTGCATTCTAGTAGGGAAATTATCTATTCAGCAGAATTTCAGCCAAGAAAAATCATTTTCTAAATAGAAACAAACTAAGGGTAAATGTGGTGTGTGTCATCCTTTGACACCAGTATGATCTGTACCACAGAGGGCATCATCAAAGTTTATTAGTCAGCCATATTACAAAATTCGAATATCAATAAAACCTCATATAAGGATATAAAAAGGACCAACTGTCCAAAGCTCCAATATGTTACCTTTTTGTTTTTTAAGAAGAGTATTTTATACTATACAGCCACAAAAAGGAAGGAGGTCACGTCCTTTGCAGGCATATGGGTGGAGCTGGAAGACATTATTGTCTGCAAACTAACACAGGAACAGAAAACCAAACAGCAAATGTTCTCACTTATAAGTGGAAGCTGAAGGATAAAAACACAGGGACACAGGGAGGAGAACAACAGACACTGGGGCCTGTGGGTGGGTGGGGGAGGGGCATGCAAGGGAAGGGATCAGGATAAATAGTTAATGCATGCCGGGCTTAATACCTAGGTGACAAGTTGATAGGTGCAGCAAACCACCATGGCACATATTTACCCATCTAACAAACCTGCACGTCCTGCATATGTATCCTGGAAATTAAATTAAATTAAAAAATAAAAATTAGAAATGCGGAACATAAGCAAAACAAAACAAAACAAAACAAAAAAACGGAAGAGTATTTTATAAAGGAATTTGTTCCAGTAGTCATCAAGGGTCATAAAAAGAACATAATACACTGGGGCCTGGCGAGGAATGAGGGGCTAGGGGAGGGATAGCATCAGGAGAAATACCTAATGTAGATGACGGGTTGATGGATGCAGCGACTACCATGGCACGTGTATACCAAACCTGCATGTTCTGCACGTGTATCCCAGAACTTAAAGTATAATAAAATAAAATTTAAAAAAAGTAAAAGCCTCTGCCCAGAGACAACTCCTAGTCTCTATTTTTTTCTTAAATTATTATTATTTCTGGGTTAGTTTAACAACAACAACAAAAAAGAGACTGATGGTCTTAAGACAATGATCCCTCAAACTGGTGGAATATGAATAACTACATGGGTGGACATTTTGTCTAGAAGGGAAAAATATTCTAATATTTCTATTACAGTTTTCTTTTTGTTACTTGTCTTTTCTTCTTGAGTTCTATTCTTTCAGATTCCTTCATAGTTCTTGGTACTTTTATTTTTATTTTTGACTCCTTGACCATCTGGATATTTGTGGCTTCTCTCAGTAATTATTTGTCTATATTTTATTTACTTTTATAGAACTAACATGATTTTTAAACATTAGCAGAATTTTGTTTCTGTATAATCCAAAATGACCAAACCATAGAATAAATCCTCCATTCTAGGGCATAGGTCAACCATTCAGTATATACTCATTGAGTTCTTTCTGTGTTCCATGCTCTTTGCTAAGTTTTGGAATTGCAGGAGATCAAGCAGGAAGTAATTTTACAAAAAGTGGCAAGGAAGAGCACTACTAGTTGAAACGTGCAAGTTTCTTTACCACATTTTTTAATGTACAAAATTAAAAATTTTATCTTATGTTCTAGCTTACAATATCTCCTGCCACTGAACAAACATAAAGATAAACATCAGCCTTCTTCTTTTACGTCTGGTGTAAATTACAGTTGATGAGTTCTCTATAATTTCTCTGACATATTTATATTGATATTAACTGTTTAAGTTGAACATCTAAGGTAATCTACCAGAGAGTGAAATATAGATAATACCAAAGCGGTCACAACGTATTTATATCATGTAAGTCTTACATGTATTATATATTATAATAGATTATAAGGTATACTGCAAACAATTTAAAAATCTTAAACCTTATTTGATTACAATTAATTTACATAATTGAGCGATTTTTTTCACTTTCAAAAGCATATAGGAAAAAGTCATTAAATGTTCTGATGACTTTCCATGCTACCATTTTTTAATCACCATCTCCCCCATCCCAAAACTAGATTTTTTTTCCATACCTGAGTCAAATTTCAGTTGTTATTATTATTTTTTTTTATCTTTGTTTGGGCTTATCATCTTATTGGGACCTTTTCTCTTTTATCAATTCAATCTAGGTTTTCACAATGCGTCTGTACTCTCTCTCTGAGTCTTCCCATTAATTCCTTGTGAGAAAAATTTTTATGTGAAAGAGAATAGACAATTGAGCAGGAATCAGAACATTCTGTAGGGTCAAGTGCAAGTATTTTCACCATTATGAGGCAAAATATTTGATATGATTTGGTTGTGTCCCCACCCACCCAAGTATCATCTTGAATTCCCACATGTTGTGGGAAGAATCCAGAGAGAGGTAATTGAATCATGGGGGCAAGTCTTTCCCATGCTGTTCTCATGATAGTGAATAAGTCTTATGAGACCTGATGGTTTTAAAAAGAGGAATTCCCCTACATGAGCTCTCTCTCTTTGCCTGCCGCCATCCATGTAAGACATGACTTGCTCCTCCTTGCTTTCTTCCATGATTGTGAGACTTCCCCAGCCAGATGGAACTGTTAGTCTAATTAAACCTCTTTCTTTTGTAAATTGTCCAGTCTTGGGTATTTCTTTATCAGCAGCATGAAAGCAGTCTAATACAGTAAACTGGTACTGGTAGGGCGGGGTGCTGCTATAAGGATACCTGGAAATGCAGAAGTGACTTTGGAAATGGGTAACAGGCAGAGGCTGGAAGAGTATGGAGGGCTCAGAAGAAGACAGGAAAATGTGGGAAAGTTTGGAACTTCCTCAAGTCTTGCTGAATGGCTTTGAGCAAAATGCTGATAGTGATATGGACAATGAAATCCAGGCTGAGGTAGTCTCAGATGGAGATGAGGGACTTGTTGGTAACTAGAGCAAAGGTGACGATTGTTATGTTGTAGCAAAGAGACTAGTGGCATTTTGCCTCTGCCCTAGAGATTTGTGGCACTTTAAACTCGAGAGAGATGATTTAGGGTATCTGGCAGAAGAAATATGTAAGCAGCAAAGCATTCAAGAGGCAACTGGGGTGCTGTTAAAGGCATTTAGTTTTAAAAGGGAAACAGCATAAAAGTTTGGAAAATTTGCAGCCTGACAATGCAATAGAAAAGGAAAACAATTTTTCTGAGGAGAAATTCAAGCCAGCTGCAGAAATTTGCATAACAAGGAGCTGAATGCGAATCACCAAGATAATGTGGAAAATATCTCCAGGGCATGTCAGAGACCTTTGTGGCAGCCCCTCCTATCACAGGTCCAGAGTTTTAGAAGGGAAAAAATGGTTTGGTTGGTCAAGCCCAGGGTCCTCGTGCTGTGTGCAGTCTAGGGACTTGATGCCCTGCATCCCAGTTGCTCCAGTTGTGGCTGAAAGAGGCCAATGTAGAGCCTTAGCCATGGCTTCAGGGGGTGGAAGCCCAAAGCCTTGGCAGCTTCCACATGGTGTTGGTCCTGTGGGTGCACAGAAGTCAAGAATTGAAGTTTGGGGACCTCCAGACCTGGTTTTCAGAGGATATATGGAAATTCCTGAATGTCCAGGCCAAATTCCTGAATGCCCAGGCCAAAGTTTGCTGCAGGGGCAGGGCGCTCATGGAATATCTCTGCTAGAGCGGTGAGGAAAGAAAATGTGGAGTGGAAGCCTCCACATAGAGTCCTACTGGGGCATTGCCTAGTGGAGCTGTGAGAAGAGGGCCATCATCCTTCAGAACCAGAATGGTAGATCCATCAACAGCTTGCACTGTGTACCTGGAAAAGCTGCAGACACTAATACCAGTCCATGAAAGCAGCCAGGAGGGGGACTATACCCTGCAATGCCACAGGACCAGAGCTGCCCAAGGTCATGGGAACCCACCTCTTGCATCAGTATGACCTGGATGTGAGTCATGGAGTCAAAGGAGATTACTTCGGAGCTTTAAGATTTGACTACCCCACTGGATTTCAGACTTCATGGGGCCCGTAGCACCTTTGTTTTGGCCAATTTCTCCCATTCGGAATGGCTGTATTTATCCAATGCCTGTACCCCCATTGTATCAAGGAAGTAACTAACCTGCTTTTGATTTTACAGGCTCATAGGTGGAAGGGACTTGCCTTGTCTTGGATGAGACTTTGGACCGTGGACTTTCGAGTTAATGCTTAAATGAGTTAAGATTTTGAGGGACTATTGTGAAAGAATGATCAGATTTTAAATGTGAGGACTTGAGATTTGGAAGGGGCCGGGGTGGAATGATATGGTTTGGCTCTGTTCCCACCCACATCTCATTTTGAATTCCCACGTGTTGTGAGAAGGACCTGGTGGGAGGTAAATGAATCATGGGGGATGTCTTTCCTGTGCTGTTCTCATGATAGTGAATAAGTCTCACGAGATCTGAATGTTTTAAAAAGAGGAGTTCCCAGCACAAGCTCTCTCTCTTTGCCTGCTGCCATCCATGTAAGACATGACTTGCTCTTCCTTGCCTTCTTCCATGATTGTGAGACTTCCCCAGCCACGTGGAACTGTAAGTCCAACTAAACCTCCTTCTTTTGTAAGTTGCCCAGTCTCGGGTATGTCTTGATCATCAGTGTGAAAATTGACTAATACAATATTAAACTTTATTGAGTGCTATGTGTCAGGCACTATGTCCATTGTTTCAGATTAATAAATTATTTACCAAACCATATCAAGAGATAAGTATAGCATTTGCCTCCTTGTTAGAAGAGAAACATTTGTGGCAAATTAATTTTATAGGGTCACATGACTAGAAATTGGCAACTAAGCTTATGAATCCACATAGTCTGACTCCAGAACCACCATGTTGTATTCCTTCCTACCATAGTATGTTGGTATGCCAATGTAATGAATAAACAGAAAAATTAATAACAGGAAAACAATAACAAATATGGAGAGGTATTATAATTTATAGCACAAATAGAAATTTTGACCACAGAAATAGGGACAAAAGTTTAAAAAACGGGTGCATCAGAGTAATCTGCACAAAGGTTTTGTCCTGAAAAGATGAAGAAATACTCTCTGATAGTTTTTGTGCTCAGAAAATTATGGCAAGTTGCCCTTAGTGAGAAGGAAGAGGGATGGGATGTGATAGTTTTGAAGAATGACAACACAGTAAGTGTATTAGTCATGTTGGCTGTCATAATAAAATACTCTGTTGCTTAAATAACTGAGATTTACTGTCTCACGGCCCTGGAGACTGGAAGTCTGAGATCAGAATGCCAGCATGGTTAGGTTCTGGTGAAGGCTATTTTCCTGAATTACACGTGGCCCTCTTCCTGTGTCCTTACATGGCAGAGAGACAGGGTGTGAGAGAGAGAGCTGGTCTTTCTTCCTCTTCGTATAAGTGCACTAATCCCATCAAAAGGGGACTCTATTATCATGATTTCATCTTAACATCCATACCCAATTATCACTCAAAGCCCTCACCTCCAAATACCATCACATTGAAGGTTAGCACTTCAACACATGAATATTCGAGGGATACAATTAAGCAGCAGGAATTAGCAGCCAGACAATCAAATTCAGTAAGTAAGCACCAATACAGAAAAAGTTTACAAATAAATGGAAAATATGAGCAAAATAATATGAGTTATGGAAGAGAGATCTGGGATACCTAATACGTGAATAACATAATTACTAGGGAACAAAACAGAACAGATGAGAAGTAATGTACAATGAAATAATGGAATACCAGTTCACTGAACTAAAGACAAAACTTAAAATTTCAAAAAAGGCCGTTGAGTTTCAAACATAATTAATAAGACACACATACATGTTGTGGTAAAGATTTATAAACTAAAATGTTACAGGAAATAAGAGTACAATGTCTTCTAACTTCTAGAAGCCCAATGCAAGTGGAAAGATAATGGAATAATATTTTCAAGGTATTAAGAGACAATAACAATTAACATATAATTGTGAGTCCAACAGATCTCTCTTTAAGTTACGAAGATAAATAAGAATATATTCAGAGAAAGATAAAATGAGTGCTTACAAACAACAGATGTTTTTCAGAGAATATTTCTTTTCTTTCTTTTTTTTCTTTTTCTCCAGGCTGGAGTGCAGTGGCATAATCACAGCCCACTGCAACCTTCACTTCCCGGGTTCAAGTGATTCTCATGCCTAAGCCTCCCGAGTAGCTGGGATTACAGGCACCTGCTACCACACCCAGCTAATTTTTGTATTTTTAGTAGAGATGGGGTTTCACCATGTTGATCAGGCTGGTCTCGAGCTCCTGACCTCAAATGATCTGCCAGCCTCAGTCTCCCAAAGTGCTGGGATTAAAGGCATGAGCTACCATGCCTGGTCATCAGAGAATATTTCTAAAGGAAAGGAAAAAATGAAACCAAAAGGGAAGTGTGGTAGAGATGTTCTGTGTGTTTAACCCCAACCCCCATTTCCCCTGGGAGGTGACTGCAGCAAGATGGAGACCATACTACAGGTTCTGACTAATGAGCCATGAGAAGAAGGGGCTCATAGGACTGGTGGCACATGTAATCCTAGGATAGCATGGTAAGGTCTTCATTGGCTTGGGTCCCTGACTGACTTTGAGGAGAAGCAGCCTTGTCTGACATGTGATATGAGTGAAAAATACAGTTTTTGATTGTGAATCCCCTGAGATTTCAGGTTAATTTATTTCCTCAACTTAACTTGAGTATTCTGGCTAGTATGGAAAGCCCAAGATTAAGAAGTCAATAAGCTAGGATCTTAGTAAAAACATAGGGAAACCTAAACAAAGAGATTTGTAATTCTGTATTAAAAATGTCTAATTTGTAGGGTTAAAAAAATCAGAACTGAGGTTGTATTGTAGGTAATCAGCAAAATCCACTGCCTCTCCTTCCTGGCACCTAGCTAGACTACAATTCTCAGCTCTTCTTATAATTATCTGTGGCTGTGTAAATAGGATGGTCTCCATAATGTTTCCCACATAGCTACACAGAATGGAGATTACTTACAAACTGACCCTATGTCACATTTTTCAAATGAAGGATCTACAAGCTGGAAGCAGCTTAGATCCTGAATTACTGCTTGAAGTACCTGCCAATATCTTCTCTAGACTTTCACATGAGTAGGAGATAAAATTTTATTATGTTAATTAACTATTTTTTGTGGTTTATCAAATAAGGACAACTAGGAAGTTCTAATCTTTTTAAAGCTTATTTATAAAATTGAGCAGATTTTAGTCCATCAAGGAAATCTAATGAATTTCATAAGAAACAGGTGTCACACAAATCTCCAGCCAAAGTGAAATTAAATTGGAAATCAATATAAAGATTGTCTGACAAAATGCATTTGCTAGATTTAAAAAGTCAGACATAAATAATTTTGGGGTTATAGAATAAATATTATTAAAAATTTGAAACACTTAGGTCTGAAAGGTAAGGAAATGACAATGTGCCAAAACTTGTGCAATGTAACTAAAGAAGTAGCTACAACAAAATTTATAGCTTTAAATGCTCATATTCAAACAAAAGAAATGCTGAAAATTAAAGAGCTAAAGATCTAAGCTAAGTTAGAAAAGAAACAACATCTCCTTAAGCTGATAAGCAACTTCAGCAAAGTCTCAGGATACAAAATCAATGTGCAAAAAGCTCAAGCATTCCTATACACCAATAACAGACAAACAGAAAGTTAAATCATGAGTGAACTCCCATTCACAGTTGCTACAAAGAGACTAAAATACCTAGGAATACAACTTAGAAGGACGTGAAGGACCTCTTTAAGGAGAACTACAAACCACTACTCAAGGAAATAAGAGAAGACACAAATAAATTGAAAAACATTCCATGCTCATGGATAGGAAGAATCAATATCATGAAAATGACCATACTCTCCAAAGTAATATGTAGATTCAATGCTATCCCCATCAAGCTACCATTGACTTTCTTCACAGAATTGGAAAAAACTACCTTAAATTTCATATGGAACCAAAAAAGACCCCATATAGCCAAGACAATCCTAAGCAAAAAGAACAAAACTTGAGGCATCACACTACCTGACTTCAAACTATACTACAAGGCTACAGTAACCAAAACAGCATGGTACTGGTACCAAAACAGAGATATAGACCAATGGAACAGAACAGAGACCTCAGAAATAACACCAAACACCTACAATCATCTGATCTTTGACAAACCTGACAAAAACAAGCAATGGGGAAAGGATTTCCTATTCAATAAATGGTGTTGGGAAAACTCACTAGCCATATGCGAGAAACTGAAACTAGACCCCTTCCTTACACCTTATACAAAAATTAACTCAAGATGGATTAAATACTTAAATGTAAGACCTAAAACCATAAAAACCCTAGAAGAAAACCTAGGCAATACCATTCAGGACATAGGCATGGGCAAATTCTTCATGACTAAAACACCAAATGCAATGGCCACAAAAGTCAAAATAGACAAACAGGATCTAATTAAACTAAAGAACTTCTGCACAGCAAAAGAAACTATCATCAGAGTGAACAGGCAACCTACAGAACGGGAGAAATTTTTTGCAATCTACCCATCTGACAAAGGGCTAATGTCCATAATCTACAAGGAACTTAAACAAATTTACAAGAAAAATACAAACGACCTCATCAAAATGTGGGTGAGAGATATGAACAGACACTTCTCAAAAGAAGACATTTATGCAGCCAACAAATATATGAAAAAAAAGCTTATTATCACTTGTCATTAGAGAAATGCAAATCAAAACCACAATGAGGGCCAGGTGTGGTGGCTCACGCCTGTAATCCCAGCACTTTGGGAGGCCGAGGCAGGAGGATCACGAGGATCGAGACCATCCTGGCTAACACGGTGAAACCCCATCTCTACTGAAAATACAAAAATTAGCCAGGCATGGTGGCGGGTGCCTGTAGTCCCAGCTACTTGGCAGGCTGAGGCAGGAGAATGGCATGAACCCGGGAGGCGGAGCTTTCAATGAGCGGAGATAGCACCACTGCACTCCAGCCTGGGCGACTGAGAGACACTCCGTCTCAAACAAAAAAAAAAAAAAAAAAAAAAAAACCAATGAGACACCATCTCACCCCAGTTAGAATGGCAATCATAAAAAAGTCAGGAGACAACAGATGCTGGAGAGGATGTGGAGAAATAGGGATGTTTTTACACTGTTCATGGGAGTGTAAATTAGTTCAAACATTGTGGAAGACACTGTGGTGTTTCCTCAAGGATCTAGAACCAGAAATACAATTTAACCCAGCAATCCCATTACTGCATATATACCCAAAGGATTATAAATCATTCTGCTATAAAGACACATGCACACATATGTTTACTGTGGCACTATTCACAATAGCAAAGACTTGGAACCAACCCAAATGCCCATCAGTGATAGACTGGATGAAGAAAATGTGGCACATGCACACCATGGAATACTATGCAGCCATAAAAAGGATGAGTTCATGTCCTTTGCAGGGATATGGATGAAGTTGGAAACCATCATTCTCAGCAAAATATCACAAGGACAGAAAACCAAACACCACATGTTCTCACTCATAAGTAGGGGTTGAACAATGAGAACACATGGACACAGGGAGGGCAGCATCACACACCAAGTCCTGTCAACAGGTGGGGGGTTAGTGGAGGCATATCTTTGGTAGAGATACCTAATATAGATGATTGGTTGGTGCATGCAGCAAACCACCATGGTACGTGTATACCTGTGTAATAAAACTGCACGTTCTGCACATATAACCCAGAACTTAAAGTATGATTAAAAAAAAAAAAAAGAAAAGAAACAACACAGGATAAACCCAAATAAAGTAGAAGAAATAAAATAATGAAAACAGAAAGTCATTGAAATAGAAAATAAATTTTAAAGAGATAGAATTAATGATAATGGTGATGTTGTTGGTGATATCACTAACACATAATACTTGCTATGTAATAAACAAGGAACTAATTTAAGTGCATTATATATATTAATCTATTTCATCCTCAGAAGAACCCTATGAGATTGGTTCTATTTTTATCTCCCTTGTTACAAGAAAAGAAACTAAGGCATAAAGAAGTTTAATAACAAAGTTGAAAAGTAATTATTTAACAAAACTAATATAATAAACAAATCTTTTATGAAACTAATCAAGAGAAGTGATAGAAGACAAAAGTAACCAAAATAAGAACGAAAATTGTATTTGAATTACAGATAAAACAGCTATTCTAAAGACACTATGAGTGAAAAGTCAGCAGACATAGCACTGAAAAAAGAGTGGATTTAGCTTTTGCTATTTTTTTTTTTTTTTTTGAGATAGAGTTTTGCTCTTGTTGCCCAGGCCAGAGTGCAGTGATGCAATCTTGGCCTCACCGCACCCTCCACCTCCTGGGTTCAAGCAATTTTCCTGCCTCGGCCCCCTGAGTAGCTGGGATTACAGGTATGCACCACCATGCCCGGCTAATTTTGTATTTTTAGTAGAGACGGTATTTCTCCATGTTGGTCATGCTGGTCTCGAACTCCCGACCTCAGGTAATCCACCCATCTCAGCCTCCCAAAGCGCTGAGTTTACAGGTGTGAGCAACAGCATCCAGCCTTGATATTGCTTTCAACTTCAAAGTTATTATTTTAGAAGTTGACTAACCTACTTCAACATTTTACCTAGCATCCCTAGAATTTTGTATTATCTATGCTTATGTGATTGCAATTTTTTATCCTAAATAGTCACTGTGGTCAGATGAGGTAGCTAATACCTGTAATCCCAGCATTTTAGGAGGTCAAGGTGAGAGGATCTCTTCAGCCCAGGATTCAAAACCAACATGGGCAACATAGTGAGATCTCATCTCTGTTTTATTTTTTTAAAAAAAATAAAATGATAAAAAATATTTTTAAAAAAAATGAAATAATCACTTTAACTATCTTAATAGGAATATGATATATTATTTGAATTTATTGTTAATATCCAAATGTTCTTTTATAAAAAGACAACCATTTTAGATATAACTTGGATGAAAATCTCCTCCTGCATTTTATATGGCAAATTATTTGTCAATTGAAGTATAAATGTTTATCATTTAAGGTTAAAATGCTGCAATAATTAGTGATGCTTGTGAAAACTTTAATTTTACATACACAACCGTTATCAAGTACAAGATATGTGGGGACATAGTGACAATAAAAACATTTAGACAGAGTATGTTAGCACATGACTTTAACTTAATAAAGAGAAGTTTATTTTTTTTGAGCCTTCAACTCTTTGTATTGTTTACATAACAATATAAAACAGAATAACAGAGATTATATGATCTTTCTAATCAGGCTAGAATTATTTGGTGAACTAACTGTTGCAGACAAACACTAAGGTGACCCTCGGTGAGTCACATCCTTGTATAATCCCCTCTCCTTGAGTGCAGTGGAAACTGTCTTGCCTTTGTCCAAAAGAACTTGACAAAGTAAGATGCCACTCCTTGATAAGGTTATATTATGTGCCAAAGGCGATGCTATATCATTCCCTTGATGGTACTATGTTATATAAGACTATTTTAACACACTGGAGAGAGACAATCTTTTGCTGTCCTTAGGGAGGCAAATGACTTTGTAGTAGAGAACAGCACATGACAGGGAACTTCAGTGGCCTCCCGAGGATGCGGCTTCAAGGAACTAAATTGTGCCAACAACCAATGAACTTGACTATACTTAATCTGTACCATCATTTGTGGACTTGGATTCTGAAGTTGGCTCAACATAGCATGAATTCTTAGCTGTGTAACTCAGTCATTGTCTATGACTTGGGTTATTTTTTGAAGTTTTCAGTGAATTAGTGCCTGCAATAGAAAAAAAATAAAATACAATAAAGCCAACCATATTAGTAGCCTAACAGTTTTGCTCTGAGGACTGGAGATAATGTATGCAAAATGTCTGGAACACAGTAGATTCTCCATTACAGTTATTGGGAGGGGGAATGAGTGGAGGTCACTGGCCTCTCCAAGCCTCTTCCTTTCATCTGGTAATAACACCCACAACATTGCTGAGAAGATTAAATAAGATAACAGAAAGGAAAATCCTTAAGCTCTCAATAAGTGCTCATTAAGCAGTGACTATCGAATGCTCATGCTACCTTTTCTCTCATAAGTGTACATGCACATATACATATTTTGACATATGTATATATTTATATACCTATATAGAGAGAGACAGAGAGAGAATGCCAATACTAAAATTAGCTCATCTGATGATCTTTTCTAAACATTAAAGTTGACAGAAAATTAGGATCTATGATTAGTTCTGAAACCACTTCTTATTCTGAACAAAAATATCCCTCTAGATGTCTCAGGGAACAGTCTATTTCTCTTATATAAACTATCATTATCATTTCTCTTTCAGAAAATGAAGCCATCATTTCCGGAAAGGAAATGGATGTTAATCCACATCTTCCACCGTACTCATCACATCTTACAGCTTTCTGCAATTCCATCTCTCACTCTTATACACTCAGGATTCAGATACAGCCATTGTGTAATTACATGTTTTTCAAGAGAAATTGATGAGAATGTGAATACTCTGAAACAGTATCTTGTTTCCTCCGGTACAACACAACAATATTTTCTATTTCTACAGATGACTTGAAAAGCTGGAGCAATCAGTACCAATCACTCCTCACTCAAAAAGAATGCACAACTCTGCTGCCCGGAGTGCACTGGTTCTCATCTGAGACCCTAGCAGCAGACACACGGTGTCAAGTTCTAAGATTTTAGATGCAGATGAGCTTAATTGTTCTATCTTACCGATGAACAGCACTTGGCAGATTCAAAGTACCTTTACAGAAACAATCTCTTCTGACCCTCTCAGGCACAGAAGACATTATTATCCCTGTGTTATAAAAGAAAAAAAAAACCATATACACAGAAGTAGAGTAGGTATCTTTCTCAAGACCACTTTACAAGTAAGTGGTGGGGCCATGCCTGGCGTCCTGGCATCTCTTCTCCTTGATGGTGTTTTTCAAAACTCATAATAGATGTACCTTCGGACAATTACTACCAAAGCTTTTAGAATTTGATGAAACTTGGATTTGAATCTCAGCTCTTTCTTTTACTAGCTATGTGATTATAGGCAGATTATTTAAGCCCTACAATTTCATTTTCTCATTTGTAAAATGGGATTAGTAATTGGACATTTGAAGTTATGAAAATGTTAGATGAGATAATATTTGCAACATAGCCAGCTTTTAATAAACTCTCAATGTTAACTCTCATAATTGTCATGAGAAAAAATGTATTCTGCTATCTTTTATGACTAATTCTCCATCTAGATAGGAAATATTCAGTATATAATTCCAATTTCTGTTGAATAGAAATGGTTCTAGGAATAATAAAAAAAAAACTTTACTATTTGTAAAAATGGAATAAATTTCTTTTCCTGGGGTTCATAAAAAATGAAACACTTATCAAGTTGCACTTCAAATAGTATAGGTTTTCCATGCTCTCAAAAAAGCATATTTTCACAGGCAAATGAGGCAAAATATGCCTTTTGTCATTCTAAAAACCCAAGTGGGACAGTCTCCATGAAGGCTCAGGAATATATATATTTTTCTTAAATGTTGAAAATAGTTTCTCCAAGACCATATCTATTTTATCTTTATATCTAGGCAAATTTTCTATATAGAATCCCAGACAAGAAAAAACATATGGCTATATGTCACTATAGAGCTTGGTAAATCAATGCTTTTCGTTGATTTTTGGGCTGTCTCATCAAAATAACTTGATATTTTGGCACCAGGTAGACAGACACGGCTTCAGAGAAGGCAAGAGAGAAATTACATTTCATCAAAGAGAGGATATGAGCAGGCGGATATTAGAGTAAATGACTTAAGTATTTTACATTAGTGGCTGCTTTTCTTAGTTTGCTTTATGCCTATATTTTGAATGTTAATATGATACATACTAGCAATGTCAGGAAAAAATTGAAGTAATTGTCTGTCAGGTGGCTCAATGTAGCATGAATGTGACCATATTGAAAGAATTTTTCAATGTTTCTAATAATAAAAATAAATTAAATAACCATTTTTTTCTAGAATATAAACTAAAGTAAGATATGCCAAAATTAATTTAAAAGATTTGAATTGTGTCTTTACAGTTCTCAGGAGCAGCAATTGATATAATACGTAAGTGCCATTTCCAAAAATTAAACAATGTGTCTTTTTCCTACAATTAGAATGTTAGTTTTTCAGTAAATAAACTTAAAAGAAGTGAATTCAAAGTAGAGCAAAAAAATAGATACTGATTTTATTTCAAACTTTCTTGCTGGAAAGAAAAAGGATTTATGCAAGTCTGTTATTACCAAGAGATGACTTCAGATGGCATCATGAATGATTCTACTTTCTTGGAACATTGTATGGACGATATGCATCATCACTGGACTGAAATCACAATTGAAAGAATCACCACTCATCAAATGGCTCTCAGAGCCAATAATTTTTATCTTAAATGTAAACGAATGAAAACCATATGGAAAGAAATTCAGTGCACAGAGTGATTGAAGGCTTGTGGAAGAGTGCCAAGGAAAAAGATTATCTTCATGCATTATATTTCAAGAATTTTTTGTTTCAGGCTTTACAGCTTCTAGATGTCCCTAGCCAAAGATATGCACAGGGAGTCCTGTTGTTCCCATTACACTATGAATAGTGAGACTGTTTGTAAGCTTGTATAGTTTCATTTCAAATATCTTGCAGGGCAAAGACTCCAGAACACCTTTCTGGAAGAAGCTTCTGTGATCAGATACTGTTATCAGTGACCCAAGAAGTGAGGAAACTATTCTCCACTCCAAATTGGGACTGGTGGAAAGGGTATGAACAACAGGGCTGCTTTGGATCTCTGGAGAGGGTCTTGGTTTCCCACCTCATTTCTGTACAGTAGTAGACTGAGTTAGATGTTCTTCTTCCACTTTGCCTCTCTTAATATTCTGTTTTCCCCTTGAATTAGTTAAGGTTCATTGTGTTACATTGAGTAACAGAAATCAAATTGAGCCAATGCAAGTGAAGAGTAAAGAAATGAAAGAATCAGGAAGCAAAAAGCCTTAGGGGACCCAGGGCACTCTAAGTCTCCATCTTATGTATTTGTTCCTCTTCGCACATGTGCTTCGCTTTGCCTCTCTACAGTCCAGCTGCCTTCATGTCTCACATACTGAAAAGCAAATTGGCATTTCAAAATCTAAAGTGACTGATAGCCTCTCAGCCCCATTTACCAATTCCTGAGAAAGAATTAGTCTTTGGCCAAGAGAACCTCCCCAACCTATCCATTTACCTCCCATCCAGGGGTGTGGGGTCATATGTAACACATATACTGTTATCAGGTCCAGACTATGGAGTTGAGGTGTGACTTGCAGTTCAGAAAGAATGGGTACTGAGTTGAGCACTTACTCCAGAAATTATTGTCTACATTTTGCTATTGTCAGGGAAGAGATATTACTATAGACAATAGTATTCAGTATCCATTTATTTTGAAACTCAAGCCTTTCTTCCTTCTTCAGGAATACTCTTTTTTGTGTGTTTGTTTGTTTTGAGACAGGGTCTCACTCTGTTACCCAAGTTGGAGTACAGTAGCATGATCATAGCTCACTACAGTCTCAACCTCCAGGTCTCAAGTGATCCTCCCACTTCAACCTCCAAAGTAGCTGGGATCACAGGCAGGCTCTACAACACCTGGCTTTTTTTTTTAATTTTTATTTTTGTGGAGATGGAGTCTCACCATGTTGCCCAGGCTGGTCTCCAACTACTGGGCTCAAGCAATCTTCCTGCTTTGGCCTCCCAAAGTTCTGGGATTATAGGCATGAGCCACCACGCCCAGTCAGATTGATTTCTTTCATCTTTATATGTGACTAATGAAATCTGTCTCACAGGATTGTTTTGAAGATCAAAATGAGTATCTCCTGGTACCTAGTATATAGCACACATTTGACAAATAATAGGTATTCTTATTTTTTCACTTTTTATAACTCTTTTTAGCAAACAGGTAGCAAATGAGCTAGATATTATGTCACCAATTCTGAAAATCAATAAACATCATCAGTATCCATTCTCCCATTCTTCTCTATCAAATTATGATTATTAGCAGCCCTCATCATCACTCAGAATAAAATAATATTTTCTAGTCTTCCTTATTGCTGTGTGTATTAGTCTGTATTAATACTGCTATAAAGAACTACCCTTAATTGGGGAATTTATAAAGAAAAGGTGTTTAATTGACTCACAGTTCAGCGTGGCTGGGGAGGCCTCAGGAAGCTTACAGTCATGGTGGCAGGTGAAGGGGAAGCAAGGCACCTTCTTCACAAGGCAGCAGGAAGGAGAAGTGCTGAGCAAAAAGGGAAGAGCCCCTTACCAAACCATTAGATCTTGTGAGAAATCACTCACTATTACAAGAACAGTGTGGGGAAACTGCCCCCATGATTCAGTTACCTCCACCTGGTCCTGCCCTTGACACATGAGGATTATGGGGATTACAATTCAAAATGAGATTTTGGGTGACACAGCCAAAGCATATCACTGTGCATGGAACACTGACCAGTGGAATGTTAAGAAAATGTGCCTGGTGTTCAATAATAAGATAGTTTTCTTCAAGTGAGAACGTTCTCCTCTTGTTTCTCTGTTGTTTGTGATGGAAACACAATGGCATCTAGGCTGGAAGTACTACAAGAAGCATCCCAGTAGTAAGTGCCCAATTCCCAATATGTGCTGCACTTTATAGGGTCAGAGGCTACAGAATAATGAAAATCCCGGGATGAATAAGTGGAGTTAAAAAGGAAGAACCTCCAGAGCTCAGCAGCTGACAGCAGCCTGTAAAGTACGAATGCATAACTCCCCGGCTACCTTGGTTATCTTAAATGGCCAGTGTGTCACACAAGATACCTCTGTGAGTTTCTCCACACAGGAAGAGCTTGATTGAATATTCTCCCACAGTTTGAAGAGTAACACCATAGAAAATGGTATGGACAACAGTGGGACATGGAGAGGGAGGTTGTGTTAGTCAGTTTTTATACTGCTATAAAGAACTACCTGAGACTGGGTAATTTATAAAGAAAAGAAGTTTAATTGACTCACAGTTCCCCATGGGTAGGGAGGGCTCAGGAAACTTATAATCATGGCAGAAGGCAAAGGGGAAGCAAGGCATGTCTTACATGGTGGCAAGAGAGAGAAGAGCGAGGGGGAGCTGCCAAACACTTTTAAACCGTCAGATCTCATGAGAACTCAATCACTATTATGAGAACAGCATGAGGGGAACTGCCCCGATGATCTAATCACCCCCAACCAGGTCCCTCCTTCCACATGTGGGAATTACAATTCGAGATGAGATTTGGGTGGGGACAGAGCCAAACTCTATCAAAGGTTGAACCAAATTGAGATGGGGAGGGACTGGACCAAGTAGTTTATAGGTTTGTTTAATAAACTATATAAAACTTACTATTTGCCTATCATTAATTAATTTAATCTTCACAATAACTTCATGAGGTAGGTACTACTACTAGTCCCATTTTAGAAATGAAGAAACTGAGGCACAGAGCTATTGATAAGTGTATAAGGTCACACAACTAGTATACAGTGGGGTTAGGCTTTAAATCAGACTCGAGATTCTTTCCCTAATCACTATGCTATGTTCACTCTCCCTAAAGCCATCTGCCATTAAGGAAGACCAGCTAACATCAACTGCTGTGTGAGCTGTGTGAAGCACTGTGCTAGACAGTCTATTTTCACTGGATCCTCACAATAATCCTAGGAAGTAGGTGCCATTATTAGCCCCATTTCATAGATGAATAAACTGCATATTCGAGAAATTAAGTTATTCATCCCAAGGGCAAAGAGCTTTAAAATGAATGAGTTGAGATTCCAACCTTGGTCTTTCAGACTCCAGAGAATCTACTAATAACTACCACACCACATGACGAAATGTGTAAGATGGATTAAGGAAGAGAGGGAAGGGGACATTAATGTAACTCAAACTGAGTGGAAGAACTTAAATCTAAACATGGGAGAGCCAGGGGCAATAAGAACCCATATATTCCTGTATCATTAATACAATAATTTAGTTTTCTTTTTAAAAAAGCCATGTTTTATTCATTGGTATAAATATAATCATAAATTGCATTGCATGGGGCAGTTTATGAAAAAAGAGGACTCCAACTGCAGGAGATCTGAATTAACAAAGATCCCTTCTGAAGTTTAGGCTGGGGGGGCCCAGAATTTAAATTTATACCCCCTAGCTGGATTGGAAAAATATAAAAGCCAAACTGCCAGGTTAGCCTTGGAATCTTTACATTGCCCACCAAGAAGCATACGTTCTGATTGAGTGTTGAGCACAGCAGGAAATATCATTACAGACCTGGAATCCAGATTTCTACCAGAAAATGCGAAGCATCTGGCAGTTTTGAAAGGTAATCTTTCCAGATTTACTTTCACATAAACTATACTCCACTATAGCACCAGAAATCATGGAGGAAGATTGTTTTTAATATAGTAGTTCAGAGAAAAGCACAGAGAAAGTTAAATGAAGACAGCATTTCATCTCCAGGCCTTGATTAGCAAAAATAGCACCCCCAGACCTTACTTATTTAAGAAAGGTGGGCTCACTTGGATAGTCTTAAGTCATTTCCCAGTGGCTCCTTTGTAGCACATTAATTTCCAGGGAATTCTGTGGGGTGCCTCTTTTCGGAAGCAATTGGCCATTGATTACCCATTAGTTTGGTGGTTGTTATTTTGCTCTACAGGAAGCTAACTGAAGTTTCAAATTATCTTCCATGACTTTGCTGTGAGCACAGTACCAAGTTTCTTTTTTATTAGTTGGAAAGACAGGTTTCTGGATTTTTTCCTTTAAATTACATCTCCAGTTTTAAATCCATATGAGTTGAAGGGAAACACATTGTTTTCTTTTTTCCTTTTTTTGGAAATAAAGATGGATTGAGCCGTGCCTAAACAATTGAGGAAACATTTTCATAGCTTTCATTACAAGCCTAACATTTCTTAGATGATTTCTTGCAATGTAAGGCCTGTTATAAGCAAGAGAAATTCAAAGTGTAGGTTAATCTTGGGGTGGGGGGAGTGAGTAAGGCAGAAACTAGAGTGAAACAGGATAACTTGAGAAATTCTCAGTGATCAATATATGCCATGTTTTTCAACATAATGGAATGGAAATCGAGTTTTTAAAAAAGACATCTTGGAAGAAGTCATTTATAGCAGAATGCACAATGTGAAATGTTTGAACTGCATGAGAAATATAAAAGCCAAGCTGAAAATATACACTTACATTATCAAGATTGTTAGACAACACTGCATTATCGTTTTTCCAAAAACAGAGCATGAATTTGGATCTTAATTACAAAGAAAGCAAATGTACAAAAGAAAAGTTTATTTCCTATTGTTGTTTGCCTATAATTGATAGTGTGACAAATAATTGCACAGCTATTGTGTATGGCAGATAAGCAACTTCAGTAGAAATCTTGCCCTACATGGCAACCAAACAGCTGTTTATCATTGGCCTAATTATCAAGTTAATGAGATGCTAATTTCTATATTCATAAGGCATGCATGAGCAAGTACTAGTGTATGCAAAACAGGGTTTAGTGACAAACTTAATAAAATAGCAAGGTATGGGTAAAGAAACACAAATGGTTTTAAAAGCTAGGACTTAGTTTATCGAGAAATTGTACAATTCCAGGATGCACACCCAGCGATCTACTGTGTTTAATGCATACACAGCACTTACAGTAGCCTTCTTTTGCTCAGTAGTCTTGATTCAACTCCTGCCGTGTCTATAGAACTCTTATTACTGTTGCTCAATGGGGGCAAAATCAGACACACTGTGCAGATTTATGGATAGCCGTTTCACTCCCCATGGGATTGTGGTGCCAGGCTTCCAATTTCCCCAGCACAAGATGGGATGCCCCCTTTTTAGGAAATTAATATTATCAGGAAACCCCTCCAGTAAACACTGCAGTGACACATGCTTTTCCTTTCTCTCAGTCAACAGTGCCCCTGTGGGTAAGGCTTGTATAACACCCAGGTTTGATGTTTCCTTACTTACCTGAAGAGGGGAACCATTATTTTAAATAATAATTAGGAATAGTAGTAATAAGACTTAAGTAGTAACACCAAACAGCAAACACAAGATAATATTCAAAAATTGTATTTCAGGCATAGAGTAGCAGAGAGAAAACTGATTTTTTTTTTTTGAAAATAGAATTTCAAACTTTTGAAGGGGTTGAGAAATGCTGACTTACAGCATCTCCTTCCTGTCATAGAACTTAAGGTTACTAATATAAATGCTTTGGGGGCGACTGATCTGCCATCAAGAGACTAGGTACCTTGGTGACCTACTCACATCTTTTTGGTATGCACAATATCATGCAGAAGAAAAGTGGTGGATCCAGAAAGCAAAGCCCTAAAGCAGGGCTACATAGCCTGCCAGGGAATTTTCCCTCCTTCATTTTTCAGCATGGCCACAGGCATGACATATTGAACAGTTTACCATGAAAATACAGGAAAGACTGGAACTACCCAAATGTCCATCAATGATAGACTGGATTAAAAAAATGTGGCACATATATATCATGGAATACTATGCAGCCACAAAAAAGGGATGAGTTTATGTCCTTGGTAGTGACATGGATGAAGCTGGAAACCATCATTCTCAGCAAACTATCACAAGGACAGAAAACAAAACACTGCATGTTCTCACTCATAGGTGGGAAGTGAACAATGAGAACACTTGGACACATGGCAGGGAACATTACACACCGACAGGGGCCTGTTGTGGGGTGGAGGAATGGGGGAGGGATAGCATTGGTAGAAATACCTAATGTAAATGATGTGTTAATGGGTGCAGCAAACCAACACAGCACATGTATACATATGTAACAAACCTGCACATTGTGTACATGTACCCTAGAACTTAAAGTATAATAAAAAAAAAAAAAAAGAAAATACAAGAAAGACTAGAGAAGATGGGCCCAAGAACACGACAGTGTATATTTTTAATAACCTGTTGCTTTAGTCTGTTTTCATGCTGCTGATAAAGACATACCTGAGACTGGGAAGAAAAAGAGGTTTGATTGGACTTACAGTTCCACATGGCTGGGGAGGCCTCCAAATCATGATGGGAGGTGAAAGGCACTTCTTACATCACCATGGGAAGAGAAAAATGAGGAAAAGCAGAAAACCCCTGATAAACCCATCATATCTCTTGAGACTTATCCACTATCATGAGACTAGCATGAGAAGGACTGGCCCCCATGATTCAATTACCCCACACTGTGTCCCTCCCACAACATGTGGGAATTCTGGGAGATACAATTCAAGTTGAGATTTCGATGGGGACACAGCCAAACCACATTGTTCCACCCCTGGCCCCTCCAAATCTCACATTTTCACATTTCAAAACCAGTCATGCCTTCCCAACAGTACCCCAAAGTCTTAACTTTTTTCAACATTTACCCAGAAGTCTACAGTCCAAAGCCTCATCCAAGACAAGGCAAGTCCCTTCTACCTATGAGCGTGTGAAATCAATGTAAAATTTGATCTATGTAAAATCAAAAGCAAGCTTGTTACTTCCTAGATACAATGGGGGTACAGTCATAGGGTTAAATATAGCCATTCCAAATGGGAGAAATTGGCCAAAACAATTGGCCAAAAGGGGTTATAGGGCCCATAAAAGTCTGAAATCCAGAAGGACAGTCAAATTTTAAAACTCCAAAATGATCTCCTTTGACTCCAGGTCTCACATCCAGGTCACACTGATGCAAGAAGTGATTCCCATGGTCTTGGGCAGCTCTGCCCCTGTGGCTTTGCAGGATACGGCCTCCTTCACGGCTGCTTTCATGGGCTGGTATTGAGTGTCTGCGACTTTTCCAGGCACACGGTGCAAGCTGTCAGTGGATGTACCATTCTGGGGTCTGGAGGATGTCGACCCTCTTCTCACAGCTCCACTAGGCAGTGCCCCAGTAGGGACTCTGTATACAGGCTCCGACCCTACATTTCCCTTCCATTCTGCCCTTGCAGAGGTTCTCCATGAGGGTCCCACCTTGGCAGCAAACTTTTACCTGGGCATCCAGGCATTTCCATATACCTTCTGAAATCTAGGTGGAGGTTTGCAAACCTTAATTCTTGACTTCTGTGTACCTGTAGGCTTAACACCACATGAGACCTGCCAAGGCTTAGGGCTTCTACCCTCTGAAACCACAGCCCAAGCTGTATGTTGGCCCTTTTCAGTCATGGCTGGAGCTGCTTGGATACAGGGCACCACGTCCCTAGACTGCACGCAGCATGAGGACCCTGGGCCCAGCCCACAGAACCACTTTCTCCTCCTGGGCCTCCAGGCCTGTTATGTGAGGGGCTGCCATGAAGGTCTCTGACGTGGCCTGGAGACATTTTCCCCATGGTCTTGGGGATTAACATTAGGCTCCTTGCTACTTTTGCAAATTTCTGCAGCTAGCTTAAATTCTCCTCAGAAAATTGATTTTTCGGCCAGGCGCCGTGGCTCAAGCCTGTAATCCCAGCACTTTGGGAGGCCGAGACAGGCGGATCACGAGGTCAGGAGATGGAGACCATCCTGGCTAACATGGTGAAACCCCGTCTCTACTAAAAAATACAAAAAACTAGCTGGGCGAGGTGGCGGTGCCTGTGGTCCCAGCTACTCAGGAGGCTGAGGCAGGAGAATGGCGGGAACCCGGGAGACGGAGATTGCAGTGAGCTGAGATCCGGCCACTGCACTCCCGCCTGGGCAACAGAGCAAGACTCTGTCTCAAAAAAAAAAAAAAAAGAAAAGAAAATTGATTTTTCTTTTGTATCATATAGGCAGGCTGCAAATTTTCCTAACTTTTATGCTCTGCTTTCCTTATGAAACTGAATGCCTTTAGTAGTACCCAAGTCAACCCTTGAACACTTTGCTGCTGAGAAATTTCAGAGACCCTAAATCATCTTTCTCAAGTTCAAAGTTCCACAAATGTCTAAGGCAGGAGCAAAATGCCACCAGTCTCTTTGCTAAAACATAACAAGAGTCATCTTTATTCCAGTTCCCAATAAGTTCCTCATCTCCACCTGAGACCACCTCAGCCTGGGCCCTATTGTTCATATTGCCATCACCATTTTGGCAAAGTCATTCACCAAATCTCTAGGAAGTTCCACACTTTCCCACATTTTTCTGTCTTCTTCTGAGACCTCCAAACTGTTCCAACTTCTGCCTGTTACCCAGTTCCAAAATTGCTTCCACATTTTGGGGTGTTTTTTCAGTAACACCCCACTCCTGGTACCAGTTTACTGTATTAGTTTGTTTTCATGCTGCTGATAAAGACATACCTGAGACCAGGAAGCAAAAGACATTTAATTGGACTTATAGTTCCAGATGGCTGGGGAGGCCTCAGAATCATGGTGGAAGGCAAAAGGCACTTCATGCATCATGGTGGCAAGAGAAAAATGAGGAAGAAGCAAAAGTGTAAAGCCCTGATAAACCCATCATATCTTGTGAGAATTTTTCGCTATCATGAGACTAGCAAGGGAAAAACCAATCTCCATGATTCAATTAACTCCGTTTGGGTCCCTCCCACAATACATGGGAATTCTTGGAGATACAGTTCAAGTTGAGATTTTGATGGGGACACAGCCAAACCATATCACCTGCTATATGACAATCCTGATTGAGAGGTATAGGGCTATGTCAAATCTAAAGCTGTGTTATTGTTCATGTAGATTTCCAAACTGAAAATCTACAGTGGGTGCTGTAGATTTCCAAACTGAAAATCTAGAGTGGGTGCTGAGTGAATGAAGGCACATATATTTACTCAATGTGTAATCAGGTTGGGATCTCCTGTAATATGCCCCCAATCATGTTTTGAATCTCTATTATTGAAAGAAAACCATCTCGGCAGCTAGTTTTTTCATTCTAATGACAGTATTATTAATGATGACTCCATCTTGCATTTTATGCTTATCATAGGTTAACTTTTTGGAATTTTATGCTAACCCTGAGAGTTTAGGTTGCACGTGAGTCAATCTCATCATTCTAGGGGTGTTGTTACTGAAGCCCAGGTTATGGCAATTGTGAGTGACAGAGCTGGAACTAGAATTCTGAATCTGTGCTCCTTCCTCTTTCTCTATTTGAAAGTTAAGCTGAAAAAAATGATCAGGATATTTAACCTGGCATGCCTTGCAAATGTGCTTGTAACACAGAAAACAGAAAAGTGTCTAATGTCTGACATGATTATGAAATGAGAATTTCCAGTTTCCTGTACATCCTAGTAATTAGGCATATGTCTCCAGGGAATAAGTATATAATTCACCACTTAAAACTGAAAATCTCTGCTATTAACAGGATACCTCAATTTCTAGCATAACTTTTTCTTTCTTACTCAAAAGTATTGAATAATCTTCCAGAGGCTTCAACTTATTCACTTCAACAAACAGTTATAGAGATCTTACCTCACAAGTGGAATCTCAGACTACACGGCCCCATGCTATGAGTGTGTGTGTCCTTCAGTGGAAGATTGAGGCCCTCCTGTAGGTGATTCAGGGACTACTGGAGTAAACACTACAGTGAATTTACATGGCTGAGCTGTTAACATTGATCAAGTTCAGCTAATAATAAAATAATTTGATTCCATTGGTTTGAGTCAAAACTGCCTTAGTGAATTATCATGGATATGTTTTAATCCTCATTGTTCTTTAGACCCAGGACTGAGACTAATGATTGACAGAAAAAGTAGAGTCAACTCTGGAGTTTTTGAAGTGAGACAGGAACATATACACAGCAGTGGTCCAGACGGGGGTTCTCAAATTTAAATGTGCATAAGATTCACTAGCACCTCGTCAAAAACACAGCTACTCAGGAGTTACTAAGGACCAATCTCCCACTTCTCACATGAGAATCTCAGAATGAAGGACATAAGCACCTTCTTTCTTAATAAGATTCATAGGTAAATTTAACATTTATAATGCTAAAGTCTGAAATTCCCTAGGGAGGTCTTTGAACTCCATGAAGTCGAGGCCAGTCTGTCTCATGAAGTCTGAATCATCAACGCTGAGAACATAATTGGCACACCTAATAAGTATTCTTGAATGCATTCGTTAATGAAAAAATAGATCCTCAGGAAAGCACTACAAAATCAGAGATAAAGAACAAAGAGTAAGATGCAATCCAAACAAATAGAGATTCCTTACTTGACCAAAGCTTCAGGATGATCAAAATGAGAAGGCAGTTAAGAACAAAGAAGTCCCCCAAAATCAAGTCCAACAAAGTCAAAAGACATCTGCACAGTCTTTACAGGACCAAGAATATATGAAAACCACTGTGCTTGACCAACCCAAGTCTCACACAAGCTGTTGGATTTCCTCAGGCTCTTTACTTCCATTTGCATATCTCTGAAATCTGGATGCACCTCTCATTTGTTGTATCTTGTGATGTTTCTACTGTCCTGGATTGAACTTTCCTTTCCCCTTCCAGGTAACTTTTGTGTTTGTTCTTGCCAGTCACCTGAGGGCACTCTCCAGTGGAGCCCACTCCATTTTAAATCCTCTGTTAAGAACTTCTGGACCATGTTAGCCTTGTGAATTCAGACTGCACATCTGCAAAAGTGGTGGATTGTAGTTCACATTTTCAGGGGAGGTATTTTTCCCTTCTTCTATCCATTGTCAATATTGAAATGTGCAAGTTTCCTTAACTGTTCTGAACATTGGGCTTAATTCATATTTACCTTTGCAGTGAAGGTTTAGGATGGTTTTTGCTGGAATCAGCTATTAGAGTTCCAGTCTCTCTTTCTCTCTCTGTCTGTCTGTCTGTCTCTCTCTTTTCCCCATATTCCCTTTATCTTTAGCGGAGCATTAAATAACATCACATCTTACAATCAAGGGTGTATTATGTGTTAGAAAATATAGGTTCTTTATACTGGAATTGGATTAGAATTCACAGCTGAGCAGTCTCAAGCTTGCAGGGAGAATAATGAAAGTGTCAACATCAGCCTAAAGGAAACTGTAGCAAGCAAAATCAAAGTTCAGTTCCTTACAACTATTTTTGAATTTGTAGTGTCCTGCAAATTGAAACAATGACACTTCCATTTCATAGGCCATTTTGGATTGTAGTAGTGCTGTTTACCACATTTATAGATTCCTTGTGAGCTCTTCCTTTTAGTCTCCTGGAACAGTGCCCAGCATATATTACATGATCATCTAGTATTTACTGAACTCCCCTTTCTAGAATGTGTCTGTAAACCCTACTTGATCTGGCTCAGCTCTCAAAGCAGAAATGCTTCTTCATGTTGGTTTCCGAGATCTATCCAACAATCACTTTAGAACAACAATCAGGAATTATACAAGGTTTGTAGGCAAACATTTTAATATGATTTTTAACATTTGCAGAACTGTTTTAATGTTGCTCTCTTGTTCTTGATATAGTTCACATGAATTGATGTTTTGTTTTGCTTTTTTTTTTTCCCCCTGAAGAAATTGTTGTTACAAATTCTCATGTTAAATGAAACCAGCTTTTTTGAAAGTGCATAAAATACTTTGTGATGATGGCTGGATTGTTGATTTTCTGGCTTAGCTTATAGTCTATTCATTCTGCCTCCTTCAACAAGACAAACCAATTTTTCTATAGAGTGTTCTGGACTGTAGGCTACCTTTTTTTTTCTCTTAGTCTGTAATTACTCTACTGCCACCCAAAGTTGACTTTTTTGACTCCAGTTTGTTTTTCTCAAAACTTGAGTTTCACATTTATCTTTGTTTTCCTTTTTCTTGATATTTATGAGGTGAGGACCCACTAAAATTCTGCGGCCCTGCAGCCATCTCCAAAAACAATTACTTTAAGTACCACTGACCCCACCCACATCTTCCTCACCAGTTGCCAGCCCACTGGAGTCAGGGAGGAAACTTGGAAAGCAGAAGAGCCTGTTCCAATTGTCAAGAAAGCAAATTCTGAAGGAATGATTAACAGTCCTATCAGCTCTATATATCTCCAGTTTCTCAAAGGAATGATAATCGTATTATGGTATATAAACTCAATCTTTGGGTTCCAACATATAAATAATCAGTTCAGTTGTACTTCAAATTCCATCAGTAGCCTGAAATGTAACTCCTTTCCTTTCTTTCTTTTTTTTTTTTTTCTTCCTCTATCTCCCTCCCTGCCTTACTCCCTTCCTTTTATTTTTCTTTTGTCATATTTTTTGACTTGAACACATTGAGTATCATTTTTTGGTAATGGTGATCATAAATCACTGTCACTTTCAACTACCTGTCACACTTTCTACCAAAGGCAAGTATGACAAAGCATATTTGCCCATGATCATTACTTCCCAAAATTCACCTTTGTTAGGTCTTGGAATGAAGTAAAATGAGAAAAACATGTTTATAGGATTGCACGTGGTCTTTCTAGTCAAATAATTATGATGATAAGAATCTTGATCAATTTTATATTAGGTTGGTACAAAAGTAAGTGTGGCTTTTTTCCATTAAAAGTAATGATAAAAAGCACAATCACATTTGTACCAACCTAATAGCAATGGCTAACATTTTATGGAGCTCATACCTAGTTATCAGAGATATTCAAAATTCTTTACATGTATTTTCTAATTTAATCCTATGAGGCAAATACTGTATTTCTGCATTTCATAAATAAGAAGGGTGGTCCCCAGAGAAGTTAAATAACATTGCTAAAGTGATAGAATACTAAGTTCGGGTTAGGATCTTGATATAAGCACCTTGATACTTGGGAGCCTTTTTGGTAAAATAAATTTAAAATTTCATACAGTCTATAAACAGAAGACATATCCTGAAATAAAGATGTTTAGGAGAAAGAAATTTACTATAACAAGAGGTATGTAGTTTAAGGCACTTACAAATGAAAGAAGATCCCTTGTCTGAGCTGTGTTATTGCATCCCTTGAATCAAAAATAGCCTCTTGGCTATGTAAATTGGATATCGTTCCTTGGACGGGTTTGCCTAAGGTAAGGTTAATAATTTCTGCAGAGAGGCACACTTGGTTATTCAAAGTCTATTTGGTAGAAATGCTTCCTATTTCAGTGAATGATTGGTGCCTTGTCACTGGTGGTCCTTGACTCTGTAGTTATAAAGTTTCTAAAATTCTTTGACCACTATCATACAATCCTTCTCTCCAGGAGTAGCCTTCGGAATTTATTCTTCTTCCCCAAGCAGTTCCTGCTGTATAGTCTTTCAGTAACATTACCTAGGATACTTACTACATAGACAATGGTGCCATTTTGACCTTGATTTCATCACAGACTGAGTAACAAAGAGTAATTCTCTTGATTTTTTTTTTCAGCCCCTTTCCGATTCATTTATTCTACACCTTTCAATATCCTTCAAACATATCTTTTTCCTCTGTCTATTTTGACTCTTGCACAATCCCGCATTCCTAGAGCAAAATAGTTGTCTTTTCCTCCATATGTCTTCATCGGGACAATTGAGAGGATTTAGTGAGAGTAGGCAATCCCAGCAAAGATAGCACAGCTTTAGTTGTTCCATGAGTACTTTAAGGATGGAACAAGAGGTGCTTCCCTTTGGGCTACTAATACACTTTTTTGATCACCCCAGTTCTCCTTCTTCTAAGTGCTCCTGAGGCCTCAAAGAAGAGGCACACTTAGATTAGTGAGTCTATCCCTTATAGTCTCTGCTAACTAGCTCTACCAATGGATGGTTCCCAGGATGCCCGTAGACCAATAAGTAGGACTGTTGTGATGGATAATGCTGAGTGTCAACTTGATTGGATTGAAGGATACAAAATATTGATCCTGGGTGTGTCTGTGAGGGTGTTGCCAAAGGAGATTAATATTTGATTTCTTTGGCTTGTAAGGCAGATCCACCCTTAATCTGGTGGGCACAATCTAATCAGTTGCCAGTGAATATAAAGCAGGCAGAAAAACGTGAAAAGGTGAGATTGGCCTAGATTCCCAGCCTCCATCTTTCTCCCGTGCTGGATGCTTCCTGCCCTCAAATATCAGACTCCAAGTTCTTCAGTTTTAGAACTAGAACTGGCTCTCCTTGTTCCTTAAGCCTGCAGATGGCCTATTGTGGGACCTTGTGATCGTGTAAGTTAATACTTAATAAGCTCCCCTTTGTGTATATATAAAATCTATCCTATTAGTTCTGTCCCTCTGGGGAATCCTGACTAATATAGCTGCAAATTTGCATTGGAATGACATACCCTGCAATGTGCATTACACATACATATTGATACATTATAAAAATGTGTGATTGTTTTGTTGGTTAAAACACATTTTGTCACTGTTCTTTTATAGAAACACCCAGGTACCACATCAAAGTCAATGTTTATCCCTGATTTTATCAGCTTTTAAATATTTTCAGAGCCAGAGATTCCTGAATTCCTCAACTTATTTCACCAACGACGAGTATATTACATGTTCCTCCTTCTCAGTCTTGATATATAACCTATTACATTTGTTTTGATTATGTAAACTATGTACATTTCTAATTAAATTACAGAGGGAAGGAATTAAGCAAGCCTCAAATATAAGAAACTAAGTTTTTTATATTTCTAGAGGCTGTCAAAATCCTGTTACAAAATCTTACTATAATAAGCAAGAAGAATGGAACAGAAACAAAATTAAGCATGATTTGACTCAAACAAAGTGAAAATAATTTTTGTTTTTATTTTAAAAAATTAAATGCCTGTAAATAAGAGAAAATGCTTAAAAAATCTTCCTATGATAGCTACACAACTTCTGTGTGTAATGGTTTTGTGCCTGAAATGTAATAGGTGATTAAAAAATATTTGTTCTGTGTGTGAACCTGAATTCCTAAGGGGCTACTCCTAACATAAACAAACAAACAAATAGAAGTGAGAAAGGAACTGCACCACTCAGAGGTTATATGTTAAGGGAAGGACGGTATGCAGAAGGTGGGTGCAGAGGCTTCCTGCTGAGGCCTGTGGCTATCAGAAGAGCAGCTGGTGGCCAGGAGAGCAGTATACCTCAGGGAGGGTGGCCAGAAGAGCAGCATACCTCATGGATGGATAGGGAGATGGAATGACTAGAAGCACCTTCAATGAGAAAAAGAGCGTAAGGGTAATTTTAGGCAGTTTTCCTATGGAAGAACTCTATAAATCTTTTATACATTTTTATACCACCCTCCAAGGAAACTCATAAAAGTTGGTTATTCTTCAAGAAGTTTGGAAGTCAATCCATGTAATTTTGAAGAAACATGGATCTGAGACTGGTCCTGCAGTAGTAGCACAGTTTTATTTAGGTTTTCTCTTACCCCTGTTGCATCTATCAAAATACCTTTCCATGTCAGTACATTCTCTAAAGAGAATATATTAGTCTTTCTATCTTATGGTTCAGAAATGCATCCTGTTTCACAGGCTGAGAGAAGCCAGACTCTGACCATAAGACTTAGTCACTTTAGCAGGATCAGTCCTGGAAGAACTGACCCGAGTTGCAGGGTGCATGGGTTCAATCAAACTCTAGTTGTACTAAAGGTGAATAAAATAGATGGTTGATGGGATCCCACATTCAAATAGTTGCTTGTTTGGATAGGTAGGGGAAAGACCGGGTTATAGGATGCTCAGAAATTTAGTTGATTACAGCAGCTGCTGGCAGGAAGGCTGGGCTTGCTTGCTGGGTTTCATGGTCAGGTCTGCAGACTTACGAAAACTAAGAAAGTTCTAGCTGGTTTCTTGGTTACAGTCAACTAAAATCAATTAAGTCTTGAGCACCATGCTCAGAAAATGAACAGAAAAAAGGAAGCTGGATTATTGCTGCCACTACCACTCTACAGAGGATGCTGCACTATTGCTGCCCACATGAATTCTGAATTGTTCCTGCTTTTATGGACATTTACTCCAAATGCCCTGGAAGGAGGAGTCAAATGGGATGAGCTTAGGTCATTTGGGAGTTTCCTTTAGCTGCTTTTTAATTTTTAAAAAACTTAAATTAATTATTAAAATAATTTTAATTAAAATTTATTTAGACTTTTTAAAATAGAAATTTAACATTTTTAAATAGAGAAATATCTTTTTTTTCTCCTTGATTGCCCTCCAGGAACCAACTTTCTGTCAGGATTTACACAATGGCAGATTCCAGAAGCTTATGAGATTTTAGATGTGAAAAAACAAATGTCTACAACACTGATCAAGAAGAAGAAATTATTACTAGATCACTTACCAGAAGGCAAAAAATGATGAAGCTCAGTTATGAACAGGGCACATGAGGTAGACTGGGGATGGGGAACAGATAGAGTCTTTTGCCAGAGTTGGAACGTTGAGTGAAGGCTGATCTAGTTGCAGCTTAGTTCTGAGCATGGTTCTTAATCTCCTGACACAGGGAACATTCAATCTTGGGACGCGAAGATGTTGTTGAGCCTGATGATACCCAGATTGAGGCTGATTATCAGTCATGTTGGTGAAGACTTTAACTTGGGATTTAGTAGACCATATTGGTATTTTACTAAATGCTATGATAAGTAACATCAAATCCCACATTAACAAAGTGAAATAGAGGGTTTGGAAGTTTTATACAAATAATTTAGTTTGTTTTTGTGTTAATTTGTATAAGCCCATTAATTTACTGGTGACCTATAGGAATAATAGTCTTATCAATTCTTAAATTGGTGTGTAGTCAGTGGACTTTCAAAAACCTTTGTGAAAGTAAATAAACCTTGAAATATAAAGTTACTATGGACTAGACACCACTATTCTCATTTTACTGCAAAAATACCTTCGCTGGAGTCTTTAATAGCTTTCATTCCCCTCCAGGTCTCCCAGAATTCCTTGGCTAGATGCCAGGGCCTGAGCTGACCACTGGTTGGATCTGGGCCCTCTGATGTTTAGCAACACTTAAGCTATTTGCAACTACGTGTTCCCAGGTGCATTCCTTTCTCCTGTGCCTAAGGATGCTGAGGGATGCTAAGGGTATCTTTATGACAGCATACGATTCCTTGTCACAGGAATAAAATTCAGTGGGCTTTTATAGCAGCAGCTGCTATACTGGAATTGGGAGAAGTAATTCTCCAGGTAATCACAAAAGTAAAAAGGGTAAGAGATAAGAAGAAAAAATAGAAACAAATATATTATTTTCAGGCAAAGTACCAAGAGAGCAGGAGGGAGGGCTAAGAACCAGCATTTATTGTGTTGCGACTATGGCTTCAAGGTTTCCAATAAGCCCAGGGAAAGGAGAAATGCAGGAAGTCAGATGTGGATGTAACAGCCAAGAAACGCTGTCATCTGCAACACAGCCAGCTCTCTGGTCTCCAGGGCCAAAACTGTAGGAGTGGTTTTCTAGTCTGAAAAATCTACAGATGTAAAGGCAAAACATATATTGGGCATATCAGAATGTTGGCTAGCTGGTGACTATGTAATGGAAAAAAGAGAAAGAAAAAACCCTTAGGATAGAGCATATTCCCCTATCTGTTATATTGTGTTAGTTTATCAGACAGAAGAAAAGTCTTTACAATAAAGAACGTGACAAAGACCTGAGAGTGATGATTGCAGACATTCTTTATGGAACGAGAATGATAAGAAAAAGAAAGTCACGTAATAGGTTTGCCTCATTATTTCGCAAATTTTGGCTGAGAGATGAATTCTTGTTGCAGAAACAGGAGGTTGAATTCCTGTGACCCCTTTTGGAGAACCAATGAAAATTCCCTCTCTGACAGGCAACATTTTGAAAATAAGTGGGATCATTCATCCTCTGTCTCTAATATCAATGATGATTTCAAATGTTTTGAATGGATTCAGGGAAATAATTCACATTTTCTACCAGAAGTAAACACACACATGACCACTAATGTGTATTTCCAAATAGCTTGCAAATTTTGCCTGCCTTAAGGAAATCCTCTTCCATCTGAAGAATGTCTACTGAAGTATGGTGTGCCAGTCATTATGGTGTCCTGTGGCTCATACTGTGCAAGCTATCTGCTTCCAGTTGGAGCCAATATAGATTGATTTATAAAGACTTCTCAACCAACAGATCTATAGTGTCAAAAAATAATGACTAATGTTTCTTTTTAAAGTATTGAAACCTCTCTTGATTCATAAACAGTAACAGGTAGCACCTCCTCTGAATACCTGGTGAAAGCAACTCCTTCTTCTGTAGCACTCTTCAGTGCACTTGAGTATTTTGGATTCTCCTCTAGGACTGGTAATATGGGAGAGGATGCATGGTGGGAAGGACTCCATTCTGTGTCTCAGCCAACTAATAAGGAAGCTGGCTTACTGCCTGGATCTTGAGCTCCCCATTTCCCAGGGCTTCTAAGCCTGTACTTGATTTCTAAGTATTTGATTTGTTCATGGAGGCTAAGTGCCTGCCACAATTTCTCCTCTTTTCTGTTAGCTTTGCAGTAGCTCTCCATTTCCTAGATTCAGTCCATTCTGTACTTCCAGAATGCTAAATAGGCAATGCCTTCACTCATTTCTGGAGCAAACTCTACATTGACAAACATCCCAATTTATCCAACTTTGTTTCTTTAAACCCATCTCCATGTATCACTGTGATAAAAATTTAAGCATTGTAATAATTCTCCAGCTTCTATTCACACTTCTCAAATATAGCATGGATTCTCTTTAAAATCAAATTATGTGCAATTTTGAAAGGTACATAAATTCTACTTACTTTCATTTATGCCATTTTCTTATTTTCCACAGCCTAGGTATAATAAGCGCATGTCCGTGTTGATTATAATGGTGACATTCATTTATCCAGTTTTTTACTTCAGAAGGATGTCTATTTCATCGAGACAGTTTATATACGATACTTTCCCTGTAAGTGAGGAGCAAAAGCCCCTACAGGTTTACTTGCTAGGTATTGCTCTATCTGAAGTGTTTCTACAGCTTCTCTGAGAGTTCCCGAGGGATTTCTCATAATAATTCAGAAATAGGTTGTTCATGTCCTCCATACAGGAGTCTTTCCCCTTGTCTCCACACTCCCATCTTTGATGCTGATGGGATATGAAGGTAGGTAGGCGCTCCATCGAAGGCAGGGAGTTCTGTTCCTATCTCCTCTCTGGCCTTGTGGGTCCCAGGGTGGAGGAGGCATTGCTTCTCCATTTTAGTAAAAATGCCTCTGGTGATGGTAATTCAAATGAGGGATGTGGGAATGAGGTACATCCAGCCTCACCAACTAGATGAATGTGGCACCATTCTGTGAGTTAATGACTATAGAGGGAGACAAGGAAGCGCCCTGGGAATGGCATGAAAAGTCCACTTTTGCATATTAGTTTGTGTTAACATCCGTATAAGGTAACAGAAGGCAATTGGATAATGTACAAATGAATCTTAGGAGAGGTGGTGTGGTCTAGAAATATAATTGGAAGTTATGAGGAAATAAATAGTAAAGAAAGTCATGAGAGTGGACAATTTAGCTCTTGAATTCTGTAGTAAGAGAAGACGATATCAGACAAATGATCAAAAACATTTAAGGCACAGTCAGGGACTGGCAGTCTGAAATGGTCACTGTTGGAAGATCCAAGAGGAGTAAGAGAAAATCCAGTAGAGGAAAGAACTTGACCATTTATTGGATGTGACAATAACATATAAACAGTTAAAAAATGATTCTACCCCTATAATCTCAGCACTTTGGGAAGCTGAGGCAGGACAGCTTAACCCCGGGAGTTTGAGGCTGCAGTGAACTATGATTGCACCATCGCGCCCCAGCCTGTCTCTAGAAAAAAAAGTTTTGACTATGAGACTTACTGGTATATATTGGTGACCTGTAAATGTTCATAAATTTATTTGTATAGTTAAATTCCATTTTAACAAGAAATAATATGGGGAAAAACGTTTTCGACAATAAAATTATTTCTAAGTCCAGGTCAATGGCTTACAGCATTAGGGCCTTGTTGATCTCATCACAACTAAATTCTCTACTGTGAATTATTTAGTGTAATAACTTTCCTTATAAGAATACAAGCTATTTCATGAAGGTTGATTTAAGTTAAAAAGTCATTCTCTAGAGTCAGAGTGGTTTATCCAATGTGAAATGTGTTGTGCTCTACTGGAAACTGAAGGTGGGCTCTGGGGTGTGCATTTAAATGGAGCTAATGAATTTCCTCTGTACAGTCCAGCCTGGGGAGAAATGGAGAAGTCAGTTTAATAAAGCATGCAGTAGAATTGCCCTCTCTGGCTCTCCAGATTATAACATGGTATTTGTTCCCTTTTCTCTAAATTTATTCTTGTGTTTTGTGTGTTACTGTAGTTTTTACACTTTCATCATCTAATTTTCTTCTCTGCCCTCTCTCCCTTTCTTCAGGCCTCCCTGCATCCCTCCTTCTCTACCTTTCTACCTCCCTCCCTGCCTTCCTTCTGTTTTCCTTTAATTAAGACTGGTGTCTCAGTGATGATCTGAAGAGATGCTTACTGCGTGCTTACAAGTTCTTCCACACACGCTGTTCTCAGATGTTCTCATGGTGTGCACTCTCCTGCTAAGAGCTGCGAAGTGGGGCCTCTCCTGATTTGGTAAAGAAGAATCTGACTTTGTGCAAGAAATAAGTGTGTTTTTAGTCTTTATTGTTTTTGTTTATTTGTTTATTGCTTTGGTGAGGTTTCTCTGAGAGCTCTGTTCCTTCTGTTTTTTATTTGAGTCTGGGGAGATGGGAGGTAATTTCCCCTTTCAGAATTCTTGTTTGGACTGTGCATTCAGTTCAGAATTTAATTCTGGTCACCTCAACTCTTTTCGAAAGGAGCCTTTCCACAAGATCCTCAAGAGGTGACTTGCACTGTTATCACCTGGGGTGATAGACACCCTAAGAGCATAGCTTAGGAATCTTTCTTTTTAGTAAGTTATTTGGGTAATCACTATGCACACTAAAACCTAAGACCTTCATCCTAAAAGCGTTTCATAGGAAGAGAACAATCACACAAACTGCATCTTCCTCACTCCACTTTAGTTCGTAGATAAGAGTGTAAACTTCCTTAGGTCAGGAATCTTGATTTCATTTCTTTGTATCTTAGACAAGGCTTTACGCAACCATGGGATAAGAGCTGTTCTAGAAGCCAAGAACATCTGAGCTCCAACTCTATCTGCAGTGTCTCACGTCATGAAGTTCATTAACCAACCTGAAATATAATATTCCCAAGACAGTAATTAAGCATTAGTTTCCTGGGCAACTGGTATAAAATTGAATGGATATGTAAAGTATCTGGTAGGAGTTCCGTAGTTGGAACTTTCAAAAATGTTGTTACTTTCACTTTCACTTTCTAAGTGACTTGATTCTTTCATTATAGAATATACATTTTATACTTATGTTATACACTGGTGAGAAGACAAGAATAGGAAATTATGTGGAAACAAAGCTTTGCTTGCTGTATGTGACTGTTATTATCCTTTTAGGTATATATCATGATATCAGTCAATCAAGCCAGAAGTATCACATAGTTATCGGGTGCCTACTATGTACAAACCCCTCTGCTGGGCGAGCTTGTGGATTCAAAATCAAAATCACAGGATTCCTGAACTCCAGGACCTCACAGTCTAATGAGTAACAAGAGTAAGTACGTGTACAATTCTTATAGAAAGTAACCTATGCTCTGTGCTGCCTATTCAGTAGTTAAAAACTAAAAGCTTACGTGAGTTGTTTTGCAGGAGGAAGAAATTAATTCTGACTGGGAGATTGGAACATTTCCCCCACTTAATGCTTGCTGAATTTAAAAGAGAAAATAAAATTAAGGAAAGCCCTATCTCTGCTTATTTAATCTGCTTGGGAAGGCTTTAATTACTCAGAAGAGAGAAGGAGCAAAGTACAGTAGAACCTTGATTAACTGGAACACGCTGATTTGGGATAATGGGATTCTCTTGTTAATTTTGTCTTTAAGACCAAAAAGTCCGTGTTTTGTTCTTCCTATTCGTACATTTAATAATGCCTATTCGAGTAGTTCTTATTCAACTAATCTAGGTTCAACAGTGGTAAGCACTATAGTGGACATGGATGATTCATAATAGATAATTCCTGACTTCCAGAGTTTATTATCTCATAGATTAAAAGAGATATTAACTTATGAAAATATAACAACAACGTAAGGAAGTATATAACCAGCTGGAAATAAATGAGTCCTTTAAAGATTAGGAAATGCAAAATATTTTCAATTGGAATAGATTAATAAGTTTGAGTCAGAATACATTAATTTGGACCAAAAGATGATATAATAAAGCAAGTATTTTGGAAATATTAAAAAGCTGACAGTATACAGAATGGTTTGAATTTGAAGAGACTTGAAAAGACAAATCTGGTAGTTTTTATAGTATCTGATAATGTCACTTAATATTTCTCAGATGATTGAATTCTGGAGTTCTCATTTTGAAGACCATCACCATTGGTTAACATTTCCTGAGTGAGCACAACGTATAAAGCAAACACAAATGCAGTCAGACCTAGTGATTAAAAGTGTGGGATTAGAAATCTAAGGACTAGAGTTAAGTAACAACATTGGCAATTGTGTTCGGGGACTTAGACAACTTACTTAAACTTCTAAACCAAGGTTTCCTCAGCTGTAAAGTGATAACAATAATAGTGTCTCACTTTTTCTTACGGTTATTTGGTTCAGTGCCAGGAACATGGTAAACATTCAGTAACTGTTAACAACTCATTATCATTATTGAAGAGTTTTAGAGTTTGAACAAAAGTTGTGGAATTTATACAGACCATTTGAAATGCCTACACAGTTTTATTTAACATGAATTTTGGGTATATACTTCTTTTGTTTTCTGCTTGCTTTAGTTTTGAGTGAATTATAATTTTTTTTTTTTTTTTTTTTTTTAGGATTTTATGATGGCGCAGTGAATGCTGAAGATGCTGTACCACCCATATCCCCTTGGCCTATCTGAATGGTAACTTCACACAGTGTCACTGTGAGCCTACTGCTTCCTGTGTCTCTCTGCCTGAGGTCGTTCTCAGGCCACAGGTCTGAGCTTGGCTTGTCTGGGCATGCCAGGAGCGCAAGCCAAGGAGCAACCCTAGGAGTGATCCTCGAGTTATGGATGAGAAAAGGAAATTTGTAAGAACTTCAGCTTTCTTTCCTTTTATGAGGTGACTGAGTTGTGTCCTGGAAATTCTATTAGATGATAGCCAGTGGACATGGATTCCAGTTTCCCCAAAGAGTAATCTGCCTGTAAAAGGAGGTTTTATGAATTTTCTCCTTTCCATGTCTAACTTCTTCACTCCCACATTTTGCTTCCTTTGCCAGTTATTAATTTATTGCTGCCTCTCAACTCCAAATCTACCCTTTATTTCCTGCTCTATGATAACGAAGCTGGACTCTATAAAATTTCTCCCTCCACTAGCTGGCACAATGTTAAGCTTTCTTAGTAAAGGTTGGTGGAGAGAGAAAGAGAGAGAGAGAGAGAGAGAAAGAGAGAGAGAGAGAGAGAGGAGAGAGAGACACTCTGAGGAGGCCATGAGTTTTCTCCTGATTTCAGCGTGTCCCTCTAGGCAAGCTACAGCAGCACAGGAAGCTTGTACACACCTGGCAGCCGCCTCTCCATGAGCAGCTTCTCTTGGCACACTCTTCAGGTGGTTTTGAGGCATGGTGCCTCCAGCACAGCACCTTCCATGAATGATTTCCATGCCAGCCCCTATAACAACTTCACAGTAAAGTGACATTGGCACCCCTCTATGGGGATGACTTCCCTTTGTTCTGCTTGGGGCACCTACACAACCTCAATGAACACATTGAACCAGAGTTGCATCCTCTTCAGCAAGGTCTGGACTTTAGCCCTGGTGAAGGGGTGTGTGTGTGTGTGTGTGTGTGTGTGTGTGTATGTGTGTGTGTGTGTTGCAGGAGCAGTGGCCCTCTACTGGAAGACATTCTGTGGCACTCTATCTCAGCCTTAGAGATAGCTCCTTCTCCTTATATCTTCTATTCCTATGTTCTTTGTCTAAAGATAGTTCTGAGCATTAACTTATAACTGATTAAAACAAAGCAATGATGTAAGGAATTATGTACTAGCTGAAAGTCAATTATAGCAATAGGGATTAGGAGATAAAAGAAGCAGCAGAGTAACAGGATTGAGTCTGAATGCACTGATTTGGACCAGAGAAATGATATAAAGAAGTGAGTAAAGAGCAAGTATCTCTTTACTCCTTACTAGCTAATCTCTTACACCAATCTCATAGTTAATACTTCTTAATATGAAATCTTCAGATATGGTTTAGATCTGTGTCTCTGCCCAAATCTCATGCTGGATAGTAATCCCCAAGGTTGGAGGTCGGGACTGCTGGGAGGTGATTAGATCATTGGGGCGATTTCTCATGAATGGTTTAGAACCATCCCTTTGGTGCTGTTCTTGAGATAGAGTTCTTGTGAGATCTGGTTGTTTAAAGGTCTGTAGCACCTTCCCCCTACTCTGGCCATTTGAAGTCCCACACCCTTTATTTGTCTTCCATCATGATTAGAAGCTTCCTGAGGTTCAACAGAAGAAGCTGTACAGCCTGCCAAACTTCTTTTCTTCCTTTCTCCCTTTATTCCTTTCTCCTTCCTTTCTTTCTTCCTTCCTTTCCTTTCTCCCCTCCCCTCCCTTCCCCTCTTTCTTTCTTTCTTTCTTTCTTTCTTTCTTTCTTTCTTTCTTTCTTTCTTTCTTTCTTTCTTTCTTTCTCTCTTTCAGAAGGGTCTCACTCTGTTGCCCATTCTTTCAGAAGGGTCTCACTCTGTTGCCCAGACTGGAGTACAATGGTGTGGTTACAGCTCACTGCGGCCTCCATCTCTCTGGGCCCAAGTGATCCTCCCACCTCAGCTTTCAGAGTAGTTGGGACTACACGCGTGCACCAACACGCCTGGCTAATTTTTTAAATATTTCTTGTAGAAACAGGATTTCACCATGTTGCCCAGGCTGGCCTCAAACTCCTGGGCCCAAGTGATCCACCCACTTCAGCCTCCCAAACTGCTGGGATTATAGGAGTGAGCCATTGCATCAGGCCTAAACCTCTTTTCTTTATAAATTACCCAGTCTCCAGCATTTCTTTATAGCTGTGCAAGAACAGACTAATATATCTTCCATGTTCAAATTCCTGGGTAGTTCCTATGTCCTAACTGGGCCCAGATTTATACATCCCCCATTATTTGCATCCAGATCTCTGTCTTAGGGTTTACTTTTAGGGGAATCCAAATTAAAACTGTTGGTTTCAGTAGAGGCATTAGAAAAGACTCTCTCGATGATAATCTGGAGTCGGATTGCCTGCTGATCAGATGGAAACAAGGATCCTACTTCCAGTGAGAAGTGGAATATTATCATCCAGGTGTGATGTGGCATCATAATCATATAGATTCTCGTCTCTGGTGAATTGGGATGAGGGACAGAGAAGAGAAAGCTCTGGCTTTTAACAGCTCTAACACACTGGTTCCCAAAGCGTGGTGTCTGAACCACCAGCATTACCATCATGTGAGAACTTGGTAGAAATGACAATTCTCAAACACCATCCCAGACTTGCTGAATCAGAAACTCATGGGTTGAGGTACAGAAATCTGTGTTTTAAAAATCCCTTCAGATGATTCTGACACATTGTAAAGCTTAACAGTCAATTCTCCCTAACTTAAAAATATGAGAACAAATATAAAAATTGTCTAACAGATTGACTTTTTATAACTGACATAAAAGCCTTGCAGAAAAAGAATGACAGCTTAGGTCAAACAACTGTCTACTCAGGGCTGTAAATGCAGAGAGCTTTCATGGCAGTGGTTGTGACCATCTACTGCAGCTGAAGTATAACATGTGCTAAAAATTAGGCCCACCATTTGATTGCAAGAAAGGTGCAATTACTAACACATCTAAATTCACAGCTCCAGAAAACCTATGCCAAAGTCAGGGCCATAATAGAGAAGAGAGACATTGGGACCTCAGCTGAGACATTTAACATGTAGATATGCTATAGAACTTTCAGTCCCTATGTTATATGTTGAATGTTTGTGTCCTCACCAAATTCATGGGTGAAGCCCAAATCCCCACTGTAATGGCATGTTGAGGTAGGGCCTTTGGGAGACAATTAGGTCATGAGAGAGAGCTCTCATAAATGTGATTAGTGTCCTTAGGAGAAGAGATGGGACAGCTTTCTCTAACTTTCTGCTCTCTGCCATGTAATGATAAAATGAGAAGAGCCTGCAAACCAGGAAGAATGACCTCACTAGACACTAGATCTTCCAGAGCCTTAATCTTGGACTTACCACTTTCCAGAGCTGTGATAAATAAATGTTTGTTGTTTAAGCCACCCAGTCTATGATATTTTTGTTCTAGAAGTCCAAGCTGACTGCCTACGTCTCTCAAGATTGCAAGAGGAGAGCATTGACCTCCTTGCTTGGAAACCACTCCGAAGTCACATCTGAGGTCAATGTGTGACAGAGGATGTTTATCCTCTTCAAGCTCTGTGTACTTGCCTCCCCCTAGTAATTCTGGATCACTAGCATCAAGTCTTATCCTGGCCTAACTGGTATGAATTATTCACCAAAAAAGCTGAAGCATTTATAGTATTTAATGACACTTAATAAGATAACATTTATGTTATCGTATGAAGGTGATCCTAGAGTGTTGCACTGAGAAGCACTTGAGATACAAGGCAAGACAGGGTAGATTTCTTAAAAATAGGTCAGACTTCTGCGATTTAGGATTTAATATCCTCACAGGAACATGGAGTGGCTCTTTGAAGTTCAGAGGCACAGATAGCCTATAATAAGTGAGGTAAAATGCCAGAATTACATTGACTGAGAGTTGAGACAGAGAATAGAAGACTTAGACATGGACCTCTAGGCACAGGCACTATGCCTACAGATCTTTGTGTCTTACATCAATGCTCACTAGAGCGCTCACTACAGAAGAGCTGCTGGAAAACCAACTGGACAGAATGATTCAGCCAGTACATGTAAGCCAGCTTCTGTCATTAGCTATGTTGGTGCTTGTACAATGGGCCCATGAACAGAATAAATATGGTGGAAGGAGGCTATCTGTGAACCCAAGCGCTTGCCCTTCCTTTCACTAAGCCTGATGAATATCAGAGACCGTCACTGAGTCTTTAATAGTACCTTTAAGGGAACCATTTCTTAAAGACACCAACCAGTTCTTTAGTAGCAAGTTAATTACTTCAAAACTTATGGAGAAAGCAACCTAGACCAGTAAAAGTGTAGTTTGAGAATAAGGGTATCCAAAATATTAGTAGAAGAAGGAAATAATGAGCCCTTATTATTGCCTTGGGATGAAATGCAGCAATAGGAAGTGTACCAAACTTTCTGCACTAACCCTCCTACTATGGAATATGAAGCTCAGAATACAGAGAGTCCTAAGTGCCAGAACAAGAAATTGGTATTTTATTTCTGGATGAATTTAAAAAAAAAACACCAGATGATAAGATAATCAGATGTGCAATTTGTATTGATAAACTTCACCCCCCAAAAAAGATATTCCAAAACACACACACATGCACAACAAACATAAGTACATGCATGATAAACATAAGTACATACACACACACAAATATATGATGGAATGTCAGAGACTAAAATTTAATGAATCAATGTATAAGGTAACATTTCCTGAATAATTGCAATAATCAAATTTTTTTCTATCTTAAATTTCCTGGAGTATAATAAAATTTACAAATTTTAGGGCTCCTGGCTAAAATAATCCTATGAAAATAATGTTAACATATTTTGAATGCTTACTATAGTCTAGACTCAGTGCTAACACATTAATAATATTATCATTTGCAGTACTACAAATGTTTCTGTGAGTTAAATAATACTATTTCTATTTTACGGAGAAGAGAACAAAGGCTTAGAGAGGTTAAGGTTTGTGCAAGATCAGTTAGGAAGAAGCAAAGTTACAGATTCAACTCAAGTTCTACTTAACTCTGAAATTCATGCTTCTAACAATGGTGCCACATTAGTCATCAACACTTTTCCCAAAAGAAGTGGGGGAAAAACACAGTACGTTGATAATTTTACTCTAATTTTCTATGTTGTCTTTTGAAGTGGCAAGACTCAGACTATGAGCACTGGTACTTTGATTTGAAAAGGGTCACAAAGAGAAAGCCTTATTTCTGTTATCCTATCTACAGTGTTGCAGGTAATTGCCAATAATCCAAATTGAAGTTCTTGGCTGCTGCAGCTTATACTAATGATTAAATGAAGTATAATAAACACAAATTTAGTAGTCTATAGTGTTTGAGGGATAATGAAAGATATTATATTGCTTGTAAAGCAAAGGATCTACAATACAGTATTGCAAACCAAAATGTTAATTTATTTTTATGAAGAGGTTTAGGCTTAGAAGTAGGGAAATGTTTCAACGAACCATAAGAGAGTTCATTTATAATAAGAGAACTGTCAAGTTTATAGTTAGGCTGCCTATATAATGTAAATCAAGAGTTGAAAAGTATTTTATTTTAAATTGCTTTTTAAGTCTGTTGAACTCCTGTTGGTTTATACACAAGATTTATGCCAACATGTTCTTTCCATCTCCATTTTCTGTGAAGGGAATATTAATCTTTGATTACCTCCATATTCATGGGAGAAGGAATAGTTTTCTGGGGTATGCAGCTAATCTTTGATTGTTCATCCTACCAACAAACACACTTCTACATTTTAAAAGCCTTGCATTTACCTTATGTTAGAACTACAGAGAGCAGAGAGACATGGACTCTGCGGGATATTGGTAGTGGTCAACCATATTCAGACAAGCTGTCTTATCTTCTCTGTTCTCTACTTCTCAAATCTAGACCATCATATGCAATTCAGGTTGATCAAATTTCCGTCGGGTCTAGTTTTTCTCCTATTATCCCTCAAACAAAAGTCAATCATTGCCTAATTTTCTTTATTTTGTAAAAACTTATTATATTATTGGCAACTATTTAAGTAAAAAAGCATACAACAATAATTCATCTGAATTTGATTGCAGTCTGTTCTCTCCAAGACTGGTTGGTACTTCTAACCAAGAAGCATAGTTCATATACTCTTAACTATAGAGAAATTATCTTATTTAAAGCATGATGGTGGCTTTACACAATAAATATTTGTTTTTCAATCATGTACATTCCAATTCTGGTAGTGGTTTTTTCTAGACTTTTGTAATCCAAATGCTACTAGTGATTGTAATCCCAATAGTTTAGGGATCAGCTTAGGGATTAGAGTGCTCCCATCAATTAGAACAATACAAATAACGTGATATAGAGAAATCTTGGAGGGCATGTATTTTAGCCAGAAAGACCATTTTCAATAGATAATATTTGAGCTTTAAGAAAGAAAGATTTATTCCCTGACCTCTTTCCCAAAATGGAAGAGAGATACTTTCATTTTCATCTCTGATGTGTAAAGAGTGTTGAAGTTGTCACTCTTGTCCTTACAGCAACAACAAAAAAGATGATCAAACTGAAAATTAACAACTTGTCTTGAACCCGTAGAAACTTGAAGTTGCAAAGCAAAATACCCTAAATCTGGAGACGTATGAATCCAGACAGTAAGAGCCAAGATTTGTCAACGTGAAGTGGAAGCCTCTGGGGCCATAAATTGGTATAAACATTTATATGGCAATTTTAACAATTTGCTGGAGTCTGAGTGTGAATTAGCTTCAGAGTGAGAAACTATTGGAGGCCACAGTGTCGGCAGAAAACACTTCTGTAGATTTTACCACTGGAAAACCAGCCCCTTCTTCCTTATCCCCAGATTCTCACAGTGCAGATTCAAGAAAATACCCTTCTACCGTTAGCAGCAAAAGAAGATTACTCATCGTGAAATATACTTAGAGATTTCTCCATAACAAAGGCCTGCTATCAAGTGGGAGCAGGAGACAAAACTGGTAAATAATGATGTACTTGATTAGCCAATTTTATTCCTCCCTCTTTATATTATGCTAATCTTTTTTTTAGATTCATGGGACCTTATATTTTACTATGCCATATTCAAAAAGGAACTCATGAAACTTCTTCACCAAGCTATGAACTTTGATGTTCATAATAGAAAGATGCTAGTAAACAAATGAAGAAACTATTTGGAAAACAACAGCAGCAGTGCCATATAGGAACTTCAGTGTGATGGATATAACTAAAATCGGTGAATTTTTAAAAGTAATGGAAGAATTTATAAAATAAATTTTGATAAATGTTTGGAAGAGTAAGGAGTCTGTCTTCTATAGGAAAAAAAAGAAAGCAAGCATTTACATAATTCCGTTTCCAAAGTTCCTAATCTAATCATGAACTTCAGTAACATTTCTCATTTAGTAGTAGAGGGAACAATTAATCAATTAGTTGAATTTTAAAAAATAAAAGTACTAGATTGCTGAAATGTATTTTCAATTTTTGTTTTCAAATGTAAGTGAAAGGAAACCTGTCTGAAAATGATTACATAGCATTATATTTTAAAAGTGAAATATTAGAAAACATACTTATTGCCAAATGCTTGAAATGAGGATTATCTTCTCAAATTAATTCTTAAATTAATAGGATATTAACATTATGAGCTTTTTGGGGAAACTAGAAGGAAACACTTCAAGGTCATTATATTCAATAATTGAAATAGGATCTGAAAAGTGAAATCAGAAAACCTCATTGTCAATTAAATAATCTTAAAGCCTGAAGATCAATCTTAGTCTGGGAGTCAAATTCAAAAAACTATAGCAATTCAATCAAAGAAAATCTATAAAGTTTTCAGATTCTGCGGGCAAGGAAGCCAGCGTTTGGATCACAAATGCTGTCTAACGAGTCTGTATCAGGGATGTGTCAAGCCAGGTAAAAAAATCTTACTGGTCCATATTAAATACACTCTCTAAAATATACACGCATACACGTGCACGCACACAGTGAAGACAACATTCATTTACCAAGAATCTTTATGTTATGTGGCTTATGCCCGAGATTATCAAGTATTTTCTTAGCAATTTTGTGAATTGCTGTAAGTCAGAGGTCAGCATTCTTTTTCTGTAAAGCTTTGTGGACCATGTGCCTGTGGTTTCTGTCAAAGCAGCCATAGACAATGCATGAACAAGCAAAGTGTGTCTGTGGCAATAAAGCTTTTATTTATAGACACTGAAATTTGAATTTTATGTAATTCTCATGTTTTATAAAATATTTTTTTCTTTTGACTTTTTTCAACTTTTAACAAATATACAAACCATTCTTAGTGTGACAGTCACACGAAAGCTGGAGTTGGATCAGATTTGACATACAGGGAAATTTTGTAGACCACTACACTCTACCACCTTTCTTATCAGAGCTGTGTGTGTGTGTGTATGTGTGTGTGTGTGTGTATGACCACTGTAATGCACTATATTGCTATGGTTGCTATTGTCCTGTATTCACCATCCATTGATTTTAGACTCTTTTATGTGGATGAGCAAGATTCAGTTATTTGGCATCAATAAGAAGAAAAATAGGAGGAGTTTACTGTATGAGCCCACGAATGGTTCATTCTCTGCTCCAATATTGTCTTTTCTCTCATACAGAAAACTCTTAAACCAAGACCTCACTTGAGAAACAAATATATATTGCTAACTTGGAAGAGTTAGAAGGAAGTGTCTTTTAGCATTATTCTTTAGTGTTACAGTTGCCACAGAATATTTCACTTCTCCTTTTTTTCTGATGTTGCCTCTGATGTCTGGCATAGAATGAGAGGTTTCTACATAAGACCCAGGAGACATATCAGAGACTTAGACCTGATTGAGTTGACTTAATCAAAGTGTCTGGTTATCCAGATTCACATACATAGGAACTTCTTAAGTGCATAAAAAGTAAGCCTCATTTGATACTTTAACCTAAAATGGCATTGTTAAATTGTGTGTTTTTTTATTAAGTACTTTACTAAAAATAAGGTTCAGAAATGCTCTTCACTTCCTTGAAATTATCACTGCCTTCTTCTGAATTGTGACAGCGATCCCTGTAGGGATATGTGGTAAAATTATCAAGTTTTTACATAGAATGAAAATCTGACCATAAGGGGTGCACACATGTTTGGTGATGCATGGGAAATCTAGTGTTAATTAGAGCTCATTTTTCAACTCCTTCTAGGATTCCTAGATAGTAAAGTAATAATGATACAAATAACATCATTTAACATAAAAATAATGTTTTATTTGGATTGTAGTTGGCAACAATACACCTTAAAATATTAAAATGTTACATGTTTACAGGGGTGGGGGGAAATATGAGAAAGAAGGAGACTATAACTAGGAAAAATAATTTTAAAATGTGCACTCCTGTGGGACAAAAGGTAATGAGATTTCCTGTGATAGATTGTATTATTGCTAAGAAAATAAAGTTTGCTATCCCTTCCTGGGAATATTATACATTCCATTTCCATTTATGTCAGGCTAGGCCACAAAACTTACTTTGCCCAATGAAAGGTTAGAATCTGAGAAGATGTAAGAACCAATGCATGGATAACAAAACATTTTTTTCCTTTTCCTGCTAAGATGACAAGCAATAGCAGCCAGAATCCTGGAGTGAATAGACATGGAGCAGAGCTGCATTTTCTTCTCAACTGACAGGTCATGTGGGTAAGAAATGAACCTACTTTTGTTGTAAGCCAATACAATTTTGGGGTTATTACTGCAGCCTAACTTACCCTTTACTTAGTGATAGACTTTCTACAAGGTGCAACAGGTTTCATCCCTGTTTTTAAAGCAACAACTAGATGATCAATGTTCTCAATACTACATAAGGGGTTTTTTGAAAGGATCCCTTGGTTAAACAGTTAATAGTATCCGCACTCTACAAGGGTACAGTCAATAGTTTCTTTAGTTGAGGCTAGAAAATCTTGGCTACAATGGACAAATAAGGTCTGTCCTGTCCATGTGACAATGTAAAGTTGTAACAATAAAGAAAACAATATACACTACAGAATGAAAAGTGCATATAGCTAAATGATCAAGGTATCTAAAACATAATCATATAAACTAGAACATGATGTAGCAAGGTTCAGATATTAATTTTTTATTTTCCTCACTAAACAATTCATGATGTTTTTTGTTTGGTTCGCTTTGTATTTGTTATTACAGCTTGGGTTTCTCCCAGTCTTTCATTGTTTGGGTTCTGTAGATATTCTTCATGATGTTGTATACCATTTTTTTCTATAAGTTTCTATTCCAATATATAACTTTTTTTTTCTTTGCGGAAAATTCTGCATCTTTCTATTTAGAATTGCTCAAAGTGAACTTTAAATTTAATGATTATCATCTATATTGAAGGTTGTTTTCTTTTCAAATGTTCTTAAAATTACCAGATGCTGGTTCTTGTCACTAAGAAATAGCTTCTCTTGTCATGAAGTGAAGCTCTGCTTAATAATAAAAGTGATGATGATAACAATGATGATAATGACTGCCATTTATATTGACCCACTATCTCAGGAAGTAGAAAATATTTGGTATTTTATAAAAATTATCTCATTTAGGCCTCACAAAAGTCATACAAAATAGTTGCTATTTTCACTTTAAATTTAAGTAAACTGACATGAAAATTTGCTTGCCCAGTGTCCCAAAACAAGTTTCAAAGTCCCTTGTTCTTCTGCTAAGTACATTATCTTCTCACACTATTCTGTGCATCTGTCAGTCATCTATCTCTCTATTGCATCCTGTGCTCTACTAATGGAAAATCTCTAATGAGAATGCTTCTTTAAAGCAAAATGTAATTATTGCTTGGCATCTGAGTGGAAAAAGATTACTTCTATTGAGTAGTAATATGCTCATCGAGATAAGACTGTTAAACACCTTCCTGATTATATCAACCTTAATTTTATTATGTCATGCCCAGTATAATACAAGAGGAACCACACTCATCAACAGGCTTAGAGAAATGATGAAGAAGCGGGAATAAAGCCAGCCAGGGTTAAGGTCTGGCCTCCAGGGAGAGGTAGCAACTCAGCTCTCTCTTAGTCAGCTGTTTTTAATAGGATTATTTCTGATGGGTGGGGTAGAGGATCTGTAAGCCAAGTGAGATGAGTAATAGAGCAATGCTTCTATCACCATTAAACTGGGTTGAAGGAAATCCCAAGCTATTGGCTAGTGTTATGTAGATCCGGGTATAATTTGTTGAGAAAGGGGGAAAAATATATGCCAGAATAGGTGAGGCTCCAACCAAAAGAATAGAGCAGAGCCCCAAGGGCAGCAGCATAAATCAAACATCACTTAGTAAACAACATAGGGTCATTGGTGACAAATAAAGCTCAGTAGACATGTGAAAGCCAAATGACCCACACTCTGTGCACCCACCAGGATGAGAACTATTAGACTAACTTCAGGTCATGAATGACTCCTGAAATCATTGGTTGGCAGAGATTCAAGGTTTATGGTGGGATGTAACTATAGGATAAAGATTTTGATTAGAAATCCCAGATCTGCCTTTCACACACTGTGATCATGGGCAAGTTACTTAATTACTCTAGGTCTCAATTTCCTCAATTGCAAAATGGTGATAATATTAGTACACACCTCATGAATTTCTTCTTTTTATTATTGTATAATAAACTGTTTACTATTGAGTAAAGAAAAAAATACTAATAGATAACAATTGGTTCAAATTACTTGCACTGACCCTTTAAACACTAAGAAACTCTGTAGAAGTTAAATTACTAGAGGGCATTTCCTGGAACTACAATGAGCTCAGAGGAGCCATTAGAATTCTTTCTCTAACCCTCTATTCCCACCATCACCCCTACAGTTAAGTCTAATATTACCATCTGTCAATTGAATATATTTACATACATAGTGTGCCTTGAATAACCTTACTCTCATACTTGCATCTCCTTTCACTGGTCTAATATTGTTCATAGGAACACATGCTCATATGGATCAAAGTTTAGAACCACTATTTCTTTCACTTCTATGTCTAATTTATTTCCAAGTCTTACTCATTCTACTTCTATATTATTTCTCATATCTTTTCTCTTTTGTTTATTTAACTATCAGACCCCCTAATTACCATTTGGGTAGTCTGTTATAACATGTTATTTGTTTGACTTCTTTTTATCTAAATTACTTCCCTATGATCCATCCTGTGTGCCATCTTTATCTTATAAAAGCACATAAAATCAAGCATTTCCCTTACCTAAACATTATCAATGGTTCTTCATTTCCTGTTGAATAAAGTATGTATGCTACCCCGACATTCATGGTCTTTCTTAAATTGGCCTCAATATATGGTTCATTCTAATCTTATTCTTATTACTCTCTTTCTTGCATTTTATTTCTGGGCTAACTGTTCTATGTATTTTGAACACAGTTTCTCATGCATTTTTACCTTTGGCTTTATTCATGCTGTTTTATTTCTCTCACCAAATGTGAAATATTCATAAAATCTTATTCATTCTTTAAAATTCAATTGAAATACTTTTATTACGTTTTTGTTTTTTTTTTTTTTTTTTTTTGAGATGGAGTCTCGCTCTGCCGCCCAGGCTGGAGTGCAGTGGCCAGATCTCAGCTCACCGCAAGCTCCACCTCCCGGGTTTACGCCATTCTCCTGCCTCAGCCTCCCGAGTAGCTGGGACTACAGGCGTCCGCCACCTCGCCCGGCTAGTTTTTTGTATTTTTTAGCAGAGACGGGGTTTCACCGTGTTAGCCAGGATGGTCTCGATCTCCTGACCTCGTGATCCCCCCACCTCGGCCTCCCAAAGTGCTGGGATTACAGGCTTGAGCCACCGCACCCGGCCCTATTACTATATTTCTTAATGGCCCTCATTGCTTTTACTTTGAATTATAGCTGAGTATGTTGTAGAGATTGAATTGTGTCCTCATCTATTTCCCCAATTCATGTGTTGAAGCCATAGCCCCCAGTGTGACTATATCTGGAGACAGGGTCTTTAGGAGATAATTTAGATTAAATGAGAAATGAGATTATCTGATAAGACTGTGGCCTTATAGGAAGGGAAAGATCTCTCTCCCTCTCGATCTCTCTCGATCTCTCTCTCTCTCTCTCTCTCTGCTATATGAGAACATGGTAAGAAGGCAGCTGTCTGCAAGCTAAGGAGAGAGCCCTCACCAGAAACTGAATCCTACCAGAATCATTAACTTGAATTTTCCAGCCTCCACACTGTGAGAAAATGAATTTTGTTGTTTAAACCACCCAGCATATGGTATTTTGTTATGGCAGCCCAAGCAGACTCATACACATGTCCATGCCCTAATAACTTAAACTGTAAGCTCCTGCACCTTAATAACATTTGTGTTTTTCAATTTGTATATCATAATTTACTGTACAAAATTCTGTTTGATAAATGTTAAATTAATAAAAAAATGAATAAAGAAATATATAAATCCAGGACATGGAAATTGAAATGCCTTCTGAAAAAAATGGGTAATTACAGGAAGAAATGCTTCAAGGATGATTTTTTTAGGCCACAGCTGCATATTGTTTTATTTACTGGCTTGAGTATTTATCACATAAACTATTCTCCACATTTAGGAATAGTTTTAAATAATTATGTAAAAGCACACATTGTTTTGTTTTTTATCTGATAGAAATCTTTTCCTTTCCAGACACCCACACACTGAGGATGAAAAGTCTTATAAAACTCAAGATCAAAACTTCAACAATTTCAGAGGAAATTCAAAACTTTTCGGAGAAACAAGTGCAGTTTCTCTGCAGCTAAATTTTTGCCAAGTATATATCAGTATTTGTGATCTGGATAGTCGGAGTGTTTTTGTTTGGAAAACACTGAAGTTATTATGAATTTAGGAATGAGTAGGAAGGAAGTGTGTTGAATTAGCATATGCATGTTAACATCTGCTGGAGAGACTACTGAGAATGCTCAAAATATCACACCCTTACAAGGGTGAAGGAAAGGAAAGGAAATGAAAGAAAATGGAGATGTAGGAAAAGGAGAAATGCAAGCCTTGAATCATCTATAGCTTTTTGAAGCACGTTCTGTATTTTTCTCAGTTGTTCTGTACAGAGCTAACCTTACTACTTGAATTCAACAAATCCTAAATAACAATAATTATGATACTATAATTTGTTATTATGTAGTTTGTCTTCAAGATATAGTCAACCTAAACACAATAATTAGGGGAATATTAGCAACTTTATATTTAAGTATTACCATATTTAAAGAACACAAATGACATGGCTAAGGTAATCATTCCTAACCATTACCATCACCATTTATCTCAAAGAGAAGAAAGACCTATCTTAGTTTGTGCTGCTATAACAGAATATCACCAACTAGGTAATTTACAGAGATCAGAAATTTATTTATCACAGTTCTGGAGGCTGGGAAGTCCAAGATCAGGGCACTGGCATTAGTATCTGGTAAGGGGCCCATTCCCTCCTTCTCAGATGGTGCCTTGTGACTATGTCCTACAGCAGAGGCAAATGCTGTGTCCTTACATGGTGGAAGATGGAAGGGCAAGAAAGAATTCACTTTCTGTGAATTCTCATTTATAAGGACGCTAATGATTTCATGGAGGCCCTCAATCACTTCCCCAAAGGTTAGACCTCTTAATACCACTACAATGAGGATTGAGTTTCAACAAGAATTTTGAACACACAAATTCAAACCATAGCAAGTCCTTTGTAATTTCACACAATGTAAGAATCTTAGACATAGTGCGATAGGACAAAGAAAGCTATTGGTTTTGCTACCTTTTGACACATTAGGAAAAAGTGTATTGTTATTTGAGTGTTACATTTAAATGAACTACTACTGAGAAGTGCTCTTTCACAGCCTCGTTTATTTATGAAATGATTACTTATTAAGCTTTTGCAATATGCGGGGCATAAGACAGCAGACAAGACAGGTAAGCTTTTTACCTTCATGCAGCTTACATTTAAATAAGAAAAAGAGAAAGGAAGGAAGAAAGAGAGGAGATATTTGGAGATTGTGATACATACTGTCAAGCAAATCAACAGTGAATGTGACAGAGTATTATTGCAATGGTTGAGAGCCAAGGTTCTACTACAGAAAGAGTGGTCAGAGAAGTCAAGAGTATCATTTGGGACCTAAAGTGTGAGAAGTAGCCAGCCAGGCACAGAGCAAGAGTAGGGGAAAAAACATTGCAGACACAGAAAAACAAATTAGAGACTCTGTAAAAGGAAATATGCTGGAATGTATGACATGAAAGGAGGCCAGTGTGGCTGTAGCATGCAGAAAAAGGCTGACAGTGACATGAGACAGAGCTGGAGAGGTAGGCAGGAGGTAGCATGTGTAAGACCTTACAGGTCTAAGAATTAGGTTGATTGGCCGGGCGCGGTGGCTCAAGCCTGTAATCCCAGCACTTTGGGAGGCCGAGGCGGGCGGATCACGAGGTCAGGAGATCGAGACCATCCTGGCTAACACGGTGAAACCCTGTCTCTACTAAAAAAAAAATACAAAAAACTAGCCGGGCGAGGTGGCAGGCGCCTGTAGTCCCAGCTACTCGGGGGGCTGAGGCAGGAGAATGGCGTAAACCCGGGAGGCGGAGCTTGCAGTGAGCTGAGATCTGGCCACTGCGCTCCAGCCTGGGCGATAGAGTGAGACTCCGTCTCAAAAAAAAAAAAAAAAAAAAAAAAAAAAAGAATTAGGTTGATTTTTTTTCCTGAGTTCAATGGAAAATGATGTAACTACCTTAAGCAAGGTAGCAATCATTATAACCACTCTAGTTGCTGTGAAGAAAATGGAATAGAAGTAGAAAAGAGTGAACATATGAATACAGAGGCTTTTGCAGTAACTCAGCAGCAAGATGATGAGGGTTTAGGACTGAAGGTAGAGATGAAGAAAATGAAAGGATTTAAGACATTTTATAGACATACAAGTAACAGCAATTGCTAATGGATTATACAGAGCGCAGAGGTAAAGAAGAGATAGAAATTAAGCATAACTCTTAGGTTTTTAGTTGAAAGAATTAGGTGTATGATGGCCTCACTTTCTGAGATAGAAAAGACTAGGGATTCATTTTTATTGTCCTCCTAAATATGTGAAGCTTAATATCCATTAGCCAATGAGACATAAAGTCAGTAAGAAAATTAAGCTTTTGGTGCTAAAAACTCAAACTTAGAAGATAGATACAGGCTGAAGATACAAATTCAGAATTTTCTTAGATGGTTCTTCCATTTAATGACAGAATAGAGGCAGAAATGTTTGTCAAAAGGATTAAGGATGGTCAGTAAAGTAAAACTTCAAGAAAACAAAGGAATTATGCATTCCATAATTCCAAAAAGAGAACACTAAAAGTAGCATGTGGTCCAGTATGTCAACAATTGCCAAAAGTAGCATGCAATACGACAAAGAGGTTTTTATCAACTTGCAATTTATTTTGATTAGCCAGCATAATTAGAATATAAGTTCTAAATTAACACTTGGTTTTCTAGGATATCTAACTGGCTTTTTAAATTCCAATTCGAAATGATAGAATGCTGCAATTCTTATTAATTAATTTGTTCATTTGATCAATAACAGGTGTTACACTCTTTGCTGGACACTATTGGAAATACTTTGTCCTCTCCTAATTTTTTTATTGCAACCAAAACTTCATCTCTGTAATTTAAGACTAATCTGTTTTACAATAGTCTAATTCCAACTTATATCATAAATTCTAGACCAATTACTTTTAGATCCCAATTCCATTTAAATTTCCTTTTGCAATGATAAAAATTATCCCGGCCACCTACCATTTCCCAAGAGTGTAGCATTTCATAAACTTCTATTTCTCCTACCATTGATATGGCCATGAAATCACAATTAGACTGGAACAGACTTAGGAAAATAGAATCATTAAATTAGAACTTAATGAAAGTCAGGCCATTTTTTCTCACCTAAATGTGTAACGGAAAGGAGCTTCTCTGAAAGAAGAAAAAGACAGGTGATCATATGAAAACATAAAACAACAACCAAAAAAAACAAAAACAAAAACAAAAAAAACTAATGACCTGATTAGACATGTTTTTCTAATTTCTTGTTTTAGTGGTTTCATTTTTCTATCATTTTTTTTTCATGGAGATTAGGAGATTGGACTAAGGCCATTGCAGAGAAACAACAGTAGAATCTCCTGTGGTGGCATTGAGCCAAACGTCTCATATTATGAGTTTTGGCACTAGGTGTTACTTTGAAAGTGCAAACCTGTTTCTATGTATATCAGGCAAATCCACACTGCATTCTTTATAAGGCATGGTCTTTATTAGTGCTTGGTCTTTTACATTATACATGGTTCACATATTGGCACAGCTTCTCAAGGGTTTTACTAAATGCAATTCTACATGTTATTTACAGGCACGGTGTTTATTAGTGACATAATTATCCATCCAGACCCAAATTATAGAAATTGGAAATTTTAAAGTTCTGCGTTTTATACATTATGAAAAGAAAAAAAAGATCCTCTGGTGGCCTGTTCGTGAAAATGTTATGCATATGATATATTGATCTTTAGTTCAAAAATACTTACTGTGCAGATCTTAAGAGAAAATCTAGGGTTTTACCTTCATAGTGATATTTGTCACTTAACTGGGTGAGAAAAATAATATGAAAGCATTCTCACATGAGGGTCATAGTACAATAACTGAAGGAGACACAGAAGAGGACAATAAAAGTGAAAAAATCCCATATGATGAACTGTTCAGATGTGTCAGTGGGAAAGAATAAGTTCTTTAAATGCTTATTTTAGTATTGTTGCTATTTTGTTATTAATATTAATAAATATTAATATTTAAGTGGAGGCTGCTTTTGGAAATCAATAACTTGATTTTCATTATCATTTTAAAGAACATAAGGCCATTTATTGATTTAAGGTGACTGAATTTAAGTTTGGGCCTTCCTTCCTTGCCCCTTTAGCCTTGATGAGTGATACCGGGATAAATAGGATTACATAGCATTGCCTCAAAGTAAAAAGAACAGGTGGAAGCTGTGGTTGTGTTTTCTTCTTTTTTCCCCCAAGAGCAGTTTGAACTTCTGCTTGTTAGCAAATTACAGCCTCTTGTATTCGCTTTCCAAAATAGAAATGGAAAACTGAAATAAAAAGAAATAACAACAAAACACATAATACCACTATTACCAACACCAACACAAGCTTACTTTCTATCATCTATTGGCTGTTTTCAACGAGAAAGATGAAAATCCCACCATTTTAATGTGTGAGGATCCTCTCAATGGTTTAGGGTGAGAACTAGAGATCTTAAAATATTTTATTTTTGTCTTTATAAAGAATTCTGTTATTGATAAAACAAATTATTTTTTATGTTGTTTGTTCTACTGCCATTTTACGGGCACTATTGCTTGTTTCTGGGCAGAGGTTTAGTTGATTGTCTTAGAAACAGTGGGCTGGAGCAGTAGTTCCTAAATTTTAATGTGCATATGAATCACTTGGGAATGTTGTTAAAATGTAGATTCCAACGTGGTTGGTGTAGGGTGGAGCCTGAGATTCTGCACTTCTACCAAGTCCCAAGGTAGTAAGATATTGCTGGCCCACGGACCACGCTTTGAGTAGCAAGGGGTTGGAAAACTGGAGGGAGACACCTCTGACTTATCTTTCTGAGCAAGACACATATATAGTGTATCCATAGAAAGGAAGTTTTAAAATTCCTTTTTTTAGGTTTAAATATAATGGAACTTATTCTGTGGTTTTATCTGGATTAGTCAAAAACTTTATTGAGAAAGGTAGGTTCCGGAATATGATACATGGAGTGGACTAACATGATATTCCTTTTCCTTGTATAAATTTTATATTGCCAAGAGTAATCACAAGTTTGTAGTTGTTCCTAGAATAAATTTATTTTTTAAAGTAGGAAAGCTTTTGGCTATGTCTGTGCCTAAATTGCTATAATTTGTGGTGTCTTTATTAACCAATAGCATTCCTGTTACAAGATGTGTATTTTGAGGCTTCCCAAAGGATTAACCTGATCACATAACAAGAGTGTAAAAACTTGTGGCTGACCGCTGATCCTTTTAACATCGATCTAACTCCTTTGGCAAGTTAGAAGCAAAAGAAGTAAGCCAGTGGTTTTCTACAAAAGTTGAATTAGTTGTAGCCATGGCGGGGATCAGAATCATCTGGAGAACTTTTAAAAATTATACAATTCTCCCTCCCCAACTCACATGCCTTTTCAAATATTAAGATCTCGTGGTGGGAACATGGCTATTTTAATTTGAAAAAAAGGACCCAGGTGGTTCCGATTTGCCTCCTCCATCCCGCCCAAATCAAGAACTGCTGAAATAAATTAATGACATACTTTTAGTCTCACCTTTCATTCCGAATTTTAAAGTCGAAGCCATAAAATGTCTAAACTGTTTTGTGTACTTTTATTTTTTCAAACAGTTATATAATACTAAAGGTTCTGAGTTAAAATGTTCTTACAAGACCAAGTTGCTACAGCAAACTTACATGGCGGCATATTCCATTGCACAGGCCAGAGGTTCTCAATCCTGGCTGTAACCCTGGAATAACATGGAAATGTTTTAAAACACCAGGCATAAGCCCCACCCCAGACCAATTAAGTCAAACTCTGAGGCATGGAGTTTGACATCATTATTTTTAAAGCTCCCCAGGTAATTCTTACACGCAGTCAGAGTTGAGAACCACTGATATGGGCCAAAGACCCAGAAACCATTTGTCTATAGAGCAATCTAGAATAAGTTCTTTTTATGTTAAGTAAAATATTGAGTTTCAGAATATTCAATCAGTGACAGGAACTTCCATTCTTCTCATGGAATTATTCAAGACTTTTTATTCCTGAGTATATGGGATCCTTTGGAATACTAAGAAACAGATCATCATACATTTTACCTTTTCTGAAAATAAGCGGCAATTATAATATCGAGCAATATGTATTCACTAATCTCAATATATATTTCAAGGTATGTAGAAGTGAATGAATTCAGTTTAATAAATTTAGTGCTAATGGCATTTGAGTATATAGTATGTACATTATTAGGTCCTTTCACTTAAGGATCTGCACGTTTTGTTGTTTGTTTTGTTTGCAATCCAACTGTATGTTAAAAAAAATAAACAAAACCCAAAAATATCTTACAGAGGAAATTAATCCATTGAGGACAGTGAAGAAATAACTTTGAGATCACCTTCCCATCCTTCTGATTTCTTCAATGAAAGCTTAAATGGATTTTTAAAAAATATACAGTTTAGATTACATGAAATGAAATTCGCCCTTTTTAGTGTGCAGTACTGAGAGATAATTCTCCATGGGTCACTCACATTTTTGCATTTGTTGTGAGCAGAGGCACTGACTGTCCTTTCTTCTGGACTCTCTTTTAAGGATGTTTGTTTAGCAAGTAGCCTTGGAAGATTGTTCCCCACTGAAATAAGCAGCCATTTTATGAGTCACCAAGTAAAGTTTCCTGAGACTATATGGGCAGATTATTTTTTGTCTTGTTTTGTTTTGTTTGAGATGAAGTCTCACTCTGTCCTCCAGGTTGGAGTTCAGTGGCGCGATCTCGGCTCACTGCAACCTCCATATATGGGCATATTCTTAATGTCAGTTTCCTAGCAGTCAAAGAAAAAAATATTGCTTCAGCTTTCTACCACCAAAATGAGGCCCTGCACCTTACTGAACTGTTTGACTATTAGGGACAGTGTATTTCTACCTGGGGCATTCTACTGGGTCTATTATATTGGCTAAGCCACAAATCAGCATGTTTTGTGTAGGGTCCAAATTAACAGATTGTCTCAGAAGTTGTGGTACACTCTACATTTGGGGCCCCACACTCCAAAAAAAAAAAAAAACAAAACAAAAAAACAAAAAAACAAAACAAAAAAACCCTTAGGAACAATCATAATAGGAAATTCAAATTCAAATTCAAAGTATGATATTCTGGAACCCTCTTTTCTCAATGAAGATTTTTATTAACCCAAATAAAGCCACAAAATAAGTTCCTTTACATTGAAAGTCTCTGTGACTTGGCTTTGTCACGTATCCTATCAGAGGAAAAAATCCTCTCTTTAGGGGAGCTTCTTATGGTTTGGACTCATTGCTTCTGTGATACAGCTACCACGCTTTCTGAGAAGCAAGTATCGGCTCGCTCCTGGGGTCTTGCCAAAATTGAACTCCTGGCCCATGGATGACTTGTAACGCTACTGCTGGGTGTTTCCATTTGAGTGTGTGTCAACTCAGACTCAGTAACTACCAGGATGGGAAGTTACTGAGTTATCAACCAGCCTTGCTTTTCCCATGCTAGTGATATTTTTTAAGAACTCCCCTGACCTCAGAGGTATCTTGGCTTTACAAGAATAGCTCACAGTTATCCCTCTGTGGGAAACTTTATCTCCACTCTTTTTATGTAAAGAAAAGTTGGCCCCAAAGGGTCCTCGATTCACAGATGTTCCCTAAAAGCTTTGACTGGGTTCATTGATAGTTTAGCTAAGCTAAAGCTTAATGTTATCCATTGGACTACTATAGCCATTCAACTTCAGTATCCGCTATACAGAATGAAAAATGGATGGGGTCGGTCCATTCAGTGGGCAAAACTCAATGCTCTTCTCACAGCTCTGGCTACTACTCCTTTGATGAACTGCTATATTTTTACTGACTTTTTGTCAATGGACTAGCAATTGTAGAAAACCACAAACTGGCAAATTGAAGATACCACTTTTTGGAGCTGTGAATAATGGATATAAATCATGGCAAGGGTGCAATTCTTCACTCATGTAGATGCCCATGGTAAGATCTCATTCTCTGAGAAGACTGAGTAGAATCAAACCTGAACACTCCCAATTGTCACCACTGTTGCCTAGATCCATCATGCTACTAGACACAGCACCATACCCGTTATTATAGACTAGGAACAAAGTAAGGGACTCTCTATCTCTGATGCAGAAGTTACGAATCCATGTCAGAAGCTGTGAATCCTGCCAAAGTTGACCAGTGTTTTAGTAGTGAAGGAGGCCACAACACATGAGGCATGGCTTTTATTCATTCCTGGAAAACTGACTCAGTTGAAACTTTTACTAACTGTTCTGGGCTAAAGTGTTGCCTCACTGCTGTTAATGCCTTTTCAGGTCATGGTGTTGCTCTTCCAGTTCAATCAGCCAACTCTGGCCCCACTGCCATGGTTCTTTGATCCTAATCTGTGTCATGTTTTCAGCTTTCTGATGTTAGAGAGCTGCTGGTCAAGGTATTCAATGGGCTCCCATGCTCTGTAACATCCACAGGCACCTGGTCAGTTTGAGCATTGAAAGGATCTCCCCAAAAATCAACATAGGAAAATTTCCAACTCTACTCTTCTCACCTCTTCCTTAATGAGGCAGTTTGGTCACTGAATGTGGCTGTCTCTGAAAGAGGTCATTCCCTTTGACTGCTTGCTGGGTAATAATCAAGATGAAAGGAGTGGGAACTATATAGATCATCTAGGATTCTGCCTTGACCATTCCTAGGCATGATTCTTCTTTCATTCCCTTGATAGCAGGGTTTTGAAAGCCTGGTTCTTAACTCTCTTGGTGGCAGCCTAGCCAAAAGATGGTCTAGGTAATTCAAATTTAATTTTGGATCAGCTACTTACATTCTCTTGTTTGATTGACATGATTCTGTATCATAAGGATAATAACAACTTTGCTGATGACCTTTCTCTCCAACTTCCCTTACAGTAGCCGACATATACCCAAAGTGGGGGACATGATGGGTCTTTGTCATTTTTGTAAAATTGTCCTGCCTCATTTACACATAAACCTTCTGAAAAAAGGTCTGCATGAAAATAGAAGATGATTGCCTAAAGACACAATGATGACTGCAGGAATAGGAAACACCAATTTTTGTGTAGTGGAGGGAAAGCCAAACCTTGGCACCTGCTATGGTTTGAATGTCTTTCCCAAAACTCATGTTGAGATTTGGTTGCTCTGTGACAGTATTAAGTTGAGAGGTGATTATGTTATACAGTCTATGCCTTCATCAATGGATTAATGGATTAATGTTGTTAATTTGGGAGTGAGTTATTTATCACAAGACTAGGTCTGTTATAAAAGGTAGTTCTGCCCCCTTTCTCTCCCTCTGTCTTGTGTACTCACTTGGCCTTCTGCCTTCTGCCTTCTGCCTTCTGCCTTCTGCCATGGAATAACACAGCCTGAAGGCCCTCACAAGAAGCCTAGTCTCCAGAACCATGAGCCAAATAAATCTCTTTTCCTTGTATATTCTGTATTCCTTGTATATTCCTCTTGTATTCCTTGTATATTCTGTTATGACAACAGAAAATAAGACAGCACCTATGGAGAGAATGCCTCAGACTCAAAGAGTTATGGGAGAAGAAGCTATATTAATGATTTTTTTTTCCAAACATAAGGACTAGTTTCAATTATTCACACTGAACTGCAAATACTAAAGTTTACTAGCCAGCCAGTCATGAGGCTAATTTGGAGGCAATGCCAACCCATGCCTTCTATATTAGTCACGGTTTTCTAGAGGGACAGAACTAACGTATGTATGTATATCTATATAGATAGAGATATAAAGATATAGATATATATAAAGACATATATGTATTCATAAAGAGGAGTTTATTAACTAGTATTACCTCACATGATCACAAGATCCTATAATAGGCAGTCTCCAAGCTGAGGAGCAAGGAAGCCAGTCCAAATTCCACAGCTGAAAAAACCTGGAGTCTGATGTTTGAGGGCAGGAAGCATCCAGCACAGGAGAAAGATGTAGGCTGGGGGGCTAGGCCAGTCTAGCCTTTTCATGTTTTTCTGCTTGCTTTATATTCGCTGGCAGCTGATTAGATGGTGCCCACCCAGATAAAGGGTGGGTCTGCCTTCCGCAGCCCACTGACTCAAATGTTGATTTCCTTTGGCAACACCCTCACAGACAAATATGATATTTGGTAAGTTTAAAATTACAAATTAACCTATCAACACAACAGCAAATATCTAGTTTAGGTAAATACAGTAAGTATTTTATTGGAAAGATTAGATGGGCATAGTAGACAATTAAAATCACCAGATTTAGCAAATAAAAATATATGATGCTGTGTTTAGTTTGATTTTCAGATAAAAAACAAATATTGTTTTTGGTATAAGTATGCCTAAATTATGTCATGGGACATACTCATATTAAATAATTTATTTGTGAGTTACCTGAAATTCCAATTTAACACAGCATTCTGTATTTTATCTAGTAACATTACACTCAATTAATGTTCTTTATAATCCCTACAATTGTTCTCAGTTCTAATCTTTAAAAACCTTAGGTATTTCCTCACCCCCTATTTCATGCCAAAGGAATAGCACAAATCCAAGTGAACCTCCTTAGAAACTTGGGGAATCTGTAACACCAAAGCCCTGGAATTAGTCCCACCCATCTGGGATATCCTGAAACTAAAGCCAAGCCAAAGTGAAGGGATTGTTTTGTGGTTCTGTGTTCATAACAATTTTAATCAGCAGCTACGTTCCTTGTGAGGCCTTGGAACAATCTTCTGACTTTAATGGAGACAAAAATTTTTCCTTTAAAATTTATTGCCTCTTAAGACCCACACTTTACTCTAAAGGGACTGCCCAATACCTGGCATTGCTACCCTGTAGTCAATAAAACCAAGATCAAGGTCATCAGCTCATGTTTCTTTTACTCCATAGTGAATCTCTAAATCAGTGGCTCTCACATTTAGCTGCATTAGAATTACCTGGAGCATTTGATAAACACAGAGTGCCCGGCCCCACCCCCAGGTTCTGATTCAGTAGGTCTGGGGAAAGGCTCAAAGTTCTCTGACGACACTGACACTGCTGGTCTAGGGACCACATTTTGAGAATTACTTGTCTACTTTAGAATTCCTAAAAGGACAATAAACATTACAGTTGATTAACTGAGTGTGCTATTCATTTGGTATCTCTCAAAAGTGAGAAAGTGCTGGAGACAAATTAAGTTTATAATATTGACCATGTGACATTTTAGTCTTTAAATTCTTTCTGAATCATTAAAGAGAGATTGCACTATGTGAAGTCTAAAGCTTAAAGTTTTTCCTGTTCTAATTTTTTGAAAATTGATAATATATGTTGGTATACATGATACCTCTCATGTCTAAAAATGCCAAATAATAAGGACATGCTATATTTTATAAAGCTGATTTTAAGAACATATTCCCAGTACACATAAAATTATATTTAGATGTGGACTATTAGCATTTGTAAAAATATACAAGAATAAAGAACAAAATCCTTCAAGTACAGTACGAGATTTTTTTATACTTACAGTACTATTGAAGGAAAGCGGATGGGAAGAGGACAACATTCAATGAGTAAAATTATAAGCAATTCAGTTTTTGTTATTTCTCTAAATAACATACTTCCTCTTAGGCATTGAAGATATTTTAATAACTTTAACTTCGCTTTTTCTGTGAAGTGGCTAATCAGCAAGCACTTCCAAGTGTAATTTAATGAAATGTGAAAAAGTAGTTAAAGAATTTATTAAGCCTAGTATTTTAAAATCTTCAAAAAAAAAAAAAAATCTATGTTGGACCAGCTGGCTCAAATAAGTACAGCTAACACATCAATTTCAGCAAATACATATAAATGAATTTTGAAATTAGAATATAAAAATGTCAGCACTTAAAAATTTTAATCACAGAGTGTCACTTGCAACTCAAATTGACAGAATGAATGGCAGCATAGAGACTGGTTTTACAGAATATAAAAAAAGAGAACCCCTGTAAGCACTTAGAGTTTGTATCACCACTTAAGATGCTATTGCTATACCCTTCAGCCCATTATCTAATGATACACCAACTGACATATAGAAAATTACATTAAGAAGGCTGGCATGTTTTAGAAGAAGCTTGTATATAATAATCAGTCCTCAGATCTCAAACCAAAATAAAGCGTTAAAAATAGTAGGTAATGTACAAACTTCTTAATAAGGCTTTAAATTCTGGGAAATCCTAAGTAAGTGTATCTTCATTTTTCATTAGCAGTACTTATCCTTAGATCAAATAATACACATTCTTAATTTATTAGTAATTATGATAAGTATTTATGAAGCTCCTACTATGTTTCAGGTCTTATTCTAAGTAGTTGGCATATTTAATCTCACTTTTTCCTCAAAAAAAATATAAAATGAATCAAGGCAAAATTTTCAGATATGTGCAAGGTAGAAGGCACTCTTGGCCATGCACTTGAATTTATAAACACTCCTTTCTAACCTCTGTCAATAAATACAGACTTATCACATAACTGATTTTAAAAAATGCGGAACAACCATAGCATATGCAGTATATTTCCACAACTCACCTACACCACAATACCAATTGGTTAATCCTACTCCATCCTAAAGTTTAAACAAAGAGACACATAATGATCCTATGTATTATTGTAATTCAGCTCTTCTCTTGGGATGCCAAAACAGTGAGGTGAGACAAGGTCTATGCTTTTCCTTCCAACATCCCTGTTCTCCACCACCTCCAAAGGCCTACCCAAATCAGAGATGCCCAACTTTTTATTTTTTCTCTTTTATGATTAGTGTGCTGTTTTAGTGAGAAAAGAAGAAAAGGCAGAGGTTGGGCCTGCTTTGGATTCACTTTTAGAATGATTTTTATCTAGGAAAAAGCATGTCTGCACAAATGGATGCCTAGTTCATAGGAACTATATATTGCAGTTTAGGGCTATAATCTTGGAATAATATTAATTTGTAAACATTATCTTTGGCACATATATTTGCCTTTGTGGGGTGAAGTTGATGGCGTTAAGATAGTACTGGAGTATCCCAAGTTCTTTTAACCAAATACAATTTTAATATCAATCTTTTAATGCTTTGCTAAAAGCTGTACAAGAAAATTAAAATATCCCAAAGCTGTCTTGGATTGCATCCAAAAACGGGTTAGCTACCTTAGATATAAAAATATATCACTGTCACATAATCACATATGTTGGAGTGTAAGGACAAAACTATTACATGACATTCAATATTGTTATGTTGGGAAAAACAGAAATAGAAGCTTCTCAGAGGGTCGTTGGCTCCTTTATCATTAACTCTCACCTCATTACTTGGTGTTCATATTTAGCAATTAAAAGTTCTGATTTTCTGATCTTGAGATGAGAGTGCCCTGGAACCAGAAAATAGTGTAATCTAAAATACAAAATCTCACCAAAAATAAGTACAACTTTCCTAGATATAGATTATAATATTTCATTTTTAACAAAGAATAACCATTTAAGCAAAATAGTAAAAACATTATTTTTTTTAAATATTAACATTTAAAATGATATTTCTTTAGGTACAATTGCACACTCAAATATTCTTATTTATTTTCAATTATCTCTGTCTATGTCTTTTGTTATTGCCCAATTTAAGCAATATACTTCTCTTTAATTGATACTCTATCTTATCTTGCAACCCAGTTTTTCTGTCCTTTCTTATTAGGGTATTTTTACCTTAAAAACTCAAATATTTGCTCTACTTTAATTTAGAAAATTATTCCAGCAACTACTCCTTAAATAGCTTAAGTAATTGTCACTAGATCTTACCTTCATCTTTTTCCATGAGAGAGAAGAGAGTGACAGTTCTCAAATTTGGAAAGTGATTCTAGTCTTCATGCTTATCCTATTACTTGCAAGCCAGTCAAAAGGAAGTGCAGTGGATGAAATAAGGAGAAATTCATGGGGCCTAAACGACTGACATTTACCAAGCATCTTACCAAATGTAACTTCAACAACTCTCTACCGTTACGTAAGATTTACTTGTTTTCATTCATAGAGTGATTGGACAAAAAGTTGAAACAAGTTCATATCCTAAGCATGATGAATAAGCCATGGCAGCTTCCACAAACTTGAAGGTCAAATGGGCCAGCACAAACGAGTTCAGGCTTTTTTGAAGTGGGTGGTTTGACCCTCTTTATTGTGGAAGCAAAGCAAACGGCCCCAAACCATCAGGTAAGTGAAGCTGGAATACCTGGTATGGTAGGCACTAGGGCTATTTATGTATAATCCAGACCTTCTCCTCCAGGCAAATGAGAGATTGTACTTCTCTTCCTTCTTTGACATTAGGCATGGTCATGAGGTCTGCTCTGGCCTGTGAAAAAATGGGTAGAAGTGATGCATGTCTCACCCAGGTGGAAGCCACAAGAGCCAATGTGAGATGTGCCATGCAACCTTCCACTTAGCACACAATTGCGGCAGTATGGATTGAGCTGAAGCATCTATGAGATGGAGGTCCCTTGGATTGCTATAATGAACAGAGTCCTATTGCTGACCTGTTTTGTTCACATGGCCTGAGTAGAAAATCTATTTATTGTGTCAGATCATTGAGCTTTTGGAGTTGTTACCACAGCAAAACCTAGCCTACCCTGACAGATACACAAGCCACCCTCTATTTGGGAAAAGTCAAGTTAGGTCACTTAATAGATTTTCCATTTATCTTTGAAGCTCAACATATACCACAAAGTTGCAGAGAAACATATTTGACCCTGAGGAAACCATACAGTTGGTGACCTGAGTAACTGGAGGTGAACAGGGAGTAATTTTCCACTTTACTAATTTCATTTCAAAACAACACAACTCTTAGTAATGCCTTAACCATAGCTTAGCAACCCAGCAACTTTTACAAATTACTGGTAAAAGAATTCTTTAGGAAATGATTTCTGAATATTCCCTATGTCTCTTATACAGAGGAAGTTTACTTAACAAAATTTATACAAGAATTGTAAGTAGAGATTTAAATTGCTTTCACATAGAAAAAAAATCAGCTTCTTCTGTGGTTATCAAGACTGAGAAGCAGAGATTGCAGATAAGAAAGTTATCATATAACCAGAATGATGCTTTGATTTAGAAAAGAAAGAGAACACATTTTCCAGTGTCTGGCACTATTCAGTTCATTCACTGAGACCATGAAACACAGTTCAATCCTTCGACCTCAGTTTCTTCTTTATGAAAGGGGCAATGGTGCTCACTATAAGAGGACTATAACAGTTCATTGCCATTATTATTGTTGTTGGCTGAGAGATAGGTGTAAGAAAATTTACCAGTCAAAGCTTTAAAATATGGGAGTTGAATGCTTTGTGATTTAGATATTTTTCTTCTTCCTATCTTTCTGTCAAACACTATCCACTGAAGTTTTGAATGCTTAACTTATGTGATTATTAAAATACTGAAGTCCAGCACAAACAACTCTATCATAATGCAAATCCAGTTTCTATTATCATCTAATAAAATTGTGTGTTAGAGAGAGCAGTATTTGAAGATTTTCCCTTATAAAAGCACTTGGGCCCGAGCTCTAATAACACAACCCAGATTCCCCATGGTTACAAGCCAAATAGAGGTCTGTGCTTTCATCAGGTACCTCCTTTCTCTTCCTCTCTCTTCTTTTGTATGTTACATTCTGGAGTGATAGTCCTTCATGAAGAAATAAGGGAATGGTTTAGTGTGCCTGCTTTCTCAATAAGTATGAGGGGATTGTGAAAAGTGGAGATTTTTAAAATATTCTTTTTGACTTTTACATTCAGGGAGTACATGCACAGATTTGTTACATGGTTACATTGTGTGTTGCTGTGGTTTGGTGTACAAATGATTTCGTCACCCAGGTAGTGAGCATAGTACTTGAAAGGTACCTGATAGTTTTGCTACTAAATAGTAGGAAACATTCTCTCCCTCCTCCCACCTGCAATGTTTGGTTTTCAGTTCCTGCATTTATTTGCCTATGATAATCGGCTCCAGCTGCATTCGTGTTGCTGAAAAGAACATGATTTCATTTCTTCCTGGCTGCATAGTATTCCATGATGTATATGTACCACGTTTTCTTTAGCCAGTCCACCACTGATGGGCATCTAGGTTGATTCCATGTCTTTGCTATTGTGAATAATGCTGCAATGACCATATGTGTGCTATTGTGAATAATGCTGCGATGACCATATGTGTGCACGTGCCTGTTTGGTAGAATGATTTCTATTCCTTTGGGTATGTACCCAGTGATGGGATTGGTAGATTGTGGTACTTCTGCTTTAAGTTTTTTGAGAAATCTCCAAACTGCTTTCCGTAGTGGCTGAACTCACTTACACTGCTGCTAAATGGGTTCATTCCATTTGAATCCACATCACTGACTGGACCCTAAGCATTTTTAAGTGTCAGGCCAAAGACAGTCTGCTCAGGCTCCTCTCTATCTTAACAAATCCTTGAATTAAAAATGTTGTGCCTAACAGCAAACTTTTCTTGGGCAATTTTAAGGACTATAAAGGAAAAGAAAACTAAACATTTTTGAGTCTACTATGTGTTGGGTGCTTTTCTAACAGTATCACATTTGACCCTACCAATTCATTGTATTGGATATTATTAATCTAATTTTTCAAATGAGAAAACTGCTTTTTTGGAGAAGTAGAAAAAAGTTCACCAAATTTATCTGTTGTTAGTTCCTTTTTATGTCCAGACTCATGATCTCTCTATGATACCATACAGCTTTCTTTAAGGAAATTACAATTTAAATAAGTCAAGCAATTTACCCTACCTCTACAAACCTTAGTTACGTCCTTTGGAACATAATGATAATTATAATTCATAAAATTGGAGAAAAGTAAATAGAGGAACAAACAGGATTAATTGTACAATGAAAAATGCACATAGGTTGTTCTGTAAGATAAGAGTAAAGGAATATGATAGGAGTGTTTGTGTAGAAATGAAGTAGGACAGAAACTTCAAGGTGAAGTGTGGTCAAGATTCTTTTACTCTAGAATTTCAGAATTTTGTATTTTACTATATGATAAATGATGAATGATTGGTTAGTTGTTAGGTGAGGTACAAGGTAGTAGACAAATATGAAACCTGAACATTATCTGTGTAATGTATTTTGACATAATTATTTCTCAAGGATCTGCTGTTATCACTAGAGGACTTATTGCCCAGAATGTGGACCAAAGGTTAGAAGACTTCACATTGGAATCCTGGGTCTGCCATTAAATAATAAGGAACAAGCACTACCTCATAAGCTCTTACTCTCATCATTTATAAAGTGATGATTTAAAAATAAGTCTTTCCCATGTTGTGATTCTAAGGATGCAATGTAATAAAGAATTTAAGATCATAGGACTTTGGGGGCAGAAGAAACTGGCCTACATAGTCCTCTTTTAGTTATGTTTTAGCTCTTTTATCTGAGAAAAATAAAATCGCTTTAAATCTCAGTTTCAATAACTGGAGAATAGGGAAAATAATAGTTCATTCCTCATAGGGTTGTTGAGAGCATTAACAATAGATGAAATTCTGCATATATATAATTCAAGGCTTGGCATCCAGATTGTTTTAAAAAAAACAATATGTAATTATGGTGAGTAATACACTCATAGGCATTCCACAAGGAGACATCCAAGTGTGGTGTCAGTCTTTCTAAGTTTGACAAACAAGTAAGCTGTTTAAAGCCTTTTACCATCTAGAATGAGAGGTTGGGATTACTGTGGACTACAAAGATATGTGGCAAACAATATTTTATATTCTTCTTGGATGTTCTCCTCTTCTCAATTGCCCAGAATATAAAATCATATTTTGGGGGAACTGTTTGTGTTTTGACTATTAAAAACATAAGCTGACTTAGGGCATGCAGTGAGGAGTACTGAAGGCAACAAACACATGATGAGACCCCTTTCAACAGCCTCTCATCTAGGGAAAAAGGCGCACGCTGCGTGTCAGCCCAGCCCACCCTGGGAGAGGAAAAGATTACTAGTGGAGTAGTAATGTTAAAAAGAATAAAATGTGAGTGTTTTTTTTTTTGGGGGGGGGGACCATTAACACTTTTCAAAAATACACAAACCAACTTGAAGTTCAATTAAGGGCTGCAAAAGGGAGAAGAGTGTGCTATATCTTCAGCATCTGGACCCGAACCCGAACTAGTACATGAACATGAAGTAATACATGTCTGTCACTGACAGCTTTCTTGGCTATTTTTAATTCAGTCTAATTAGTCATGTCTTCTCCTGCAAGTATAAGAATCAGTCAGAATGTGGATAAGAGTTGTGAAACTACCTTTTGGAGAACTCCTTTGCATATTATTGTAGAAGACAACCATAAAGTCCTATAAATGATAGTCCCCATAAATGTCAACCGAGATAATTTGACTGATGTCAAGAAGCAGAGGTTGAATGGGCTGTCATAGATATTGGGGTTGAATATAGAACATGACATCAAACTCATGGCTTTGTAAACATTTCCTTCTTTGCATGCAGATTTAATTATCTTGCACCCCAGAGAAGAGCAAAACTGGGACCAGCATCATTTCAAAGGAAAGAAAAATGTGTTCCCATTTTTACAGCCTTGTAAAAGCAAGGAAATGTCTGAAGAGAAGAAAAAATAGTTTCGAAGAAGAATGCAATATGCCCCAACCCAAACTTATTCAAGATGTCATTCCTGGATAGAATTCTACGCTCTCAGCATTAGACAGACTGCTTAAGCAAAGGCAGGTTCTACATAGACTGTCATCTGAACATGATATTGATGGATCGTTTTTACAAACAGGCTGGACTGCAATGAAAAGCCTTGTGAATGTGCTAAGACCGCTTTAAGAAGTCACTGGAGACCAAAGTGCCTGAAGGAGAGGATCTAAGCCAAGTCCTATGAACAGTTCATAATATATGAATAATGAAGCACTTCAGGAAAAAAAAACATATATATATAAGATGAAGATATTCCCAAAGACATTTCTTGTGTCACTAATATTTTCGAGAACCCTCCTAGCTGCAACCTTATTAGGTGTTTCAGGATATGCAATATGTTTTCTTCATGACACTCTGATCCACAGTTCTTTTTTTTTGTTTCTCTCAAGTCACATAGAACAGGTTTCCATTGTACTAAAGCAGGTAGAAGTCTTGTCTGAAGCTTGATACAATATAATGAATCAACTCAATGTAGAAACATTATACACACACGTGTAACTAGAATTGTTGGCACCTTTCAGGGGCAATAAGGAAAGAGAGGATATTGATGAAATAAAAAATCTGCCTTCTTGCAAATGGAAAACCTGCAACTATTGCAAACAATCCTACCCAGAACCTAATTTCAACACAAAACGTATGACTCAGACCAAAAGGCATTTGGTCATTTTTTGCTCACTCACCTGCCCAATTATAATTTTTCTTGGAGCTTTAATATTCAATTGCAAGTTCTTGAATGGAAATGTAAGGCTTTGGCAATATATTAACATAAATTATTATCTAGTTTACTAATGTATCATCACTTAAATCAGGTTTTATAAGAGGAGTTTGTCATTGTTCACTCCCAGAGATTTTAAGTTCAAAAGAAAGGAACTGAAATGGCTTTATTTAAATTGCAGATGACTACTTAAAAAGATTCTGGTTAGAGCATGTTCAGATAAAATATAAAGACAGGGTATCACTATTTTTCAAATATAATCTTCAGCTGTAGTTACCAACATATGCTTGCCATTGGATTACAGAAAGGAAAAGTAGGAAGGAGTTTAAGTGGTCATCCTGCCCATTTTTTGGCATTTAAGTCTTTATTTAAAACAAACAAACAAAGCAAACAAACAAAAAACGAAACATAAGACAGAACTTCCATATACCCTCTTGGCAAGTTCTTTTAGAACATTTGAAAGCCTATTCCTTTAGTTGTATGTTCACTGAATATTAAACATCACTGTTTACCATTCTTATAAGTAGCCATTTGCATGGTGAAGACTTAATTGTATCTATTTATAGACGGTTTTTCAGTTGCTGAGTCACATTCTTATATGCCGACTTTGATCTTCCTACAAAATTCTTTTGTGATAGACAGGGCAGGTCAACCCTCAGGCACAAGGGCAGAGTTTATATTTTTCATCACTGATGCTAAACATATAGAATGTGCTTATTGGTATTTCTTGAATAAACGGTCCCATTTTACAGGTAAGGAAACGGTGAGGAAGAGGTTATATGATTGCATTCAGGTCTTAGGTCTTAATCTCAGATTGTCTGCCTCCACGGAATGTTGACTGTGACACTGTACATTTATCCATTTTGATTCCTATTTTGAATGATGACCCTTTTAAGCCTTGTTGCATTTGCCTAAATATAATTCTTTTTTTTTTTTTTTTTTTAACTGAGAATTTCAGGGTAAAAAAGACACTTGCCAAAAAACCTAAGGGAATGCAGAGAATGACCATATGAAACTGAACAGTGCTGACTTCTATACTGTACTATTTGGCGGGGTTATTGAATGAACATGGGAATGAGTGCCTAGCCAGGAGAGGTATCTGTAGAAAAGAGCCACCGGAAGTCATTCGGATTAAAATATCTCTTCTCATATAAATATTTGAGCACTTAGAAATTAATTTGGACTAGCAAACTCCTCCTTTTAAAAGCAAATATCCTGGGAAGATCACATCTCTAAGTCATAGTGACAATTATTTTAATAATCACATGAATATCAAGCTGAAAATAAGTAATTCAGGAAATGGGGGTTTTGCTAGGCAGAGGAAGAAGAGATTATTTGAGAGCATTGAGGATATTAAGCACCAGTGGTAAGGGAAGAACTTTGTACAGCTAGAAAGCATTAGAAAGGCTCTGAATATTCAGAAAGTTGAAGGCAAATAGGAGGTCAATAGGTAATTGTACACTAGAGGTGACTTATGCACTGGGCCCTGGATACCAGCCGTGTGTTACTGAAAATTATCTTCTGTACATGGCTGTTAACTTTGGATATTTAGATTCCAAATAATTTTTAGGGATACAAATATATGTCTCCTTAAGTCAGCTCTGTGTCTCTGCAGTAAGTCACTGCTACATTAAAGCCAGAGCTGTCCTAATTGGTTGCTATAATGTACAGGCACACACACACACATGCACACATACACATACACACAAGCAGGCACTAATAAGAAAGATGAGAAGAAAGGGCTAATTTCCAGACACTTGTCAATTCTAATTTTAAAAGATCTAACACTCCCTCTCTTAAGATCCTGTCCTTTTTTGTCTTTCTCAGCTTCCCTTCTCATTCATCCATTCAACTAGTATTTTCTATGCTCAAATTATCTGCAAAGTATTGTGTTGAATTTTAGAGATTTTGTAATGAACCAACTGACTCCTGCATCAAGGAGCTCAAATTCCAGTGTGGTGCTGTAATGAGAATATAGATAGAATGGTATGGGAGCAAGAAAAGTGTAGTCCTTATTGAGCTGGAGTGTTAGGAAATCGTTAGGAGATCATGTTAGTTGAGTCTTTCTTTTCAGGTGGGGTTCACATTTCTGCAAGTTATCAACTCATTTGTTTCTGAGGCTCTGTTAAGTTCTTGCTAAACCCAAATTCTCCCTACAGGAAAAATCCCACAGAGGCTGATAAATCTAATTATCATTTAGGCATTGAATTTTAGCCATCAAACCACTATACCATTTCAGGGAAATCTACAGCCATTTTTCTTCACCTAATGACAAAGGTATACATGAAGTTAGTCAATAGCAGTCAACATATTCCTACAACAAAAGAAAAAAGATAGGTTTTTAAATGTTGAATTATCCAAACTTTTTCATAATATCAGTTCTCATGTTTCAAATTCATTTAAATATGGATTTATCACTCTATCTGACCCTTGTAGTTCTTTATTTGGTAAATACATACAAATGCAAGCTCTGCATAATGATTTAGTGAATGAAAGACCAACAGCGTGATCTTAACTGATTTTTTATTTTTCTTAGTAGTCTACCTCTTGATAGAAGAGTAAAACAGGATCTGCTTTACATGATCAGTTTCAGGCCATTAATATTTGAAAGATTTTTCTAGGCATTTGTTGGAAAATACTTTTACATTATAAGCACTTTGTGGTATGGTCACTTTTTAAGGTTTAGGAACTGTCTGTCTATGTCTAAGAATTACTTAGAGATATTATTAAGACTTAAGCTGCTAAGTCACTTATATGCAAGTTGGGTGGGGAATGTGTGGGAAGGAGAAAAACGTTGAATTGTTTTGTTGCTGTTAGTTCAATAAAGTGAAGAAACAAAAATGGGGATGATCTCCTGGATTTGTAGAAACAATGAGATAGAGCAAATGATAGAATGAGGGAGACAGAGGAGGGGGCTGAATGGTTCCCAGCCCCAACAAATGTGTGTAATGGGCCCTAAATTTAAAAGGAAAATAAAAACTTCCTAGGTGACTAATGTGGTCAAAATGAAAAATTAAAGTAGGTTAACAAGCTGCAGAGTGCATTCTTATTCAGCCAGCAGAAATCAGTCATTGTAGCTTTCAAGAGATAAGAGAAACTATTGACAGGCTTGAGGAGAGCAGCTGAAATTACACAGTCACTCCACACTCTTTATACATTTGTCACTAGTGGATGTAAATATTTATGGCTCAGATGACAAACGACTTACCTTATTTGGTGATTTGAAGCTCTGGTGCAATTCCAGGGTCACCAGAGTGGTGTTAAGTTTCCGCTGAGATCTGGGCTGGATTAAGGCTAGGGAGTCATAGCAGCTGCAAATGAAAATGTGTCATAACCCATTCCCACCTCTATAATCCTCCAACTTTCACACATGTCCCCAAACCAACCCCCTGCCCCCCACCAGAAAAAAAAAATAAGAAAATCTGTGCCTTGGGTTGTAAGGGGAAACTCCAATATCTGGAATTTAAAAGAATGTGGAGTGCAGAGAAGGAGCTAAACTAAGCACGTTCAGAGTGCATAAAATTAAAACACACCAACCTCATCTGTTGAACAGCATGGTGCTCTGGCAGTTCATAAGCAAATGTTTAATAATATTTATAGTTCAGCTAAATAAGGAATTAATAAAGAAAAAAGTGGATTGTCCTGGATGAGATCAACTTGGTATGCTCTCCCAGATGTTGATTTTAGGTTTAGGTAGCATAGAATCACCTGTGCTCACCAAAGAGTGCAGGAGAGTTCGGTAAAGGAGCTCAGCCCAGGGAAGGCCTTTAAAGAGATATTATTTACCTGCTTTCCTATGCTTCGACAAAATTCTGTGCCACTGGTCAGGCAAACAACACTCCTTCCTTTTGTTTTCCAACTGTGATCCTTGGTTACACCCACAAGGATGTGCAGAAAAATCTACTTAAAGTGGTCTTTTAGGGGTAGAACTTACACCCGATAAGTTATAATTACAGAATATTAGAGACCCTTTTGTCCTAGATACTGGGTCTTGAAACTACTTTCCTTGAAACTATTAATACCTTAAGTGGATTTTTAACCCCCTGAAGTTGACTACACTGCCGTGCATCCAGACTTAAAGCTGCCCTGAGGTCCTCTTGAAGGTAAATTTTCTCAACTGACAGCTCCCAGGTTTGAGGAAATAAGTCTATAATCATGAATACATACATCTATTCTATGATCAAGGCATTTTTTTACTACTACTTGGGGGAAAATGACCAGAAAGCCTTCTTTTATAAAGAAAAACATTATAAACATTTCAAGAATTACGTGGAAATTACGATAAATTTTCCTTTAACTTATCTTTTGTGCACCAAGAGATCCACCTTTATATGCAACTTTTTTCTACCCAACACAGGTAAGTACAACAGAAATTGAAGTTGTGGTGGCCATGGTGATTCCCTATGTCGATCCCCTTTTGAGAAAGAACTTGCTGTTTAAGTTCCCCTTCAAGAGAGACTTGTCCCAGCTGCTAAGGTTGCTGTTGGCAGGCAAGTGTCAGCTGGCAGCCCCTTCAGGGATGGCTTCAGCTGCAGAGGACTTTCTTGCCTAAGGCAATGCCCTTAAGAAAGCAGCCCGCTTCAAATGACTGATGGAGTGTTTATACAAATGCCAGGTCATTTCAGCCAACACATGACAACATTAAGATATGGTTTTAGCTCTAAAGTATCTCCACGAGGCTGGTCATTGGGCTGAGGCTGTCATTAGGCCAGCATCACTCCTTCCAGAACCGCTTCCTTCTTCTCCCTTCTATAGTTGTTGATTCACCTCATGGTCTATCTCAGTTTCCTTTTCAGAAAACCCAACCTATGACACATGGTCATAGACAAAGGTCAAGATGTTGGCTCCAGCTTTAGGGGAGAAAGGAACTTGCGCGCTGACTTGGCTTCCCGGTGGAGATCATGATCTGCTTGTAGAATTTCTCCATCAAAGAGTTAGGCAATGGATGACTGTCTCTCTAAATCAGGGACAGATCATTTAGAACTAAGGATGGCATAGAAGTCCTAATCTTGATTTTCTTATTTCTCAATCTCAGCAAGCTGTTGTTGCTCTAGGATTTAAATATGTGGAAGCTATCTGTAGAATTCACCTGAGCCAAATAAACTTTGGTAAAGACAATAATTTTAAAAGAATGAACATGCATATATCCTAGCTTTGCTTGGCAATTTTGGTGTGCTCAGTTTATTCATCTTTGTCTTTAGATATGTTTGCTGCGTTTCTTTATCTCAAGCTCCAGAATCAATCCTCGTCCCCAAAATGGATGATTTAAATGCCTCTAAACCGCTGACTAAGCAGGATAAGCCTTTGTATGGTTCAACTTGGGTCTTAAGTGCCCTGATTTCTTTGAGACTCAGCTTTAAATTTGTTTTCTTGAGAGTAAATCTCAAAAATGTAGCCTAAAATATATACCAGGAATAAACGCTCTACTGCTACATGACAATCTCTGCCTATGAAATCCTAGTTCCTCTTTTGTACCTCCCCACTGGCTATCAGTGACCTGTAGAGTTTCTTGAAGATCAGGTGAGAGTATCAGTCAAAGAAAATCGTTACCCAAAGGCCAAGGAACTTGCATTCTTATCCCTGAATGGCCTAATTATATTAGTAGAATAAAATTTCCATTTCTACTCATAAATAATTTCTAAGGGAAAAAAGGCCATAGCTTGATAAAATTAAAGGTTTATGGGTCAAGCCACCTTTAAACTCAGCTACTATTTTTCACAGCGTAGGTCTTTATTCCTCCCTTTCCCGTATCTAACCCCTACCCCATTACCGATTTGATCAAGCACAAAGAAGAAACAGATTCAAGTTCAATTGGCCTAGTCTGGCTGAAAATAATCTGGGGAGAAAAAAAAGGTCAAGACCATAGCAAAGTTCTTTTCATTAAGAAGATGTAATAAGCAGAGCATAAGCACTCTGTGATCGCTAAGAGCATGGAATAATATTCACATTGACAGAATCTTAGCATAAATAAAAGAATTTCATTAAATTGAAATGAAAAAGTTCAGTGACCCTTACCACATCCAAGGATATTCCCGGAATTTAGCAAAAAGGAGCAAAGATATATATATAAATAAAGAGAATGTTTTCAAGACTTCTTTCTAAAATGATTGTGGCAATTACAGGCACAATCTGGCAGGAGGTGCCGTGGATCTTGCCACCCAGGCAAGATTCATCTCATTGGTCACCTCTTTGCTCCATCTCTGAAATTTCCTCTTTCATTTCTTAAAAATGATGCTATGTTTCTCTCTTGCTTACATCTATCAAACCTAATTTTTGGAACTTTTCTTCCTGTGCTGTACTTGATTAAATGGAGTCTTAACCCCTTTTATCTTGTTGGAATTATATCATATGGCCAGACATTTCTCTTTCTGCCTGGAGTCTTAATGGCTGGCTCATTCCTTATATGTTTTTTTCACTAACCTTTTACCATCATCAATATTGGCAGAAGAATGTACTTAATACGAATACATTTACAAATATAAAATATATTTATTTTTTCTCAAACTCAAACTTCACAATTCTGGGAAAGAACACAAACTGTCAGGGAGCCTTGAGCTAAGTGGCTTCCATGGAGTTAGATATCCTGGCTTTCTTTACACAGAGGGCAATGACAGGGGAGGAAAGCTGGGGGACAAACGAAGGAGGGGTCTTCCTAAAACACACTCTCAATTGCATGCAGTGATTTTTTGATGCATGAAAACTCTTTAGGCATTTAACTTTTGTTGTCAGATAAATTTCTGGCAATATAAAGATGATGCAGACCTCTTGAGAATTAATCTAAAAATAAGTTTCTGGCCCCAAACCTCAGTTCAGTGGTTTAAAAAAAAAAAAAAAAAACTCATCTGGCCTGCCATGGTGACTCACGCAAAGTGCTGTAATCCCAGCACTTTGGGAGGCCAAGGTGGGCAGATCATTTGAGGTCAGGAATTCGAGACCAGCCTGACCAACATGGAGAAACCCCGTCTCTACTAAAAAAATTACAAAGTTAGCCGGGTGTGGAGGTGCATGCCTGTGATCCTAGCTACTCAGGAAGCTGAGACAGGAGAATTGCTTGAACCCGGGAGGCAGAGGTTGCCATGAGTCGAGATTGTACCATTGCACTCGAGCCTGGACAACAAGAGTAAAACTCCATCTCAAAAAAAAAAAAAAAAAAAAAAAAAAATCATCTGACCCTATAGGTGTAAGTTTGTGAATAGTTAAAAGAACAGCCTTAGCTGCTGTTTCATTTTTTATCTGGCATTCTTGCAACTCTGTCACTGAACATCTTGAGTTTGTTTTGCATATCATCAACTGTATGAGATGAAGATTTTTTTTATCCTTTATTAACTATATAATCAAAGTCTCAGGCCCTGCATGATTCCCCAAAATTTGTGGTTTTCAGATCAGCAGTGCCCTAGTTCAAGAAGAAAATTGCTTTCAGCCAGTATTATTCAAAGAGTCTTGTTTCCATTTTATCTTTTATTTAACACTGCTGTGTCATCTAGGGGCCCGTTCACAAGGACTCCAATTATTTGATAGGCAGCAGCCAGTGACATTTTTCTCTCGTTTTCTCATCTGATAGGCACAAGTTAAAAATTATTTTTATTAAAAAATTAGGCACCTGCTTAGAGGTTGGGGAAGTTTACATGAGGGCCACAAAGATTTCACTGGGAAGCAAATTCTTGAAAAAAGAAAAGGTCTCTTTGAAATGAAGAATTCTGCACAATTACCTGAAGGGACCCCAGAGCCAAGGCTTAAACGACCTAACTTTTATCTCTCTCTTGATCCCTTGATGACTGACAGACTGATAGCAACCTAATATACCTAGTGTTTGAACAAAGGCCCTCAGTTACTTCTTGGCAAAAGTACAAATAAGCCACTGGCTTTTCTTTTGTCTTGAATTTTCCTCAGTCAACTTCATTCAGGCACTGGTTATAAAAGCCAATCCAAAAGTTGTTTTTAAAAGTTACTAGATGATTGTCCTTTAAGAATAGATAATCTTTCATAAAATGTCGAAGCATGCCTCTGCTTTTTGGCACACCTCTAACCGGGTCTACACCTTGATGATGATGACATTTTTAAGCCAAATGTGGGCCGAACACGCAGTTTATAGGAATCATTTATTCCCTGCCATAACCCTATGAAGTAGGCCTTATCATTCCTACCTTAGAGAAAGTAAACAGGCACTATCATTCCCATCTTATAAGAAATTGAGGTGTGAGATGTTAAGTAACTTGCACAAACTTGTATATATAGTAGTTAGTAAATCCAGAGTTAGACTCGAGAAAGTCAAAACTACAAAAGCTATGCTCATGAACACTTTGCCCCACTGCATTTTCTACTTATCCTCATCTACTTATCTAACCATCTATTTATGTTTTTGTGAAATACATGATCATGGTAAAAATATAAATAACACTAAAAAATAAAATATTTGTTTATTTTCCCTCAGTCAAAGGCAGAAGCTTATCTTGACTATCACTTAAAGCCTCATTTATTCTCTTCCAGAATTCACATTTTCTTTTTCTCATTCATTCACTCTTTGTCATTTTATATCCTACTTTTTAATTTAACATTATACATGAGCCTTTTATGTCATTAAACATAATATTCTTTAAAAAACTGATCTTAATGGTAACACAATATTCTATTAAATAGCCATATTTGACATATATTTTATGTTGAGAAATAAGATCTTTTCCTTCTGGGAAGTACACATTACTTATTCTCTTTCCTTTCCCACAGAGTCCAGGTGTGAGCACATAACTCAGGCCTGGTCAATCAAAATGCCATATATTTTAACCACTTTTCCTTTTTTTTTTTTTTTTTTTTTTTTTGAGATTGGCATGTAACTCAAAGTGTTTTAATATGAACTCTCAAAAATATTTACTAGATCTGTTGGAAAGACACTCTTTTTGTTAATGTTCCTAAGTTGACAAGTCTAGAGTTTCTGGTGAGTGGCTCTCTGAGAATGGAGCTATCACTGCAGAGAGCTGGTTAAAGTCCTAAGAGCTAAGTTCTGCATTGTGTTGCCAGATAGCTAGATTGAGCCTTACCTGATGTTAGCTTTAATCCTGAACTTTCACTTTTTTGTATAAACAGCAAGTGCCAAGATTATGAAATAGGAGCCCGCTTTCATGCCTGAAGAATAGAGAGAGGCCAGTGTGGTGTGTGAGGCAAGGAGAATGGCAAGAGATAAGCACAGAGAGAGCACAGGACCAGGGCCAATCATACAGTGTCTTCTACTCTCTGATTATGTGAATTTGACTGTGTTAGATACTTTATATAAATGAAATGATTTTCTGTCCTATATCTGTCTTATTTCATTTAGCATAATGTCCTCAAGGTTCATCCATATTGGTACATATTGTAAAATTTTATTCATTTTTAAGGCTGGATAGATAATGTCACCAATCATTAGAGAAATGCAAATCAAAGCCATCATGAAATCCCTCATAATTTATCTTTGAATTCGTGATTTGTAAGTGAAGTCCAATAGGATATTGGAGCATATACTTGGGTCTAGAAACCTCAGTTTATATGTGATTTGCCTCTCTCAGCTTCTCTGCCTCCTTGCAAGGTATTCTCAGCTGTCACTAACCCACCACCACCGAAGAACTGGTGCCTCTGTTGCCCTGCCTGCTGTGGGGTCCTGGGTGCAGCTACAGGGAAGGTGGAAGTCAGGCACATGCCCTGTGTAGTGAATCTCAGTGAATCTGAGCACATGGAAGGGTCTGCACTTGCCTATGACTATCCCTATGCCCAAGAGAGGTGATATTCAATGGCAAATAAATTCAATGGCTTTATGAAGGGTTACAAGAGATTCCTAGGATTAGAAAAAAAGAAATCTTTTTCCCGCTTTGTGAATAAAGGGCCTCACAAATTTTGTGACCAGCCCTATATAAAAAGTTCATTTCAATAGTTTAAGGAATCAGTGCATAGTTAGGATATAAAAAGGGCCAGACTAAGCTGTTCTCTTATGTAAAGGAGGATTTTGAAGGGAGACTAGAATTGATATACTTTTTAGTGTTTCTTTGTTGGAGGATAATGGACTAATCTGAGCATTTTTGAATGTCAGTGGGCAGGAATCAGTGGAGAGGGAGGTAATAAGAGGGAAGTAATGAATCATGGAACAAAGCACTGTGGAGACTAGAGAAGATAGAAGGGTCTCACGATATCAGAACCCTTCAAGCAGAATCGTGAGCACATTTAACACTGAAATAAGTAACCAATGAATAGATTGGCTGAACATCTCTCATCCAAGTGCTAGGCATTCCCTGTGGGGGGGCCTGACTGACTACAACCAGGAAACAAGAGGAGAAAAGCCCCATCGTCAGAAAATGGATGTTAAAGTTTGAAAAAAAAAGTAAAGGTAGGTGGTACCTCTGAAGACTAAGAGAGAGTGAACACAAGAGCTTATGACATGTGGCCTGAATATATTCAGTCATTTGAAACGCAAGGTCATCATAAGAGAAAATAAGCAAAGGAAGTGAACAGGGATGTAAAGAGAGAAGACACCATTTAGAGAGATGATTATGAGCATTTCCAACCAATGGAAAGGTTCTATATGAGGTCACATGGCATGCGTTTGTAGTAGGCCAGTACTTTGCTCATAGCAGACATTTAGCAAATGTTTGTTGAACAAATCCTGGATAGGATTGGCCTCATTGTGGATTCCCATCAAAACAGTTTTATGTGACTGCACAAGACTAAAGATGACTAGTGTGAGCAGAGGTTCAGGGCTGCCAAATAGCATGGCCAAAAATCACAGGCCTCTGCCCATTTCTTCAGCCTCCAAGCCTGTGATTCCTATCTTACAATCTCCTCGCCAGATACTGAATACCACTCACTATTTCTCAAAAGCACTTCTCGCCACTCTTCCTTTGCACATGCTATTTCTTCTGCAGGTAATTCCTTCATAGCTTGAAGAGCTCCTATTGGGCTCAAAGTCCAAATCCAGCTTCTGTGAAGCCTTCTCTGATGGCCTCCTGCATAGTCACACTGCCACAATATCTTGTACATAACCCCATAATTAGAACTTATACATTATGTTTTAATTAAAGTTTATATTTCTTCTTCCCACTACAGTAAGAATTCCTTAAGAGTGGAAATGTGTTATTGTAGCCCTACTATATAATACCAGTCTTAAACAAGGTGCTCAATAATTGTTTGTGGACTGATTGACTACTTGACTAAGTGAATGACAGGCCAACTAATCATTAATAAGGAGTATGATGAAACTCAAAAGATAAAATATTACAGAGGAACTAGAGTGACACAGGGGCAGCGGTCGACATTTGCTATTTATTATCACTCAGTATCCATTTCTCCCTTCTCTTACTGCTGGAAACTTTTTTTTTTTTTTGAGACGGAGTCTGGCTCTGTCGCCCAGGCTGGAGTGCAGTGGCCTGATCTCAGCTCACTGCAAGCTCCGCCTCCCGGGCTTACGCCATTCTCCTGCCTCAGCCTCCCGAGTAGCTGGGACTACAGGCGCCCACCACTTTGCCCGGCTAGTTTTTTGTATTTTTTAGTAGAGACGGGGTTTCACCATGTTAGCCAGGATGGTCTCGATCTCCTGACCTCGTGATCCGCCTGTCTCGGCCTCCCAAAGTGCTGGGATTACAGGCTTGAGCCACCGCGCCCGGCCTGGAAACTTTTCTTTAATATTAATAGTATCTACATTTTCCCATGGCCTCTATGCATTTCTAAGGCCATCACAAACTTCCTTGGCTGTGAAAGAGAAAGCCTGTGGTCCAGCCAGTCACTGGCAGCCATCTTGTAGAGAAATCCTGGGACAGTAGAGCCAAGCAATGCAGAGAAGGATTCATCTACATTGTTAGGGTAGCCAGATAGATCCTCTCTGAAGCTAGTATTTCCTCTGAACTTTGTAAATCACATGCATCAATTCTTAATTGCTGAAGGTATTTGGTATTGAGTCTTCTATTATCTAGAGCCCCAAAAATCCTAGTTGAATCACAATCATGAAGGTCATCTCCACTGGGTTTGAAGTCGGGGAGAGTCTTGGCTCTGTGGATTAGGGACAAGTAACACATTTGATGAGGTGGAAATAAGTCCAGTGAGCAATAGAATGCAATGACAATGATTGCAATAGTCTTTTGACCCTTCTGCAGCAGGACCCTCAATATTCAACAGCTTGATGTAAGACTTATGCTTGTGTTGATAAGGGTCTTTTAGTCATGACCCTATGGTTCTCTAACTGAATACACTGGCACATTCAGAGTCTGTTATCTTTTTGTTTCATGTATTATTCTCACTTAAAAAATGTCTGAGAGAACCTTGGCCTGTGTGTGTGTGTGTGTTTAGCACTGACCCATGGCAATGAACAGAGATATATTATGCATTTCCCATGCATAATTTCAGAATACCTGTGCCTTCCAAAAATAAACCATCCTATGGCTCTTGGAAGTGTTTAAATAAATCAAACTGACTCACACAGCTTCCAAACCTTCAGCTGAGCTTCTCTGTTTGGACACAGAATACAGTGCATGCACCCCTGGCTGGTTCTTTGTTGCTGAGTCCAGGCTCCATGTCTTGTATCCTTTACCATGTCATATATCATAGGCTGCCACCCTCTTGTCTGAGCTCTGTTCACCTTGCCTCCTGCTCAGGCTGAAACAGTGCCAAGGGTGGGTCGTGGCTGTCTCCCTTCAGTGCCTTCCACTTTACTACTGACTCCCCCAACCGACTCGTCCTCTCTCTGCATTTCCCTGAAGCTTCCTGGAATCTCTCTCACCAAGAAAATGAAGAAGCACAGGCTTAAGGGTATTATTTATGACATTTCAGAAGGGAGAAAAGAGCTGCAAAAACATTTGCAGCTCTTTTTGCCTGTCCCTCAAGAGAGAACACTGGTGGAACCTTTGAAACAGTAAATACACTTGAAATTTTCATGTGTTCAAAGGCTCTCTGGCTAGTCACAGAAGCATGCTCCCTGGAACAGCTTGCTTAGAGGAAGGTTCAGCTATCTCCTCAGGCAAGTCCTGAGTAATTCCCTACTTTAAGAGCAGTAAACCCTTCTTCTTCTCCTCCCTCAACAGAGAATTTCTTCCTGGATGTAATAACCTTTGGCCCAGACTGGAGCATAACATGATTCCCTTCTGAAAGGGTCCTTGGAAGTCTCTTTGCTATGGGGAATGCCTAATAGCCCTGTGCAGCATGATTGACAGCTATTTTGCCATCAAACTTAATACCATTTGTCTAAAACAGGTACTGTTTTTTTTTTTTTTTTTTCTGATGAAGAAAATTGGCATATCCAATGTTGGCAGCTTTTAAAAATTTTAATGTGAAGGGAAAATTAAGAAGAGTGTTAAAAGGAACTCTGATATCCATCCTCCCCACATGTTATTGTAGTAGCTCTCACCCTTCCAAACACTGTCACATATCCATTATGCTGTCATGGATCAGTGTACAATTGACAGGGAATAAGACTGAGACAGTCCATCAATCTAATGTCACACTGTGTAATAAAAGTCTACAGAAACCCTGTAAATGCTACTTACACTGCCAGATACAGCTCCAAAGTGCCGATTGGTACAAAATGTTCTAAACGGCTATAAATAGGTAATATGGCCTAAGGAAAATCTGACTCTTTAGTGGTATTGAAAAGAGAAAATAGCAGAAATTACAGATTATTACCAATGGAAATAAGACCAGAGGGCACTCGCATGAGGAGATGGGTCTAGGGAGATAAACGAAAAGGAGATAACCCCATGTCAAACAATCTTTCCTATTCACTATTTATAATGGTCTATATGCTTAAGGCCTTTTTGAGTACATGGGAAAAATTGCAATCTTTACTGAAATTGCAAGAATTTAAAATCTTATCTGTCTAGTCCAAACTTTGCTTAGAGGAGCTTTGGTATTTGATGAAAAGGTGGCTCACAATTATGGTATTGTATTTACTAATTTCTTAAAAGGTAAAATTAATTTAATTACACAAAAGCATTAGAGTATTTAGTCACTATTCTGTAACCTTTTATGAATGACTTTTTAATCCTTTGAAAATGGACATGCTGAAGCATTTGTTTATGTTCATTTTTCAGTCATTGTCAAACTTATGAGCATTTTCAAAATCTCATAAGAAACCATAGTTCTTATAAAACCATAATTTGGCATTTGTGGGGATACCAGAAATGGTTCTGTTAACAAATGTGTGCTACCACTTTGAGTGCCCAGACCATGGCTGGAAGGAGTATTGACAATATAATGTCTATCAAGAGCATCAACTTCCAGTGTCTGTGACCAAAATACAAGATGTTAGAATTATAACAAAAGAATGCAATCAGTACATTTGTTCCATGAATATACATATTTATATATTCATCACTGAATATAATTTAAATACATGCTTAATGATCTGTTTAGCCTAGAAATGTTATAAAAGACAGACTACATTTTAAAGTTAGGTAATGTATCAGCAGGGTTCTCCAGAGAAACAGAAACTAGATAGATAGATAGATAGATAGATAGATAGATAGATAGATAGATAGATAGATGATAGATANTAGATAGATAGATAGATAGATAGATAGATAGATAGATAGATAGATAGATGATAGATACAAGATAGACAGAATATAGACATAATATATATAGTTTCTATATAACCATATATATATGTTTTTTTGTTTCATTTTATTTTTTAAGGAAATGGTTTGCATATATCTTTATGTGTGTGTCTGTTTTTAAAGGAATTCTTCACGTGATTGTGGAGGCTGGCAACTCCAAAATCTGTAGAGCAGGCTGGACAGCTGGAAATTTGAGCAGGAATAACGCTGCAGTCCTGAGGCAGAATTTCTTTTCCAGGACACCTCAATGTTTGCTGTTAAGCCTTTCAACTGATTGGATGAGGCCCATCAAACTGACTGAGTGTAATCTCCTTTACTTAAAGTTAACTGATAGTAGATAGTAACCATATCTACAAAATACAGTATTTTCTCCCTTATCTGTGGATTTGCTTCCCTCAGTTTCAGCTACTCACGGTTCAAAACTATAAAATGAAAAACTGCAGAAACAATAATTCATAAGTTTTAAATTGTGCAACCTTCTGAGTAGCACCATAAAATTGTAAGTTGTCTCACTCAGTTCCACCTGGGATGGGAATCCTTCCTTTGTCCAGCATCTGCACACTCCCTACCCTCCCATCCCTCAGTCACTCAGTAGCCTTCTCAGTTACCAAATCTACTGTCACGGTACCACAGTGCTTGTGTTCAAGTCACTCTTATTTTACTTAATAATGACCCCAGATTGCAAGGGTAGTGATACTGGAAATTCAGATAGGCCGAAGAAATTCTGTCAGGTGTTTCCTTGAGATGAAAAGGTCAAAGTTATTGACTCAATTAAAAAAAAAAAAAAACAAAAAAAAAAACAATTTGTATGTTGAGGTTGCTAAGATCTACAATAATAATGAGTTTTCTATCAATGAGATTGTGAAGAAGGAAACAGAAATTTGTGCTAGTTTTGATGTAGAACTTCAAATTGAAAACGTTATGGCCATGGTACATGGTAAGTACTAGCTAAAGATGGAAAAGGCATTAAATTTGTGGCTGTGAGACAGGAAAAGAAACACATTCCAATTTACAGCAATTGGTTTCAGTACTATTCAGGGTTTCAGGCATCCCCTAGGGGTCTTGGAATGTATCCTCCACAGATAAAGAGGGAGTGTTGTACCTTCACAGCAATATTTAGATTTGTGTTTAACTAAATAACTAGGTACTATGACCTTGCCAAGTTGAAACATGAAATTAACCATCACAAGTAATGAGAAGGATGCTAGTTTAAGTTGTAGTGTTACTGTAGCTATATTACCTTCCTTAACTAAGAACACATCTAGGAAGTCACCTCTAATTTCTGTTTGTATATCGGTTCTGAGAAGGGGTCTAAATGGTTCATTATTTAGCTATTTCTCAGTTTATCAAAGAAAGCTGAAAATTTTGAACTGATGATTTCTTCAAAATTTTAAGTCTTGCTGTAAGTCACAAAATAAATTTTGTATGTTTTATATCTTTTTAAAAAAGACACTTTTATGTACACTCAGTCGTATTGAATTAGGGCTCACCCTGACTGCCTTATTTTTTTTATTTATTTATTTTTAGCCCAGAGGTCTTTTATTTATTTATTTATTTTAACACCTATTATGACATGAATTCTCAGGGAATAGGTTCCAGCAGCTCAGGCTCCTTCCCATTGGTTCTCACAAAGTGTGCTTCTCTAGGTGGAGCAGGCTGGCGCTTCAGTTGAACCCAGGTACCTTTCTTTTTGGCTTCTTTCTTTTTCTGATCATTTTCCTTCACACGTTTCAGGAAGCCATCTCAGCTCTTAGAGTGCTTAATGTGCTCAATACGCACATTAATTCTCTTGGCAAGAATCTTGCCCTTAACTTGTTTGTTTACAACAATGCCAACAGCATGCTGGGTAACATTGTAGACTCTTCCAGTTTTGCCATGGTAATACTTGTGGGGCATTCCTTTTTGAACAGTACCCATTCCCTTGATGTCTACGATATCACCTTTCTTATAGATTCGCATATACGTGGCCAAAGGAACAACTCCATGTTTTCTTTTTTCTTTTCTTTTTTTTTTGAGACGGAGTCTCGCTCTGTCGCCCAGGCTGGAGTGCAGTGGCCCAATCTCGGCTCACTGCAAGCTCCGCCTCCCGGGTTCATGCCATTCTCCTGCCTCAGCCTCCCGAGTAGCTGGGACTACAGGCGCCCGCCACCACGCCCGGCTGATTTTTTGTAATTTTAGTAGAGACAGGGTTTCACCGTGTTAACCAGGATGGTCTTGATTTCCTGACCTCGTGATCCGCCCGCCTCGGCCTCCCAAAGTGCTGGGATTACAGGCGTGAGCCACCGCGCCGGCCAACTCCATGTTTTCTAAAAGGCCTAGAGAACATATATTGGGTGCCTCTCCTCTTTCCCTTTGTGTTGGTCATTTTGGCGAATTACTGAAGATGGCAGTTCTGGCCGAAAAGGTGACTGCCTTATTTTTAACTTAATTATCTGCAAAGACTCTATTTCCAAATAAGGTCATATTTTGAGGTACTAGAGTTTAGCACTTCAACATATGGATTTTGCAGGGCTACAGTTCAATTCATAAGGCATTTCAGAAGTCATGTATTAATTCTAGATTTTTAAATTAGATCACAATGTCAACAGAGTGCAGATGCCCTTATTTTAGCTCTAGTTCTGCAGTATTATCTTATATGCCAAATATCCTGACTATGTGCATTCTCAGTTGTTTTTTAAATTAAAATATAGCACATTTTGGGCTAAAATTTTTATCCATACTTCGGAACTTCTTCATTTAGTGCATTTATGAAGTGTGAGTGTGCGTGTGTGTCTATGTGTGTGAGAGTTTTCATTTATAGCCTCAGTTCTCTCTTTTAGATTACTGCATGAGTTCCCACTTGCCAACAGCTCTTCACATTATATGAATCTGAACTACTCACATTGTGAAATCCCTTTCATTCCTACAGCTTATAGAGTAATTGCCTGCCAGTATCCCTTTTTTTGTAATTCACTTTTAACCATAAAGGAAAGCCTTATTTTAATTCTCTTGAATGCCAAATCATTCAGTACAGAACGTATCATTTCAGTGTGCTGTATAATATCACTCAAGGCAAAAAATGGTCCATTCTGAACCTTGATTTAAGGGACTCTACTGCTTAGATCATCCAATCTCTAAAAGAAAATATTTGAAACTTTAACCCAGCACAAGGTGCTTAGATATCACCATTGGTACTAGGGTTAGTGATGGTATGAGTCAGGCCACAGCTGGGGCATTTATTTGTGGGGGTTAATGCTGTGGATTGCAAAGAGCAGTAAACTAAGAATCAGGAGACTTCTAAAGGACTAGTCCTACCATGCCCCAACTTTACCCTGTAGACTTTCATTTCTTCATTCATTAATTCCCCTTTGTCTAGATTCTGCATTAGGTACCAAGAGCATAGAGGTGATTAAGATATGGCATAAGACAGATTAAATAGATATTAGAAATAAATGGCAATGCAGAGTAATTACATCTACAGTAAAGAAAATATAGTGTGTATTATGTGCAGAGCAAGCTGCTAAGATGAGACCTAAAAGTACAGTTATGCAGTTTGGGCCAGAGGAGCAAAATGTGGCTTCCATTCATGGGTCCTTGGTGGCTGCCTTAGTTCTCATTATATTCCCACCACAGAAAAGAGGGAAAGAGGCAGAGGTATATATCTATATTTCGCTTCAGGGGTACAATTCAGAAGTGGCATACATCAGTCCTGTTCACAACTCAGAGACAGAAATTAATTACCTGTCCACACTGAGCTGAAAGGAGGCTAGGAAATCTGTCTCTAGCTGGATTCCCATACTTGTAGCTAAAATATGAGGACTCTGCTAATAAAATTATATCCATTAATGATGAATATCTATGGAAAAAATAGCAATCCCTGTTCTGAACTGTAATGGGAATATTGAGCAGGTGGTTGGTGTGGTGGGTGTGATATCCCTTACTGAGAAAAAAGTCCCCAAAATATTCTAAAGAAATAATAGCAAACCTAAGGAAGATGCTGATTGTGCTTAATGGTTAGAGACTAGAGGCGTTCAAGCATTTCAGACAAGGAAAACACTTATGCAAAAATCTGGAAACACTAAAAAGCCTGGGACAGAAAGGAACAGAAAAGTAAGGAACAGAAAAATAAGTTAAGATTGATATGAGAGTGTTTTGCCAGAGGAAGAGTGCAAAGGATGGGCCTGGAAATATAAGTAAGGGTCAAACTGTAGAACAACTTTGGTCTTCATCCTATGAACTACAAGGAGGCATTAAAGAATGTGTACATGGGAAATGTTCAGGAGATTTTCACTTGTAAAGGGTTGATGTTTGAATAAGGATGGAAAATGAATGGGGAAAGGCTGAATGGAGCTAGGGAGAGCAGTTACGTGGCTTCGCAGGTAATCCAAGTAGAACATTTGTGGCTAGATTCTGGTGTTAATCCTAGGAATGGAGCTGAGTGGACACAGGCAATCTGAAGTCTAAGAGACAGAGCTTAGTGGTGATAGGATGTTGGTTCCAAGGGACAAGAATTATTCAAGGATGACTCCTGGGACTCTAAACTTAGCAACTCTATGGTGGTGACCATTTGGTCAGCTGAGGAAATTTAGGAGTAACTTTAAAGGGCAAAAGACAGTGAAAGAAGACTTCAGTTTGAAATCATCAACTCTGAGGTACTTTGAGACATTTAAATAGCCATTTCAGAAGTCTGTTGGATAGACTTGTCAGGAGCTGGTGAGATAAGCCCAAGTAGAAAGCGTAGATCTCGGAGACACGGAAGTGGGTGAGATTTCCTTTGGATGTCAGTCAGAATGAAAACAGAAGGAATAGATATGACTGTAAAGAACATCAACATTTTAGGATATTGCAAAGTGAATGGTAAAAAGAGAAACCCCAGAGGGGCAGGAGTAAAATAAGATAAGGACATGGACATCAAGGGAAAAGAATTAGTTTATTGTATGAGTGCTGTTGCTACAGATAGTTTTCAAGCAACCAAACATGGATTGATAACAAGTAGGTTAAGGAGAATAAGGACTGAACTATGTCTTATATATATATATGTGTATATATAATGTATGTATAGCTATATACATAGTGAGACTATTTTTATTATGGTCATATTGTCATATTTTCACTATATATATATTTTTAAAAAGACACTTTTATGTACACTCAGTCATATTGAATTAGGGCTAGATTGAATTGATATATAATATATATGTTATAAATGGATATATTATATATATTCTCACTATATATTTATAACTATAGTCTCATTATATAGCGAGCTATATATATAGTGAGAATATTTTTATTATAGTCATATTGTTATTGCTTGAGAGGGTGCTTAAACAATGACAATATGACTATTACCAAAATGTACAATCACATTGTGAAAATCAATGTGACATCCAGGTTTAATTATTTAAAGATATGTGACTGCAAAGAGCAGGAGATATATAGTGCAGTGGCAAGAGAAGATTGTGATGAAGTTTTTTTGTTAGTTTTAAAATTATGTAGGATTATCTGACAAAGCTTTCAAAGGATAAGGCTGTGATGACTTATGTACAACTGTGTATTCAAAGCCTTAAGAATGAAAAGTCTCTGAACTTTTGCATGTGCTATTTTTTTTGTCTTAAGTGTTTTTTCTCTTTACCTCCACTTCCTGCCTGTCCCATTTCACATAAAAATGGAAGATAAATTTTTCTTAAAAGAGACATTGTGGTTTATGTCCTCCTTAGATGACTCTTTTATATATAAAATAATAGTAGCGACATTAAGTAAATGCTAATTAATTTGCTGGACACTGAACAAAACATTTTTCAAGTATTACCTCCTTTAAGCGTCATAACATTACTATGAAATGTGGGGTTTTTTTGTTTTATTTATTTATTTATTTATTTATTTACTTTCATCTTACAGTTGAAAAGTCGTAGGCAGTCATATAGCTAAGTAAATGGTGCATCAAAATTTGAGCCCAGGTAGTCTGAATACAAAATCTGTATTACTCTAAACTTGCATGATAGAATCATGAATTAATTCCTAAATATTGTGCTTGCATCAAGTTTGATTTTGGTTTAAGAATAGTTTTCACACCTAGAATAAAAAACATTTCCTCCTCAAGTGGAATATCACTCTTTGGTTTTAGCCATCTTTCATCAGAATAGAACTAAAATTAACATGATGAACTTGCTCTATGATTATGACAAATTTTAACAGTGATTTTTTTTCAGATTAAAAATTTGATAAAATTTTTTCTGACTGATTTTGACCATTTAAAAGCAAAGCCAGAAGTTCTGTGAACATTCATGACAGAAAAGGGGTTTTGTTTATTATATTACTACATGAAAATTTATGTTTACACAATTAGGAAAGTTTCAAAAATTTAAAGGTTTGAATATGATACATTGCAATAATTGCAATTGAAAATTTTGTAATGACCAGGTGACACCTTTTATGGGAAATTGAGAATAAATTCTGATCCCTATTGTGCAGGGAAACAGAAGAGAGCATTGTTTTTCATCAGGGTGAAATTGGGGCAAATAGGAAGGGTGAATGATGAGGCAGACAGAAAGAGACAGAGACTCCAAACTGCTTGACAATAAGCTCATTTTTAAATGTATGTAATAAAGTTACCGCAATAATGTTGTAGCTCAGTGATGCAGTCTTAAAATGCAGCAAGCCAATTATACTTTCATTTGAAATTTCATGTCCTTATAATAAGGTTTGTTCTTTATTTTAGGGTTTTATTGTAAGTAGAGATGAGTTGGTTTTTTTATTACCTGTGTCCATCTCTGGCTGTAATAAAAAGCTTTGTGTGTGTGTGTGCGCACGCGCATGCATGCACGCGCAGTGGATGCATGTGTTCCAAAAGAACTCACTACTTATGATAAGTCCTTGTTCTAATCATTTTCCCAGAGATTACCTATTTTAGGAAGAAGAAAAGATTTTAAAAATAACATTTATCAGGATGTTATCTAATCTATCATTTCTTCCACATGCCTGTAGTATTTCTTCCTCATGCCACGTATCATTACATTCCATGCAATTTTTATCATTTGTTTATTTTTCTTAAACGCGTTCAATAGCCACGAGACTGAAGTTTGACTGCTTTTTTTTTTCCAAAATGCATTCCCTTGGTTCTTTTGGAGATAAATATAATGACGGGCTTGAAACACATCCAAAATTAGGTTATCAGTAATATTCCAAATTAGAGCACTATGTAGAAACTGATGCCATTTGGGAGCTATAATTCTACCATATGGTCTCTGCCTATATTCATTATGAAGACATTTACATCTTCCTCTATTTTCTCTCCATGATGAATTTTAGGATAAAAAGTTATGAAAACAATGTCAATCACATCCCTTTCTTATTTTTATCAACCTGCCATATTAATCATATTAGAATAATTTTCTCCCTCATATAATGAGACTCTCTTTCTTACCATGGATCCAAATCTAGAAGGAATACCATTATCATTATGTCTAAATAAAAGATTCATTCTTGTCTCTTTTTCTGTTTCCCATCCTATTAAGAAGACTTGTGATTTTTCTGCACGTTCCCAGGGATGTCCTCTTGGTATTGCTGAATGTCATCTTAGGTAATTCAAAACCTTTCATTTTAATTACCTATGTCCATTATTCATTTCCCACACTTTCCACAGAAGAGTGAAAAGAGACTTCTAAATGTTTCCATCTTGGCTGTTCCAAAGGACATCTTGTTTAATTAAAACAGTATTGTCAAAAAAAAAAACATTCCCTAGGTGTTTGAAGGTACGTCAGCTTTGGTGATTACCTGTCTGTCATACATTTATTTTAATGTAATAAAAATTATTTAAAAAGAACTGTATTTGTTTTAAAATAAGACCTCTTGAAATACATGTAATTAAATCACACCAGCAGACATGTAGGTCAGGAAGTAATCTAGTAATGTTTCAGAATTTACTTGTGCAATCATTATTTTTAAATTTATGTTTTTGAGAAAGAAAGAAATTCACGTAGTTCAAGAACAAAATTCACAGATATATAAAATATATATGTATTTTTCTCATAGCTGTCTGCCATTGATCTAGTTTTCAGTCTCCACTCACAGCCCGCCTTCAGTTATTAGTTATTATTATTAATAGCCTCTTATACATTCTTTCAGAATTTCTTTAGGTAAATAAAATAAATATGAAGATATGTTATTCTCTCTCTTTTCTGCAAAATAATATCTTCTTTTTTTTATTCTGTTCATATCTGTTATGATTTTCCCCCAAGGACAATAATATCTATATTTTATTTGTCTTTTTTGTTTGTTAGTTTATGAATGATTTATCTGTATTATAAACTTTCTCAAGTACAAACTTATTTATTTATCTATTTATGTATTAACTGTACTGTTTTTCTGTTGGTTAACATTGATTATTGTTATATTTTGGTATTTGAAATCACAAAACTTAGAAGCTTAAAACAAAACTCATTTAATGTCACATAGTTCTGTGGATCAGAAATGCAGACAGACTCAACTGAGTTCTCTGCTTAGGGTCTCACTGGCTAAAGCAAAGGGGTCAATTGAGCTGGGCTGGAATCTTTCTGGGAGGCTTTGGGATAGAATCACCATATAGGCTTATTCAGGTTGTTAGCAGAATTCAGGTCCTAAATTCAGGTCATAAAACTGAGGTTCCTATTTACTTATTTTCTGTTAACTAGGGTCATTTTCAGTTCCTAGAGAGCCCTCTGAAGTCCATTCCAAGTGTCTCTTTCCACTTTCAAAGCCACCGAAAACACATGGAATCACTCTTGTGCTTTAACTCTCTGAGTTTCCCTTTTGCTATCAGATGGAAAAAACTCTCTGCTTTTAAAGGTCTCATGAGATTAGGATAGGTACACCCAAATAAACTCTCTATTGATTAACTCAAAGTCAACGAATTACTCTCCTAAGTACATCTGCAAAAGAAGAAAAAATCTTTTTGATATGTAACATGATATAATCAGGGAATGACCGTACATCATGTTCACGGTCTCAGAGTTTAGGATAGAAAGTCTGGGGAGCCCATTTTAGAAATGTGCCTGCCCCAACCTGTCTTAGACTATTCAGGCTGCTGTAATGAAATACCAGACTGGGTGGCTTCTACATGACGGTAATTTATTTCTCACAGTTCTGGAGGCTGGAAGCCTGAGATCAAAGTGCCTATAAATTCAGTGTCTGGTGAGGGCCTGATTTCTGGTTTATAGATAGCCACCTTCTTGTTGTGACTTCATATAGTGGAAGGGGCAAGAAAGCTTTCTGTGGTCTCTTCTATGAGGTCACTGCTACCATTCATAAGACTCTACCCTCATGCCCTATCTACCATCCAAAGGCCCTATCTCCCATCCAAAGGCCCTATCTCTTAAAACCATCACATCGAGGTTTAAGATTTCAACACATGAATTTAGGTGGTGGGGTAGGAACATTCAATCCATAACACTTCCATAATCTTTCCTTTTTATTTGTTTCATTGTTCTTTTTCCAAAATTTTTAAATTAATGTTGAATTCATTTCTTTTTTCCTTTGATATTAGTTTTTATTGCTATGATTTTTCCTCTGTAAGTGCTTTTAGTAGTACATGTGTAGTAGTAGCATATGTATTGAACATATGCATGTAGTAATGCAGTTTTTAATATAATTTCTTTAACTTCATTTCAAACTTCCCTTTTACTCAAGAATTGTTATAGAGTTTTATTTGTCAGTATTTACCAGAGAACAGAACCAATAGGATATAAAGAGTGATATATGAGAGGGGATTTATTATGGAGATTGGCTTACATGATTATGGAAGCTGAGGAATTCCATCAAATGCTGTCTGCAAGTGGTAAAACCAGGGAAGCTGGTAGCATGGCTCAGTCCAAGTCCAAAAGCCTGAGACCCTGGGGGTGAGGGGAGGTGACTGGTATAAATCCTGGAATCCTAAGGCTGGAGGACCTGGAATTCTGATGTGCAAGTGTGGGAGAAGATGGATGTCCCAGCTCCAAAAGAGAGAGAGAGAGAACACATTTGCCTTTTTTTTCTGTTTTTCTGTTGTGTCTGAGTCCTCAGTCAATTGGATAGTGCCCACCCACACTGAGTGAGAGCTGGTCTTTCTTACCTAGTTCACTGATTCAGATGCAAATCTCTTCTGGGAAACCTTGGACATTCCTCAAAATAAAGCTTTACCAGCTCTCTGGGTATCCCTTAATCCACACAAGTTGACACCTGACATTAACCATCACAGAGATACTTTTTACATTTATAGGCTGAGTAGCTTTTGGGGTTTATTTTCATGTTTTCTTAATAATTTCTGTTTGTTCTTTTGTATTGTGGTGAAAGAATGTTGTCTGTTTTATTTCTATTTGTAGAAACTTATTGATGGTATACTGAACCACAAATAAAAATCTCAATAAGTTTGAACCTTCAAAGAGACACGGATGTGAGGACTTGTTTTGTTGAGACAGACGCCAGATGCTATGCAAGGCTGTAAGAATAATTCAATTAAAGTTTTAATGAATTTCTAAAGGCTAGCATAAACATGAATTAGTATAAAAGTACCAAACCCTTCAGGTCTGTACAGAGGGTAATTTTTACTTACTAGCAAGCTCTTATCAATGGACCACAGCAAAGTATCCATGAGAAATATTTGGAGCAGGGAAAGATACCTGAAAAAGTCTCTATTCGGTTTCAGGCTGAAGGGAAAACAAAACTGCTCTAGTGGAAAAGATACAAAACCCTGTCAAGATCCTACTCCCTTTTCTTACCTACAAACACAAGCCTTACCCTGTTCAAATAAGGGGTATCAACCACAAGTGAGGACTCACTGCATCTAGGGGTAAAGAATAGAAATAAAATAAAATCTATCCATATCTACCCTTAAGGAGAGACAGGAATACTTCTTGGGCCCAGACCATTCGAGGTCTTCTGTAAGGGATACACAAGATCACTGAGAAGGCCCCAACCACTGAGATCAGTGACATAGTACATACCTGAGAACGAGGCTAAACGAGAACAACAGAGAATAACCCTCTTATATCACAGTACAGAATGAAGAGGTCCCACTGTCACACAGAAAAGCTATGCACCACAGTTTCCACTATACTACATAGCATGTCCAGCTCTGAACAAAATGTTCCAAGACACACAAAAAAGAAGAAAAAAAACCTCTGCCAAGAGATGAAGCAATTGACAAAACCAGACTCAGATATGACAAAGACATTTAAACTATAAAACAGAATTTAAAATAATTATGATTAATATGCTTAAGTCTTGAGTGAAAAAGGTGGATGAAATGCATCATTAGATAGGTAACTTCAATAGAAAGATGAAACTTTGAAGGAGAGCTTAATAAAAATATTATACAGAGAAAATACAATAACAGAGAAGAAAAATGCCTTCAAATCGCTCATAAGTAGACTTGAAACAGCTAAAGAATCAGTGAACTTGAAGATAGGTTAATAAAAAATGAGCCAAAAAAGTGCAATTAGAAAAGAAAGTGTTTTTGTTTTTGTTTTAAAAGGAACAGAACATGCAAGAGTTGCAGGATAATATGAAATGACTTAACATAAGTGTAGTGGCAGTTCCCACAGATGAAAGAAAACCGAGAGAAAGAATGATGGAGAAGAGATAGTCCAAGAATTTTCAACTTGAAAAAGTACACAAGTGATCCAAGACACTCAGAGAATAACAATCAAGATAAATAACAAAATAAAACAATAAAAACAGAAACACTTAGACATCTAATATTGCAACTGCTGAAAACAAAAAAATAAAAACACATTGCTTAAAGTAGCTAGATGAAAATGGCACATCCTATACAAAGGAAAAGAGAATTACAGCATACTTCTCTACAGAAAATATGCAATCTGAAAGAAAAATGGAATTAGGTTGTTAAAAGTCTGAAACAAATTGTCAACACAGAACTCAATTCCTAAAAGAGTTATTTTTCAAAAGGGAAGGAAAATTAAGAGATTTTCAGAAATACAAAACAAAGAATTTCTTGACAGCAGCTCCATAAACAAGAAATATTTAAGGATGACTTCAGGCAGAAAAAATATAAACCAACTTGGATCTAAGTAAACAACAACAACAACAACAAAACAGGGTAATGAAATGGCATATGAAAGCAAATACATGAAGGCCATTTTTTTTTCTTATTTCTAATTACTCTGAAATATAAATGGCTGCCTAAAGCGAAAGAGTAGTAACGTATTGACTTTTAGAGCAAACATAAAAGTAACCTGTGTGATGACATTACCAAAAAAATAAATAAATAAAATGAATAGATTGAATGTATGTATTTGTAAGATTTTTAACTATACAAAAAGTAGTATAATATTCTTTAAAAGCAGACAGATTAGTTAAATGTGTATTTTAAATGTATATTGCAAACCCTATGAGAATTACTAGCTTTTTAAAAAGTAATATAACAAATCAATATTATAGATAAAATTAAAAAGTCAATTAATATAAAATATATAACAGAAATGGGAAGAAAAGAAATAGTAAGTGAAAAACAATAGCAAAAATAAAAATACTAAATATTAACCATATCAATAATTTCATTAACTATAAGTAGTTTAAACGAACCCATTAAAAGGCAAAGAGTGTCAGATTGAATTAAGAAGCAAGACTCAAGTATAAACTGTCTACAAGAAACTCAATTTAAAACTAAGACAGCTTAAAAGTGAGAGGATAGAAAAACTATATCATGCAAACACTAGTCAAGCTGAAGTGGTTATATTAATATTAGACAATATTATCATTACATAATGATAAACAGATCAATTCATAAAAAGACATAACAATCCTAAGCATATATCCACTTCTCAACAGATCTACAAAATGCTGTGCATAAAACAAAAACTGACAGAACTGAAAGTAGAAATAAACAGAATGTGGACTTGTAGTTAGAGACTTTAACCCTCTTCTCTCAGTAACTGATAAAACAAAAAGACAGTAAATTAATAAGAATATGGAAGATCAGAGAAATACTACCAACCAATTGGCCTAATTAGTATTTATAGCATAGCATATACCACAGAATACACATTATTTTCATGTACAAATGGAACATTCATCATGATCGATCATATCACGAGCCACAAAACAACCCTCAACAAATCTTAAAAAATTAAAATAACGAATGTAGTAAGATGTCTACATTCCCCCCAACTAATCTATAAATGCAACAAAATTCCAACAAAAAATCCATGTGGGTATTTTTAGGAATTAGACAAGCTAATACATTAAAATGTCTGCGGCAAAGGAACTAAAATAACCAAAACAATTTTGAACTAGAAGAATGAACTTGAAGGATTCATGTTACCTGATTTCAGAATTTTCTATAAAACTACAGTAATCAAGACAGTATGGTGCTGAAAAGGATATAGGTACAAATGCATAGAAGAGAACAATGAATACAATAGACTCAGACATATAGTCTGTTGGTGTTCAACAAAGGTATAGAGGTAGTTCAATGGAGAATGAAACAGCCTTCTCAGCAAAGTTGCTCTAAAAATTTAGATATTCTATGCACAAAATAAACTTTAATCTGTACCTCACTCCCTTCATAAACTCAAAATGGCTTGTACACCTAAATCTGAAACTTAAAACTACAAAAATTCTAGAAGGTAACATGGGACAAAGCCTATGTGACCTGGAGTTAAACAAATTTTTTTTTTTGATCACACAAAATCACAATTCATAAAGAAAAAAAGGAGGTAAATTGACTTCCCCCAAATTGATACTTTTTGTTCTTTAAAATACACTGCTAAGAGACTGAAAAGACAAGCCACAGATTTTTGCACAGATATGCAAAAAAAAAAAATATTTGCATATCGAGTTTATGATAAAAGACTTACATCCAGATTCTAATAAGTATTCTAAAATCTAAGGAAGGAAACAAACAATTCAATTAAAAAATTGACAAACGGCTTGAACAAACACTTCACCAAAGATGATTGGTATACAGATGGCAAATAAACACCTAAAAAGATACTCAATATCATTAGGAAATAGAGAAATGCAAACTAAAACCAAAAAGAAATGTTTCTACATACCTACCAGAATGACTTAAAACGAAACAAACAAAGTCTGACAACACCAAGCATTGGTGAGAGTTTGGAGCTACTGGAACTTTTACACATTTCTGGTGGTAACTCAAAATGGTTTAGACCCTTTATAAAAAAAATTGGCATTTCTTATAAAGATATAAATTTACTTAACATGATTCAGGAATTCTACCTTTAGTTACTTATGTAAGTGAAATAAAAATGTATGTCCATATACAAAGCTGTATGTGAATGTTTTATAGTGACATTTTTTCAATTGCCAAAAATTTGAAACAACCTAAATGTTCGTTACCTGGGGGAAAAATCATACAACAGAACACTATCCAGCAATAAAAAAGAATGATCTGTTGATACATGAAATAACATGGATGGATCTCAAATGCATTATGTTAAATGAAAGACACTGGACTCAAATTGCTATACACTGTATGTTTCCATTTAACAATATTCTAGAAAAGGCAGAACTACAGAGACGGAAAACATCAATGACTTCCAAGGGCTGGAGTAGAGGAGCATGTCTGACTGCAAAGGAAGATTCGAAGGGGGGTGTGTGTGTGTGTGTATATATATGTGTGTGTGTGCACGCGCGCGTGTGTTGATAGAGTTATTCCATATTTTGATATGGAATAATATTTGGTTTTTATTTGACAGCATGCATTTGTCGAAAGTTATAGAACTCTACAATAAAAAGGATACTTTTTCTGTATGTGGATTCTACCCTAATTAAAAAATGAAAAAAAAAAAGAATATTCCAGTTATTAAACAAAACACAATCAGGAAATTCACTGTCTTTTCATCTTATTTCTTCTTTGTCCTCCTAATTTGTGTAGAAGTTATTTTTTGCTAAATTATTATCAGGCATATGCCATTTACATTAATTCTGCCACTTTAATCTCCAAATTTGTTTCAGTGGTAGTTCTTTAGTAAAATTTATTTAATTCTCAATACCCTTGTGCCATAATATCTCTAGTTATAGAATCTCTTGGTTGGCTGAAATTTGATCTCTAGTTAGTAACTGTCTCAAGAATGGGTTACTGAAACACTATTACCTGATGTCTTCCATATTAAAACTTTCTTGTCTATAGTTTTGTATGATTTCTGATTACTCACTTTTGTTGGTATGCATTGCTGCTCTTTTCTATAATTTTTCTTGTCTATCTTTGTATTATTTGGGGCCAGTACTGTTGTTTTTTATTAATTCTTATCAGAGGCTGATTTGAACATTCCTAGAATGAATTATTTGAACTTACGAAAAGAGGCAAGGATTTCTTCCAGCATTTGTAACTCAGAGAAGTTCTCTGCTTTTCTGCTTTCAGAGATGGACAGCTACCTACAAACATATCGCTACTATATGACTCCCATTTCTTCTTTCTGTTCTAAACCAAAGCCATGAAGGCTTTTGTTACAAACTCTGCTCATGCTAGTTTTCTCACTCTTTATTGCAAACAGGATATATGGCTTGACCTTCAAGGTGAGCCCTTGGCCTCCCAAAGCCGATTTTTTCATTACAGTCTGAGACTTGCTACCACCTTTTGCCATTTTCCATGCTTCCTACACTTCCCATATTCCTGCATGCCTCTAGCTGTTCAGCTGCCTCTGGGAACCCCTGCATATATTTTGAAATTGGCCGATTGTATACTTCCAAACCTCTCTGAAAATTAATTCTATGTATTTTCATTGTTGCTGTTATACAATTTCCAGAAGGAGAGAAAGAATAATCCTGACTTACAGTCATACTAGTAGTTGCAGAGGAAAGTTGATACATATTTTCAGGTGTAGAGGGCCACACTTCTAAGACATCCAGGATCAATTGCACCATTATTTTGATTCCTACCCCGCAAAACATCATCTACTGTGTTCCGCAAACTTGTTTACAAAATGAACTATAAATATTACATAATGGCTTTTAGTCAAAGAAAATTAAAACAACCTGAAGGAAGAAATTTTTTTAGGGGCTTTCTTGTAACGCCTTGGAGGAAACCATTCTCTCTTCCTCTTTCTGTCTTGCTCATGGCTTTCTTCTCTCACCCAAAAATCAGGTATGAGGAAATACTTTTCCTCTTACAATTTCTTGCATTATCAATATGCTTTTTTTCTAGTTCTTGGATTGTCTATTTTTTTATTTTTTTTTCTCTTTTCTAAGTTAAAATGCTGAATGCAGTTCCTCTAGAAAAATGCTTAGCTTTCTCTCAACCTTGTGGTTTCCTTAGAGGATTTGGTACAATATAGAAATGTGATTGGTGATGTCTATTCTCAGGGGCCTGACTCTCCTTTTGAAATAAACAATGGGTTAGGCAGTCCCCTGAAGTATACAGGCACCACTGAAGGTTATTATTTTGAATAATCTGCTCTGGCACAGGAACATTCATGCAAGGTGTTGAATGTCTTAAAATATGCAGTGCTACATGAGTGCCTACAGCACCTCAGGGTAAAAATTGGGCCCAGTGTAAGAATGAATGATGGAGCCTTTGTGTTTCCCTCAATGTTCAGGCAGGTGTGTTGGCATTTACACATGCCTATGTGATGTAGTATTCAGAGGGAGATAAAACTCTTTGATGATTCTACATTTCTACTGTACAAAGAATTCATCACCTTGCTAAGACGGTTGCTTCTAATTGTTATGTTATTTCCTCCTTTCTCACATTATCTTGTTTTATGGGTGAGGTGATTTTTACAAAGCTACATTTGCTTTTCATTAAATTTTGCAAATATGCAACCGAATCAAAGGGAATTGCAGCATGCTCTCATGTTTAAAGGAAAAATACACATTGATGCCTTATGAAAAAAACCAATGAGATTCACTTTAGGGAAGAATCCAATATCAATGCATTCTAAAACTGAATATTTTCATAAGCTAGATTTTGTTACTAAAGAAAATTATAAGAATTTCTGCTGGAAAATAATGATTAAATATGTATGTGGGAAGTTGCAGGGGCAGTTTGTGGCAGGAAGTGAAGGGAGAAGTAAATAGCTATGCAGGAAAGAGGTAAGAAGGCCACACTCAAATGAAACATGGGAGGAAATGACAAAAAGCCTGTTTATGCTGAAGCCTAAACATACCACAAATTGAATTCTTATTAACACAGACATAAATCGATCAATACTAATTGCACACTTATCACAGAAATGACTTTGACACCTATGTTGAAGATTATCTAAAAAAAAAGAAAGTGTTGTCCAATCCTTAAGGAATTGCCAGTGAAAGTAAATTACAGAAACAACCAAATGTAATTCAAAGTAGAAGCCATGTTTTCAAGAAACAAAGGAGAAAGGATGCTTTATTTTGCTCAATGGGTATCACAGAATGTTTCTAAAGGTAAGGATGAAGCAGAGTATTTAAAAGATCTGGCCCCTGCATGCCTTTTAATTCCTACTTTTATCCATTTCCCCTAAGACACTTCTTACTCCAGCTTTTTTGGACTTGTTTCCATGTTTATTTGTACTAACTCTCTCTTTACCACAGGGCTTCCTTTACATAAAATATTTAATTTGTCTAGGAAACTATTGCTCTTCTACCATTTACCATAACCCATAGTCTTTGTAAGGACAAATGAGATTATACACCTAATGGACTTAGAACAGTGTTTGGCAAATAGGAAGAGCTCAGTAAATGGTCAATATTAGTAAGTAATAATAATAAAATTGTAATAAATTTATTTTAGTGTCAGGATCATATCTACCCTCAATGGTTATATGTTTCTAAATGCCTAAGAAGAGTTGGTGGAGGAGGCAACACTGAAAGCAGGCACACTGATAGAAACTACATTTTTAAAAGTAACTTAAAAAACAGTTATAAATAAGAAAAGCATAGCTTTAGAATCTGCAGCATAGATTCCCTGTAACAGGCTTTAAAGGCATGGCTATATCATACCACAGTGCTATGACTGATATTTATTTTAGAAATTCAAATTATCTGAACTTCTAGTTCGGGAGACCAGAATATGAATAACCCAATTAAGAAATGCTTTCCTCACAATCATGAAAATAAAAACTTTTTAGCAATAATGAATATTAAGTTCAGTTACCTTTATATGACTTTCATCATTACTCTAAAATGGAAAAATAGACTTCCATTTTTTATTATCTAGCTTATTGACTAATATACAGCCTAAAGCAGTATCTACTCCAAGCCCATAAAGACTTCAGTTGAATAGATTTAATTAAAAAGACTTTGACCTGCTATCTAAAGTTTCCCAAACATTGAAATTACATATATGCCATTAAAATAAATTAATATGGGAAAATTAATAACATTGATTTAAAATATTAAAAATAATAAGAATATTAAAATTATTATTCATAATTTTTAGAGCATAGGAATGAAAACTGATTGTCACATAATGTCTTTAAGCAACAACATTTTGCAATGCTTCTGCAAATATAAAATGTGAACAACATCTCAGATAGGAAAATAAGTTATGCCTGTGGATTAGAGTACTTCTCTAGCTTTGATTTATCAATTGAGTAATTGATTGATTAATTGGATGTTTTACTTTACTTTTAGAACTCTGGGAAGCGTGCAAGGTTGTGTTCTGAATGCAAACGTACAACTTTTCAAGACTGAAACACATTGCCCTGCTAGTAGTTTGGTCAGCAGAGCATTCAAAAATTCAGTTCAACAAACATTTAAAATTAAAGCAATGTTTGTTCACTTCACTAGCAAATGTTCAAGTCCTTGCAAGTGCAAGATCTTGTGCTAGGTGCTGAGGGTTCAGTATTGATAAAACACTGTCTACTCTTAATGGAATTACAATTTTAGGCAAGCACCCCAAATTATGCCATAATGAAATCTGAATGGATAGGAAGGCGGTGGGAGGGGGTTAGGAACATAGTTCAGAAGGAGCTATTCATTTTTCCGGGTAGGACCAGGAGTGTCCTAAGAAGAGCTGAAATTTACACAAGGTCTTTGGTAAAATTTTGCCAAGTAAGGTGCAGAAGTGTAATTCAGGCACAGAAGATAACAAGAGAAAAACTTGGAAGCAAAGAAAAAACCCTACAACTCCCCACCCCCCAACAAAATACAGTTGTTCGTGTGATTGAATGTAGTGTCTTCAAAATAGTTTAGTGTGACTAAAATATACAGTGCAGGGGTAGAAAAAAGGAGGACAGTTGAGACCAGATTTTAAGGGTATTGGATGACTTGATGAATGTGAGACAGACTCTAAGACGACCTTGTGATATTCGTGGCTGATGCAATCCCCTACCATTGAGTGTGGGTAGTCTGGGGCTTGTTCTAACCAACAGAATGTGGCAAAGGTGATGTGGTTGCACTGCCTAAGATTTTAAACTCTATCTCATAAGAAGACTCTTTCCCTTGCTTGCTTTGACAAAGTAAGTGTTCATGTTGGGAAGGTTCATGGAACAAGGAATTGAGGCAGTCTTAGGTCAACAGCCAGTCAGGAACTCAGGACAGCTTCTGGCCAACAGCTCACAGGAGCTGAAAGATACTAACAGCCACATAAGCTTGGAAATGGATTTTTCAAGCTGCAGAGCTTGAAACAGCAGCACCAGCCTATACCTTGACTGTAAGCCTTGTGAAACTCTGAATCAGAGAAGACAGCCAAGCCATCCCTGGACTCCTGACCCACAGAAACTGACATCATAAATACTGACATCATAAAAAATAAGTTTGTGACAATATTGTTATATAACTACCGATAGCTAATACAATGGAGAATGTGGAGCTTGTCTTAAAATCAATGGCAAGCCAGCTGCTAAATACTGTCAAGCAAGAAAGTGGCTTGACATCTTTCCTTTAGAAAAGAAAATCTAGGGCTGGACGCAGTGGCTCACGCCTGTAATCCCAGCACTTTGGGAGGCCGAGGCGGGTGGAGCACGAGGTCAGGAGATCGAGACCATCCTGGTTAACATGGTGAAACCCCGTCTGTACTAAAAATACAAAAAAATTAGCCGGGCGTGGCGGCGTGCGCCTGTAGTTCCAGCTGCTGGGGAGGTTGACGCAGGAGAATGGCCTGAATCTGGGAGGCCGAGCTTGCAGTGAGCGGAGATCGCACCGCTACACCACTCCAGCCTGAGTGACAGCAGCAAGACTCTGTCTCAAAAAAAAAAAAAAAAAGAAAGAAAGAAAGAAAGAAAGAAAAGAAAAGAAAATCTAGGAAGCGATGTGGAGAATAAATAGGATGGGGGAAAATGAAATGCATAAAAGACAGCTTATAGAGTATTGCAACAGTCTGAGTGAGAGGTAAAAAAGAAAACTAAACTCGTAATACAAAAAACGAAAAGAAAATATTTATTTTTATTTTTAACTTATATTTTAGATTCAGGGATACATGTGTAGGTTTGTTATATAGGTAAATTGCATGTCACAGGGGTTAACTGTACAGATTATTTTGTCACTCAGGTAATAAGCATAGGCTCTGTTAGGTAGTTGTTCAATCCTCTCCCTCCTCCTACCTTCCAGCCAAGTAGTCCCCGTTATCAGTTGTTCCCCTCTTTGTACCCATGTAGTCTCATTGTTTAGCTTTCATTTGTGAGTAAGAACATGCAGTGTTTGCTATTATGAAAATAGTGCTGTGATGAATATTTGCATTCATGTGTCTTTGTGATAGAAAGATTTATATTCCTTTGGGTATATACACAATAATGGGATTGCTGGGTCAAATGGTAATTCTGTTTTAAGTTATTTGAGAAGTCATCACACTGCGGTCCTCAGTGGCTGAACTAATTTACATTCCCACCAGCAGTGTATAAGCATTCCCCGTTTTCTGCAACCCCACTAGCATCTGTTATTTTTTGCCTTTTTAATAATAGCTATTCTGACTGGCATGAGATGGTATCTCATTGTGGTTTTGATTTCTCTAATTATTAGTGATGTTGAGCTTGTTTTCATATGCTTGTTGACTACATGTATGTCCTCTTTTGAAAAGTGTCTGTTCATGTTCTTAGCCCACTTTTTAATGGAGTTGTTTGTTTTTTGCTTGTTGATTTAAGATCCTTATAGATTCTGGATTTTAGAATCTATGAAGAATCTATCTTCATCAAAAGTGTAATTTGCAAATATTTTCTCCCATTGTGGAAGTTGTCTGTTTACTCTGTTGAGAGTTTCTCTTTACTTTAATTTGGTCCCATTTATCAATTTTTGTTTTTGTTGCCATTGCTGTTGTCATCTTCAGGAAGAAAATTTTCCTAGGGCCTATGTCCAGAATGGTAATTCCTAGGTTACCTTCTAGGGTCTTTAGCTTTAGGTTTTACATCCAGGTCTTTAATCCATCTTGAATTGATTTTTGTATATGGTGTCAGGGAGGGGTTTAGTATCAGTCTTCTGCATACATCTAGCAGGTTATCCCAGCACCATTTATTGAATAGGGAGTCCTTCTCCCATTGCTTGTTTTTTGTTAACTTTGTCAAAAATTGGGTGGTTGTAGCTGTCTGGCATTATTTCTGAGCACTCTATTCTGTTCAGTTGGTCTATGTGTCTGTTTTTGTACCAGTACCATGCTGTTTTGATTACTGTGTCCTTGTGGTATGGTTTGAAGTCAGGTAATGTGATGCCTCCAGCTTTTTAATTTTTGCTTAGGATTGCCTTGGCTATTTGGGCTCTTTTCTGTTTCCATATGAATTTTGAAACAGTTTTTTATAATTCTGTGAAGAATGTAATTGATGGTTTAAGAGGAATAGCATTCAATCTAAACTGCTTTGGGCAGTATGGCCATTTTAACAATGTTGATTCTTCCTATTCATGAGCATGGAATGTTTTCACATTTGTTTGTGTCATCTCTCATTTATTTGAGCAACATTTTGTAGTTCTTGTAGAGATGTTTATGTTTCACCTCCGTCGTTAACTGTATTCCTAGGTATTTGATTCCTTTTTTAGGTATTGTGAATAGTATTGGGTTCTTGATTTGGATCTTGGCTTGAACGTTATTGGTGTATAGAAATGCTGCTAATTTTTGTACATTGATTTTGTATCTTCAAACTTTGCTGAAGTTTTTTATCAGATCCAGGAGATTTTAGGCAGGAACTATGGGGTTTTCTAGGTATAAAAACATATTGCAAATAGAGATAGTTTGACTTCCTCTTTTCCTGTTTGGGTGCCTTTTATTTCTTTCCCTTGCTTGACTTCTCTGGCTAGGATGTCCAGTACTATGTTGAATAGGAGTGCTGAGAGTGATCACCCTTGTCTTGTTCTGTTTCTCAAGGGCAATGCTTCTAGCATTTGTCCATTCAGTATGATGTTGGCTGTGGGTTTGTCATAGATGGCTCTTGTTATTTTGATGTACGTTCCTGCAATGCCTTGTTTGTTGAGGATTTTTAACATGAAAGGATGCTGAATTTTATTGAAAGCCTTTTCTGCATCTGTTGAGATGTTCATGTGGTTTTTTGTTTCAGTTCTGTTTATAAGATGAATCATATTTATTGATTTTGTATAGGTTGAAACAATCTTGCATCCCAGGAATAAAGCCTACCTGATTGCTGTGGATTAGCTTTTTGATGTGCTGCTGAATTTGATTTGCTAGTATTTTGTTGAGGATTTTAGCATCTATGTTCATCAGGGATATTGGTCCAACATTTTCTTTTTTTGATGCATCTCTGCCAGATTTTAGTATTAGGATGATGCTGACCTCCTATAATGAGTTAGGGAGTGTCCCTCCTCCTCAAATTTTTGGAGTAGTTTTAGTAGAAATGGTACTAGTTCTTCTTTATACATTTGGTAGAATTAGACTGTGGATCCGTCTGGTCCTGGTTTTTTTTCTAATTGATAGGCTTTTCATAACTGATTCAATTTTGGAACTCATTATTGATCTGTTTAGGGATTCCATTTCTTCCTTGTTCAACCTCAGGAGCTTATGTTTCTAGGAATTTATCCATTTCTTCTAAGTTTTCTACTTCGTGTGCATAGGTGTTTGTAGTTGCCTCTGAGGGTATTTTGTATTTTTGTGGGGTCGGTGGTAATGTCTTCTTTGTCTTTTCTAACTGTGTTTATTTAGATCCTCTCTATTTTTTTCTTTATTAGTCTAGCTAGGAGTTTATCAATCTTTTTATTCTTTAAACAAATTAAAATTTGGATTTATCTTTTTTGCTCTTCATCTCTCAATTTCCTTCAGTTCAGCTCTGATTTTGGTTATTTCTTGTCTTCTGCTAGCTTTGGGCTTGGTTTGCTCTTGTTTTTCTAATTCTTCCAGGTGTGACACTAAGCTATGAATTAGAGATCTTTCTAACTTTTGAATGTGGGCATCACTATAAAATTCCCTCTTACCACTTCTTTAGCTGTGTTCCAGATATTCCAGTATCTTTGTTCTCATCAGTTTCAAAGAATTACTTGATGTTTGCCTTAATTCCATTGTTCACCCAAAAGTCATTCAGGAGCAGGTTGTTTAATTCCAAGTAATTGCATAGTTGTAAGCAATTTTCTTAGTGTTGATTGTTTATTGCAGTGTAGTCCGAGAGTATGTTTGGTATGATTTCAGTTGTTTTTTATTTGCTAAGAGTTGTTTATGGCCAATTATGTGGTTGACTTTAGAGTATGTGCTATGTGCAGATGAGAATAATTTATATTCTGTTGTTTTGGGTGGAGAGTTCTGTAGATATCTATTAGGCCCATTTAGTCAAGTGTTGAGTTCAGGTCCTGAATATTTTTGTTAGTTTTATGCCTCAGTGATCTGCCTAATACTGTCAGTGTCGTGTTGCAGTCTCCCACTATTATTGTGTGGTTATCTACATATTTTTGTAGGTGTTTCAGAACTTGCTTTATGCATCTGGGTACTCCTACATTGGGTGGGTGTATATTTACAATAGTTAGGTCTTCTCAATGAATTGAACTCTTTATTATTATGCAATGCCCTTCTGTGTCTGTTTTGATGATCATTGGTTTAACATCTGTTTTGTTGGAAATCAGAATAGGAGTCCCTGCTTTTTTCTGTTTTGTGTTTGCTTGGTAGATTTTTCTTCATCCCTTTACTTTGAGTCTATGGGTATCACTACTTGTGGGATGGGTTTCTTGAAGATAGCATACATTTGAGTCTTGCAGTCTGGCTTCTTTATCTAACTTGCCACTCTGTGCCTTTTGATTGGGGCACATAGCCCATTACATTCAAGGTTAATATTCATGGGACAGGGGATGGGGAATTGGATCCTATCTTTGTGTTGTTAGCTGGTTATTATGCAGACTTTATTATGTGGTTGTTTTATAGTGTCAATAATCTATGTACTTAAGTGTGTTTTTGTAGTGACTGGTAACGGCCTTTGCTTTTGATGTTTAGAACTCCCTCAGGTACCTTTTGTAAGGCAGGTCTGGTTGTAACAAATTCCCATAATATTTGCTTGCCTGAAAAGGATCTTATTTCTCCTTTGCTTATGAAGCTTAGTTTCGCTGGGTAGGAAATTATTGGTTGGAGTTTCTTTTCTTTAAAAATGCAGAATATAGGCCCCCAATGTATTTCAGATTGGAGTGTTTCTGCTGAAACATTCACTGTTAATCTGATGAGTTTCCCTTTGTAGGTGGCCTGTCCCTTCTTTCTAGCTGCTTTTAATATATTTTCTTTCATGTCAACCTTGAAAAATCTGAAAATTATGTAGTATCATGCAGGGGTTGTTTGCATCTCCTGAATTTGCATGTCAGCTTCTCTTGTGAGGCTGAAAAAGTTTTGGTGAGTGATATCCTCAAATATGATTTCCAAGTTGCCTGCTTTCTCCCCTCTCTTTCAGGGATGCCAATGAGTTGAAAATGTGTTCTCTTTATATAACCTCATATTTCTTGGAGATTTTGTTCATTTTTTTTATTCTTCTTTCTTTATTTTTGTCTAACTGTATTTTGGAGAGCCAGTCTTTGAACTCTGAGAGTCTTTCCTCAGCTTGGTTGATTCTGCTGTTAATACTTGATACGGTTTGGCAGTGTTCCCATCCAAATCTTATCCTAAATTGTAGTTCCTATAATCTCCACGTATGGTGGGAGGGACCTAGTGGGAGGTAAGTGAATCATGGAGGCAGTTCCCCCATGCTATTCTCATGATAGTAAGTTCTCACAAGATCTGATGGTTTTATAAGGGGCTTCTCCCTCATTTGGTTCTCATTCTTCTCCTTCCTGCCACCATGTGAGGAAGGGCATATGCTTCCCCTTCCACCATAATTGTAAGTTTCCTGAGGCCTTGGCTTCCTGAGGAACTGTGGTCAAATAAACCTCCTTCCTTTATAAGTTACCCAGTCTTGAGCAGTTCTTTATAGCAGCATGAGAATGGATGAATACAGTAAATTGGTACTGGTAGAGTGAGGTGCTGCTATAGGGACACCCGAAAATGTGGAAGTGACTTTGGAAATGGGTAACAGGCAGAGGTTGGAACACTGTGGAGGGCTTGGAAGAAAACAGGAAAATGTGGGAAAGTGTGGAGCTTCCTAGAGACTTGCTGAATGGCTTTGACCAAAATGCTGATAGTGATATGGACAATAAAGTCCAGGTTGAAGTGGTCTCAGACAGAGAGGAAGAACTTGTTGGGAACTGGAGCAAAGGTGACTCTTGTTATGAGTTAATAAAGAGACTAGTGGCATTTTACCCCGCCCTAGAGATCTTTGGAAATTTGAACTTGAGAGAGATGACACTAAGGTATCTAGCAGAAGAAATTTCTAAGTGGCAAAATGTTCAAGAGGAAGCAGAGCATAAAAGTTTGGAAAATTTGCAGCCCAATAACTAAATAGGAAAGAAAAACTCATTTTCTGGGGAGAAATTCAAGCTGGTTGCAGAAATTTGCATAAGTAATGAGGAGGCAAATATTAATCACCAAGACAATGTGGAAAATGTCTCCAGGGCATGTCAGAGACCTTTGTGGCAGCCCCTCCCATCACAGATCCAGAAGTCTAGGAAGAAAAAAATGGCTTCATGGGCCCATGGTCCCCCCACTGTGTGCAGCCTAGCAACTTGGTGCCCTGCATTCTGGCTGCTGCAGCCATGGCTAAAAGGGTCCAAGGTATAGTTTGGGCCATGACTTTAGAGGGTGCAAGCCCCAAGCTTTGGCAGCTTCCAATTGTTGTTGAGCCTCCCGGTACACAGAAGTCAAGAACTGAGATTTGGAACCCCCTACTTAGATTTCAGAGGATGTATGGAAGCACATGGATATCCAGGCAGAAATTTACTGTGGAGGTGGAGCCTTCATGGAGACCCTCTGCTAGGGCAGCATGGAAGAGAAATGTGGGGTTGGATCCCCAATACAGAGTCCCCATTGGGGCACTGCCTAGTGGAACTATGAGAAGAGGACCACAGTCCTCCAGTACCCACAATGGTAGATCCACCTACAACTTGCACTCATGCAGCTGGAAAAGTGCCTGCTTTCACAGGCACTCAACACCAGCCTGTGAAAGCAGCCTTGAGGGGCACTGTACCCTGCAAAACCACAGGGGTGGAGCCTCCCAAGGCCATGGGAGCCCCACCTCTTGCATCAGCATGACCTGAACTTGAGGCATGAAACCAAAGGAAATTATTTTGGCTCTTTAAGATTTAATTACTGGCTTGTTGGATTTCAGACTTGCATGAGGCCTGTAGCCCCTTTGTTTTGGCCACTTTCTCCCATTTGGAACAGCTGTATTTATCCAGTGGCGGAACCTCCATTGTATCTAGGAAGTAACTAACTTGCTTTTGATTTTGCAGGCTTTTAGGTGGAAAAGACTTGCCTTGTCTCAGATGAGACTTTGGACTTCGACTTTTGGGTTAATGCTGAAATGAGCTAAGACTTTTGGAGACTGTTGGAAAGACATGAATGTGTTTTGAAATGTGAAGACATGAGATTTGAGTGTGGTGGAATGATATGGATTGTCTGGGTTCCCACCCAAACTTTATATTGAATTGTAGTTCCCATTATCCCATGCATGGTGGGAAGGACCTGGTGGGAGGCAATTGAATCACGGGGGAGGTTTTCCCATGCTATTCTCATGACAGTGGTAAGTTCTCATGAGATCTGATGGTTTCATAAGGAGCTTTTGCCTTCACTCAGTTCTCATTCTACTTCCTGCTACCATGTGAAGAAGGACATGTTTACTTTCCCTTCAACCATAATTGTAAGTTTCCTGAGGCCTTGCCAGCCTTGCAGAACTCTGAGGCAATTAAACCTCTTTTCGTTATAATGTACCCAGTCATAGGCAGTTCTTTGTAGCAGTGTAAGAACAAACTAATACAATACTTTTGATTTTATTATGAAATTTTTGTAGTGTGCTTTTCAGCTTTATCAGATCCATTTGGTTCTTCCTTGTAATGGCCATTTCATCTTTCAGCTCCTGTATTATTTTATTGCAATCCTTAGATTCCTTGGATTAGATTAAAATTTTGACTTTGTCCTGAATCTTGATGCTTTCCATTTCTATACATATTCTGAATTCTATGTCTGTCATTTCAGTACTTTCAGTCTGGTTAAGAATCTTTGCTATGGAACTGGCACAATCATTTGGAGGAAAGGCAATACTCTGGCTTTTTGAGTTACCAGAATTCTTGTACGGGTCAGGTCCTTTCTCATTTGTGTAGGCTGATATTACTCTAACTGTGGTATAATTTGAATACCGTGAGTTGACTTCTGAATATTTTCAGAAGGCCAAGGCTTTGTGCAGGGTCTTTATTTGTAGCTGAATTCTAATTTTTGTCCTTGGTTTCATAGGTGGGTACATTAGCAAAATGTTTTTGGTGACGAAGTTTGGGCTATGACTCAGTAGATGGTGCTTAAGCATAACGGCCAATAGATAGGCTCTTGCTCAGCCATGAGGAGCCTCTGTATTTCCTCCCGGTTGTATTTGTGCTCTCTCTTAGTGGTCTGAAAGTGTCGGCTCCTCCAGAGTGCTGGCTGTAGATCTCAGCTTGGCATGCCCAGGATCCACACTGCAGCCCTGGGGTGAGCTCAGGCTTTATGTTCCCTCCCCAGCTTGGAGGAAGCAAGAGATGGGACCTTGGCAATGGCTGTGGCAGCAGGACTTTCACTTGTTTCTTGGAGCTCCACTCCAGAGATAGGCAGAGCCACTACTAGTTGGGACAATCAGCCTTGGGTGGGGCAGCTGTGTTGTGGATTCAAGTCAGGAGTTCCTGCCTGGTGACGCAGTGGGGACAGGGGACTTGGTGAGACAAACTGACCTCTTCTCCTTAGGGCAGCCGTGGCTTGTTGGAGATGTGGTTAAAGCACTCAGGGTCTTTGTTCCTTTCCCAGTGTGAGGGCAGCAAGGAAAGTACCACTGCAGTGACAGTGGCAGAGGGACTTTCAGTTGCCTCTTGAAGCTTCACCTCAAAGAAATACAAGGATCCTGCTACTGGGAATATTTAGCTGGGTGTGGCTGAATATTTAGCCAGAGACCCTGCTTGGTGAAAAGCTGGAGGTCAAAGACTCATAGGAAGGGGTGACTGTACTCCTATCTGTGTGGCGACTGTGGCATGCTGGAAATGTGAGTAAAGCCCTCAAACTCTTTGCTCCTTTCTCAGTCTTGGGGCAGAACCACTGCAGTGGCCATAGCAGAGAGGCTGTTGGTTGCTTCTGAGAGCTCCATCCCTGGGAAACCCAGAGCAACTACCAGTGAGAATGCTTAGCCTGGGGTAGGACAGCTGTTCTGTGGTCCTGAGCCAGGGACCCTGCCTGATGAAGAGTTGGGGTGAGGACTCACAGGGAAGAAACACTGAACTCCTTTCCATAGGTGGCTGTGGCATGCTGCAGGTGCCAGCATATCAACCAAGTCCTTTGTTCCTTCCCCAGCCTGAAAGCAGTAAGGGCAGTACTACTGCAGCTGCAATGAAAGAGGGCCTATGGATGTCTCTGTGATTTTTTTCTTCAGAGAAACACAGAGCTGCCACTGACAGAAGTATTCAGGCGGGGGCAAGGGAGTTATGCTGCAGGCCCCCTGCCTAGTGAGGAGTAGCAGGGCCAGGGACCCATGCAGAAAATCATCTGTTTATTGGTAAGGCAGCTGTGCTGTGCTGGGGGTCCATGTTAGTCCCTAATCCCTGTACTACCCTCCCGATCCTGAGAGCAGCAGGAACGAGGACTGTGGAGCTGCAAAATTTGCAGGCCTGCCTGTTACCCCTGGGAGCTCTGTTCCAAGAAAATGCAGAGCTGCAACAGGCCGAAAGCCCAGGTTGGGTGTTGCTGAGATCCTAGGTCAGGAGCCTTGCCCTGTGAGGAGTAGGAGGGGTGGGGACCCTCATGGAAAACACTCTGGCCACTTTTCTATAAGGCAGCTCTGTTGTGCTGGGGGTTTGCATTAGTCCATAGTCAAGGCACTCTCTCCCATGGGTGGAGGGGTCCTAGGGTGTCTCCTGAGTCCAGGATCGCAAAGGGGTCCATGACGGAAGTGTGGTCCCCAGGGACTCTCATTCACTCACAATTTTCCTGAGATGGGGACCTCTCCTGGCTCTGTACCGCTCCAGGTGGGCAATTGTCATATCTCGCTCTTCTCCATTCTTCACGGTTGTGTTGTTTTCTTCATGAATTCCGAAGTTTCCTCTTGGATGATCTGGTTGAAGAGCCAGTGTTTACTGCCCACACTTTCTTCTCTCCTTGAAATTGGTGCACCTTAGCTGCTTCTAGTCAGCCCTCTTGCCCAGAATCCCCAAAAAGAAAATTATCAGTTCAGGGATTGTAGCCTTTGTTTTAACATGAGATATGTGATTATAATAAACTTCAAGTACTCAGGACCATTTTATGGATAAAAGGAGAATCTAACTTTTAAAAGCTGGGAAAATGATTTAATATTGGAAACTCAAGAGTTACAAATTCTTACAGTTATTTCAAAACTAAAGGTTTCTTTAGAGCTCCAAACTTTGAGCCATAAATCCTATATCCCTCATCAAAGCCAGTACTGATAACATTGAACAATTGCTGAAGAGTAACATTGTCCCTCTCTTTACCAATGTAAGCCTTAGCATTGGTACTATCTTGAATCATCTTTTTGCATGCCATTACGATCAGAAAAAATAAAAAGCTACCCAGAAAGGGCAGCCACATTCTAAATAATAGCTTTTACCTCCCTGAGGGGCTGCTAGTACCTACCTGATTAGAATTCATTTGTAAACAATAGAGCCCCTTTAAATCTAAATTACATTTCCTAATGAATTGTTTCTGTTTATTCAGTTTACATTGAGAAACTCTTCATTCATTGAGCAAATCCTTACTGAAACCTATATAATGCCAGGCATTCTGATAAATACTAGGTATGCATCAATAAATAAAAATTACTCCATTTTCAGAAATATTTTTTAATAACTCCTATGTATTAAGTAGGAATTTTTAAAAATATACTACAAACAGACAAAATTCCTGATCCTCATAGAGCTACAGTCTGATGGAGGAAAGGGGAAATCATGCAAACAAATACATATATCTCAAATTTCTAAAATAATAAAGGATTAGAATTATGAGGAGAAATAATGCAGAGAGAAATGGAGAAATCCTGAGTGTGATGTTTAAGTCCCAGTGGTCAGAACACACAATGGTTTAAGTCATCTCTGGAAGTGATTTTGGGGACACAGATTTGAGTAAAAGAGAGATTGAACTATAGAATATTTGTGGGAAGAGGGCCAGGTGCAGTGGCTCACTCCTGGAATCCCAGCACTTTGGGAGGCTGAGGCGGACAGATCACGAGGTCAAGAGATCAAGACCATCCTGGCCAATATGGTGAAACCCTGTCTTTACTAAAAATACAAAAATTAGCTGGGCTTGGTGGTGCACACCTGTAGTCCCAGCTACTTGGGAGGCTGAGGCAGAAGAATCGCTTGAATTTGGGAGGTGGAGGTTGCAGTGAGCTGAAATCACACCACTGCACTCCAGCCTGGGTGACAGAGCAAGACTCCATCTCAAAAAAAAAAAAAAAAAAAGGATTTTTATGGGAAGAAATTCATGAGAAGGTGTAGAAAACCGTGCCTGGCAGAAAGGAACAATTACAAAGCCCTTGAGATAGGAAAGTGCTTGACCTATTCAAGCAGAAGCTAGAAAGCTAGTGCAGTGAGCAACAGGAGGAAGGGAAGGAAATGAGATTGAGAAGGAGGATACAATGCTAGATTACATAGAACAATATTGTTTAGAGTTTAAAAATATGAACTTTGTTCTATGTGTAATGAGAAGCCAATAAAGGTTTTGAACATGAAAATGAACACTGTGGTTAGTTTGCAGATGATGGAATATAATGTGTAATAATGTAAACAGGAAGATAAATTAGAGAACTATTGCACTGGCTAAAGTTAAATGAGAAACAAAAAACAATGGTGACTAGGCAAGGATATTAGACGATGCTAGATGGTAAATTTAAGATGCTAAATTTCAGATTTACTGAGTTTTAACAGTTTAAAATGATTCAGATTTTTAATGTGAGCAACAGGGAAATAGTATTGTCATTCCCTAAGATGAGAAAGAATAGAAGGACATGATTGATGGGAGGGTTGGCAGGAATCAGAAAAAAGACTTTGTTTTGGGTTTCTTTAGTTAGAAATATTGATTTTGCAGTTGAACATATGAATTTGGAATTCAGGAAACAAATTGGCATCAGTAACATAATGTTAGGAAACTTTAATGTTGAGGTGATGTTTAAAGACTTAGGACCAGATAAGATGATTAGTGAGAGAGTATACAAAAGAAGAAGTCTGAAGACTCAGCTAGGATGCTTCAACTTTCAGAAGTTCAGAAGAAGGTATAATAGAATAATCAGTGTTACAGGCTGAATGTTGTCCTCCCAAAATATATGTTGAAATCTGAAACTGCAGTACCTGTGCATGTGATCTTCTTTGGAAAACAAGATCTTTTAGATGTAATCAACTTCAAAGGAGGTCATTAGAATAGAGATCCAATGTGACTGGTGACCTCATAAGAAGAAGCGATAGAAACACACAGAAGTGCCATGTGAAGACATGGTTGCATGAGGTGAGAATGACATGATATTGGAGACAGAGATTGAAGTGCTGCAGCGACAAGTAGAGGAATGACAAAGATTGCTGGCAAACCACCAGAAGCCAGGAAGAGACAAGAAATAATTCTCCCTTTATGAGTTTCAGAGGGGAGCATAGTCCTGTCAACATGTGGATTTTGGACTTTGATTCTCCAGAACGGGGAGAAAATAAATTTCTGTTTATTGTAAACCCCCCATTTGTGGCACTTTAAAAGGGCCTCCCTAGAAAACCTAAGTCTGCAAGGGAGGAGAGAAAGAAGTAAGTATGTGGGAATTGACAGTGAAAGATCAAATAAGATGAGGATTGAGAACTGACCTTTGAAGATCACAAGTGAACAAGACAGTAGGAGCATCTATGATGACTGTGGATGAAGAGCTGTGGGGTTGCAGATTCAAGAGATAAAGGGATTTTCACGTCCTGCCAAGATGGAGTAATAGAGACTGGACTTACTCTCCCACATGAAACAACTAAAAAGTGGACAAAATATTTAATATAAAAGTTCTCAATACATTGACCATCAAAAAATGAAGGACAGTGATCCATTGACAAAAAGCATGAGCTTTTGATTGCTCTATTTACTGCCTGGAGAAAGATTCCAGGTCATAGCACAAGGAGGACCTGGGTGTTTTCTAACACCAACAACCAATTTTCCAATACCCTGATTCTTTTACACCAACTAGAGGTCCTACAATTCAATTCCATTATGACACTAATGACCGAGAGTTTGCATGAGACTCTACAGGTTTGAAGGCTCAGTCCCACAAGATTGACCACACTTCAGATTCCAGTTGCTAATGGGATGCCTAGACTACCTACCTTCAAGCTTGGCCAACTACAAAGTAAGAGGTTCCCAGGACATCCCCTCAGGGTTAAGAATTTGCTGTAACAATTTACAGACACTGGAAACAGGCAAGTTAAGATCTTAATGAATTTATTTGAGCATGTCACAATAAATGAATTGGGCAGCACCAGAAAACAAGCAGTTAGTGCTCCATTAAGGGGGCATAAGGCAAAAACTTTTATAAGGGACTCATGAAAACAAGACAAAGAAAATGTTTAACTGGTTAAAGTGAAAGTCTTTAGAGGTTGATTGGCAGTAGCTGATTAGTTAAGCTTAAGTTTCATGTTGCTGTTTACATTGAGTTGGGTTTTGGTTTGCTTCTGCAGGAACCCAAGGTGCTGGAGTTGTCTCAGCCTATTGGTCTCCCAAGTAACTATTTTAATGTTACTATTGCCAGTTTATTCTAAAGCTCAGGAACAGCCAAATGGAAGAGATGCAAAGGTCAAAGTATGGATGAAAGTGTGCAGAGCTTCCATGCCCTCTCCAGGGGAACCACCCTTCCAGCATTTCAATGTGTTCATCAACCTGGAAGCTCTCAAACCCCGTGGGTTAGGGTTTTTTTATGGAGGTTCCATCACATAGGCATGATTGGTTAAATCAGTGGTCACTGGTGAGGGAAATCAATCTCCAACCTCTCTTCTCTCCCTGGAGGTTGAGGGTCTAAAAGTTCCAACCTTCTAATGGGAAGACTGGTTCTTCTGACAACCAACCCCTACCCTGAAGCTATCTCACAGCCATAAGAGGGTCACCTCATTAGGATAAATTCAAATATGGTTGAAAGAGGTTTGTTATTACTAACAAGACACTCCTATCACTCAGGAAATTGCAAGGTTTTTAGGAGCTCTGTTCCAGAAACAGAACAAACATTTATTATTAAATGTACATTTATTATTAAACCACAGAGTGGGAACACAGGTAGAGCACAGAACTTTGAGTTGAGGAGCTGGAATTTCAGGGAGATCAAGGTGGCTGGCATGGATACAGCACAGTACTGAGGTAGAGAGAGCCATACAAAGAAATAACTCCCCAAATCTCCAGAGTCCCACTTGTACATACAGCTGAGTACCGCTCAGTGCATGTGAGAAAACTACTTGAGTTTGGGAAAAGAACCACCTAATGAGGAAAAGTCTTCAGTGCTCACAAGGGGATAGGAATAGTGTTGTTCCCAACAGCCAGAATGGAAAACCTCATGATTCACAGGACGTCGGGTAGATTGCTCAGAAGGTTTATGTCTAAACAGAGGGCTGAACTTAGTCCTAAATGAAATGCTACTATGTTCTCACGCAACAAAGCTTATAATAAGACTCATATAACTTAACTATATCTCAAGACGAGGCTCAAGAATATTTATAGAAATAAAAAAAAAACAGCACCAACAAAGTAATATTCACAAATATTTAGCATCCTCCACAAAATTAGCATAAATGCCAAAATACGGAAAACTACAATCCGTAATAATGAAAGGAAGTAAGAATAACAAGGAAGTATGAGGAAATGTTCATGGGTGAGTTCGGTTCATAAGTGTAGTAACAGTTTAGTGGGTGCATGCACAGATCAAAACTTAACAATGATGTGCATTTACTATATGTCAATTATGCCACAATAAAGCTGATTGAAAAAAAAAACAGAGACTGGAAGGTGAAGAAGTGGAAAGAGCAACTCTTTGGAGACTTTTTTTAAAAAGAAAAGTTAATAGAAGAATGATGTTGTGGTTCGAAGAAGAGATAGAATAAACAAATTTTCATGTGTTTTTTTTCTGTTTTGAGGAAATAAATAGTATTTAAAAATAGAATTTGTAGTAGATAGTAACTAAGTGGACACAAAAGATAGGATGAAATGGATTACTGGAACACGTATAGTGTAGCATCAGACATAGAGAAACCTGGGTTGCAATCACTACTGTGGTGCTTCATTGCTGTGATCCTATGCAAACCACTTATACCAAATGGCCCTCAATTTCTTCTTTTGTAAACTGAAGATAATAACAATATCTACTTGCATTGTATTTACAATTTAGAAAATCATAAATACGTAATAGAATCTGGCAGCAAGCATAAAACATAATTAACATTTTGCCTCTGCTTTCTCTGGTCTGTGTAGATAATAAAATGATACACTTTGCAGTGGTTTAGGAAGTTTGTCTTATATAAACACAGAATAACAGTCTACCAATTTTGTAGTATTTTTATTTCTTCCAGTCTGTTTTACTCTGCTAATTGCATACAGAGGAACTGTCTATAGAAAAGTACTTTTATGATACTTACTATTTTGGGGAAAGTTAGAGAACAAAATAATATTTTTTGATCCTTCAGAGGAACATATAGAATAATGTATTAACTCCATTTAAGATTCTGTCTCCAGCCTCATCCAAGCCGCTTTTTACCTTAAACCATACATTTTATTCCTCTGTGTAATTCAGTGTCTCCTAAACCCAAACATACTCAGGTCTCTGTGCACTGAAATATTACGGCCTTTATTTATCCTGGGACACATTCTTTTCTCTCCACTTCCTCCACTCCTTCCATGCTGTTCTCACCCATGACCAACACTCAACTCACTCTTACAGAGTTTATCAAACTACCAATTCTTCCAAGTGTTTCCTATTTTATGAAGTATTTCCCAAAAGATAGCCTCTCCTAGCACCGTTGCCTGACATACCAAGCTCTCCACTACAACTCTATTTTCACACTAGTGACACACACGCACAAAATCTGCATTTTATTGGCCTCACCAGCCAAACTCGTGTGATACATTTATAGAATAAACAAAATATCAAAATTCTGATCCCTGCTCCTTTTCTCCTTTTAATATCTTGGAGTTTTGTCCTATCTAAGGATCTCCTACTTGAGATCATGGAAAGCAGCACTGTTAGTAATAGAACTCTGATGCTGATGCCAAGACATGAACAATGTTTCCAAAACGACCCTGACAAGGCCAACAGAAACAAAGTGTGTTTCTAACAGGACATGGCCAAGATCACACTGAAGCTACTTCTGAGTGACTGCTGCTTTCTTGCTTAGCTGATCTGGCCTCCTGAACAAAGATTACTGAAATGCCCAGCAACTAAACTGCCCCCTCTTCTTCACAGTGTATCCAGATCAGCTTCCACATCACTAAGCCCTTCTTCAATAATTCAACACAAGCCGAAACTCTGTTAAAACTTGCCACTCTCCTCATTGAAAGGCTCTATGCTTGTCTTCCATCCTGTTTCCTTTACTGCAACAAGATTAAAGACCCTATCCTTTTTTTTTTCCTGTATATAAGTGGTTGATGGATTTTAACACACCAGTGATTCCTCCTGTGAATCCCTCAGAGATGGTGGAAACTGAGGCTGATGGGGGAACAACTTTAGCTAGGGAAGGAGAGTGTTGGTTCTCACATTTGACCCACACTGCTCCTGCCCTGGGATTGTTCCTCTCTGCCTCCCTTCCCTACACTGCTGCTGTCCTCCTTTGGACATTTCTATTTATTTATTTTTCTGCCCTCTCAGATCAGCAGGAGAGCACCTAGGTCTCAGGGCCTGCTCTCTCTGGCAGGCCTCTGCAACAGCACTTGTGAAGTGCTAGTGATTCACTTCCTTCTCTGTTGCTCAGCCTTCTCTTTCTTGGCAGGCAGTCCAGGGAGTGGAGGAGGGTGCAGTATAGCAGGGAAAGCCAGGCACTGCCTCATATTTTCACTGGAAGCATTGCTCCCTCTTATTGGCAGGTCAGGTTGTTTAGTCTGAGCCATCAGACTAGATTTTGCCTTCACTTGTAGCGATCTCCCTCAGCGGCCCTCTTGCCCTTCCCTCCAGTCTGGCCCCTGTGTGGAACACCAAAACAGCAGTTACATTTGTGCAGGTGGGAAAACTAACTTACCAAATTCTTTTTCTGCCCTTTGACAAATTAAAGGATGCAACTGGGAATATCTTACAAGGCACAAACATTCTAGGATGGCTAGGAAAGTTCTGGCTTATTCTGTTAGGATGCTTGTCTGCTCAGCACACACAGAAAACCTTTGGAGTTTATAGGACTTAACCTCCTGCTCAAGTCAACTGGAGTTTTATGATTGCTTATGTAATCCAAACACTACCCTTTAAAAATATAGCAGTTGATTTTATATTAATGTTGATTTTGTGTTTAGCTGCCTCCCCCTGTGAGATTGTGAGTGGCCTGCCAGGAGGAATTGGTCTTAGGGGAGTAGCCCCTATCACATTTCTGGGTGAGTAGCCCTAGCACAGCAGTCAGCCTGGAATGGATTCTTACTGGAACTATCCATGAAGCTGTTTATAAAGATGCACATATGCTAGGACATTCAGCAAATCTCCTAACTGGTGTATGGTTTATACCAGGCAATTAAAATATTATTTCATATTGCATGTTTAAAGAAGCTAAGACTGGTTAAATTCTTAGCAATCAAATTGGACAAATTAATAAAGTGGGTCTCTGGCTATAATTTGATTTTGGTTATAAAATGTCTTCAAAGATGAGTCCATTTCCCCACAAAAGATAGTTGCCCACAAAAGAAGTTGAATTCTGTCCAGCAGACATTCACACATCCTAAGTGATTTGTGTAGGGCATTGACAATAGTAACAACTTATACCTCTGGACTCCTAAATAGCACCAATAACTTTAGGTGGTTGATCCTAACTACTTCAGAGCTCAAATATGCTTCTTCAATAAATTAAAAACTACATTTGGTGGACATCAAAGCAATAAATTATAAAACTCATACACTATTTTGCCAACACAACATTATGTTTGTTATAATGTCATGTCACAATCCATGTGATATTTTGTGGACAGACACCGTGGTTCTTTGTGTATATTAATACTCACAGCAATCCTTGCAATAGGCATTATTATCTTCATTGAAAAATGAGGAAACTAAGGCAGAGAAAAATCAAATGACTTTTCCCATGTCAGATGGCTGGTAAATTTGGTAGTTTGGCTCCAGTAAGTGTGTGTTTCAAAACAACCCTGTCACAACTCTTTCTATGCCGTACACAAGATTTCTATGAAGTAATCTGAAGAAGTCCCTAGCAGTGAGACCACAACAGAGGATATTCCCTACACGAAAAAAAAAAAAAAAGGGTAAAGAAGGTTGTCCTAGATATTCTCAGTGATTTTTTGCATTTTTAGAGTACAACTTATATCGGTTTAGCAACATTGAACCTATTTTAGCTTCCTTGCAAGTTACTGATATTTTTCCTCATTATAAAACTTTCAACTATATAAAGATTTTTCTCAATTTTTGCAGAAAACCAGGATGAATAAAGCAATGAATAGGGTACCCTTTTAAATAACACAACACCTTAGGTAGGAATTTGTACTGTTTTTTGTTGTTGTTGTTGTTGTTTTTGGAAGATTTACAGCAATTAAATAAAGTGGTCTCTGATAGTTCTGGGACTGTATTATCCATAGAATCATTTTATTTGTACATTAATGAAATTTAGTACTATCATGAAATTTATAAAAAATAACATCTAACATATTCTTAGTTGTAAAATCTACATTCACAAGAATCCAAAGTCCTTGTAAAAAACAACCGTCTTCTGCTAAACATATAAATCACCCCTTCAGAGAGTATCTGTATCCTTGGTTTTTCTTGAAATTGTGAGTTTCATAAGTTTGGGGAGAATTCAGTAGTCTGTATACCATTAGTATGCTAGGACATCAAAGGAAAAATGGATAAATACCAGAATTTATTTCCAACAAGAAAATTATTGTGCACAACTATTCATAGTTAAAGCAGTTTTGAAAATAATATTTAATATGTTTTTAAAAGGCTAGTCAAGATATTGCAAGTTTTCTCATGCATTATTTACCTTCAGGAAACATGAAGAACTCAAGTGTAAAAAAAACACTACCTCAAAAAATAATGGAATTTTGGGGAGTTTTGTTCTTATAATGTCTTAGTAGATAATATGCTGAAATACATAGAATGATATGTCAAAGTAAGTCTTCATTAGAATCTAAACTAATGGAGTTTCATATGTGCCTATGACTCTGCATAGTTAAAACAACATCCTGGCATTTAAACTCATCATTGAGATCAGAACTAATGGGGGCAATCCAGACTTGCATTGTGAAGTTGCAAATTATGGCAATTTCTCAGGTAATTTGAAACAGTTTCGATGACTTTCTTCTGTCTGCTTCAGGAAAGTACTAAACAACAAGAAAATGTTATGTTTCCTGTTGGGTCACTGATAAAACGTAAATGAACCAAGGACTCAGAATAAATTCCAAAGAGAACAGTATTTATGTATTCACCGTGATTGTAAAGGCCAATGTATGAGGTTGAAACATCTTTATAGTATAAGTTTGCAAAACTATGTTTACTAAACCCTGTTAGCAATAGAGTCTTAGAATGGAGTCAAAAGCTACAAAAATAATTGAATAAATAGGTAATGTATGTTAATAAAATATCTTATTTATATAACTTATCCGTGATACTCCAGACCTACCACTTCTTTTGTTTTGCTTGAGATTCCGACCTTTTAAACTAATCATTTTTGCTTCCTACATCTTCATTAACACATCATTAACTCTGTAATTTAACCTGAGATCCATTCTTAATTCTTCTCTCTCAAACTCATAAGGACTTTATGATAGCTATGTGGTAAAAACAAAGTCTCTCTCTCTTTCTCTCTCTCTCTCTCTCTCTCTCTCTGGCTCTCTCTCTAAGGAAACACTCAAAACTCTCTCCATAGCTTACTGTTGCTTGAATCACCACCAAACATTTTCTCTCCCCTCTCCTGGCGGAAGATGCTAAGACATCCTATGAATATGTGATGTTGGTGTTTTGTAAGTGTGATTTTACCTAATTGGGAAGTCAGGAAGGAGGAGAATGACCTAACCTGCCATGTTTTCTTTATGAGAACATCTTCTTGGCAATGTATGGTTTCATGAAATAGCTATAGAGTTTTAAACTTGCCCTTAAATCCTGGGTCAAGAAATGCTGCTTTTCCTGCCATTCATTTCGATGAACCAGTAGTTTATTAAGCCAGTATCATTACTTTGAATTTGATTTGTGAGCATTACACAAAAAGCTGTATGTGCTTGTATTTGATAAACAGAAGCATCTGACTTTGATTTGCATTATTATATTTGGTTTATTCAGTGATTGCTTGAAATGGCTCATGTTGATCCTTATATATTTTTCTTTCCTTCCTTCCTTCCTTCCTTCCTTCCTTCCTTCCTTCCTTCCTTCCCTTCCTCCTTCCTTCCTTCTTTCCTTCTTTTCTTTCCTTTTTTAAAAAATTATTACTTTCAGACGATGATAAGAAGAAAAACAATGAGAGTAACTAGTTAGAAATCATCCAGAAGCTTTAATATAGAAACAAAAATAAAAATAAATACTCCCATCCACACACCCATTTTTTGCTTGAGAATCTCAGGGGAACTAGTTAAAACAGTTGCTAGGCAGCCTGTTCCTCATCTCACAATGAGTTAGAACTTTAATCATGTTTACAGAGATACCATGTAAAACTCTACATGAATAGTCTTATTTTATAGCTCCAATTTAATTAACAGCTAATATTTTAGGCATGTTTATACTAATTGATTACATTGAAATATATTCTATGATATATACATATTTCAGAAATTCTATGATATTTTTGGAAACTTGGTTTTTTTAAACCTTCATATTTTACTGCCTTGGAGTTTACTTGGAAATTGCATACACCAATCTGCTCACACATATCTAGTCTATTTTTTTCATTCTACAGAGAAGGCTATATTTTCCACTACATCCCTTGAGAGACAGTACCTGAATCTACTAGTAATGATATTGTCAAAGAAATTATATAGAGAGATAGGAAGATAGATAAATGGCATATCTCTCACATACACAAATACGCACACACACGTGTTTGTGTGTGAGAGAGAGTACATATGTTCATTCCTATAAAAATAAATATACATATATAACTTTCTCTATTTCTAGTTATAACTCTATCAACCATGATAAAAAATATGTCTTTCTTCTCTTTATAATTTAGGTATTTCTATAGACAGTTTTCTTTATTCATGTTGGGAAAATCTAAAGTACTTTTAATTTTTCTTCATTTATTTCTCTATTGTGTTATGTACTTTTGTTGCTTTTGCCTTGAATTTTTATTTTAGATGTTCAGGCAAGTAAAACAGTCCAGGTATAGTCTCCACAAAAAATAGGGAGTCCAGGGATACAGATCCTTACCTAAGTCATGCTACTGAAGGACTAGCACATTTCAGGCCCACGTTCTCCTATACCCTTGCCACCGGTCTCCTGTTCCTTCGTAACTCATTGTGAATTCATCTGTAACATTCTGTCATCTATTAGTCTTTCAGTTCTTACTATGTTCCAAAGCCGGTACACTGATTCAATCTCATATTCCCAGACCAGGATTTCTTAACCTACAGTGAATGAACAATCCCATGTGTAGCTGTTTTAACTTTTTGTTTCTCAGTATTTTCAGTTTTGCTTTGTTTTGTTTTATTTTATGAGAACAGGGACCATCCAACTTTTAAAGAGACTCTCAAATACTAAAAAGGGTCATCCTAGATAAGAGTCAAGATCTTTGGGAAAACCCAGAGTAATTGTGGACACACTTCCATGCTGTGGCGACGTCTTCTTCACCTATTAGGATTGAAGAGGAGTCATGGTCTGCCTAATGTTATAAAGGGCAAGTCTGACAAGGATAATCTCAGATGAAGGTGCTCTTATTTAGAAAAGGTTAATATGACCTATAACATTAAATTTTAGATTAACCCTCTAATGACAATACAGCTGATTAATTTTTTGTAATTTTTAATTGAGCTTAATCTCTCCAATAATAATAGCAAAAAAGATCTTGAACATTCAGAATCCCTAGACAATAAAATATTTAACACAGAGAGTGGGCAGGGGACATGGCTACCTATAGTTCAGCAGTGCTGACAAACTGCATGACACTGGACAAATCATTTAATCTTGATGTCCCTTAGTTACCTTGCCTTGAAATGGGAATGCTAGAAGTTTCACTACTTCCTTTGCAGGGTTACTGTGAGTATAAAATAGAATAACTAGAAAGCTAAAATATATATGTAATTTATGTATCTGTAAGTAATGTGTGGAACTTTTAAGCCTTGTATGGGAACAAAACAAATATACACTGTAGTATTCAATGAACAAATCTGTTAGCCAACATTCTGATATTGAATATTTATACACAATATAATGTCTCCTTTTATTTTCTGGACAGAATATACGAGATTTCTCAGCATAGGATTTCCCCTTCTCTTCTTTAAGTATTCTCCTTAGTGTATGAGAGGCTGTATATTAGAGAAAAGACATTTGTTTGTAGTCAAACGTAAGCTTTTATATCTACTCTGCCCTTTTACTAGATCTGGGTCTCTGGGAAGTTAGTAGGTCCTTTGTGAATGACAGTGTTCTTGTGTTTTGGCAACACCAACTATAGATTTTCCTAACATCAGTTTTGTGCTTTGTCAAGTCCCTTGTTTGCTTGGTTTAAATCGCACTCCCAAGTTCTTAAAGTCTAATTATAGAATTGTCTTGAGTTTATTGATGTTTAACTTCTAGGGCGGTCTATGAATGTCATCAAAATGTCGATAACTTATTCTTCTAGCAGAAAGAAATCCTCTAGGATATGCTGAACCTTCTGAAAATGATTTTCTTACCTCTATTTACAAGTATCTCAATTTTAAAATCACACCTCCCAAAGTAAAGCAAAAATAGCCAATGAAGAATATTTCTAAAACTCAAGTGAATAAAAGCTGCTTTATTACAATTTTACCCTATTCACATTTTGGCATGCATGTTCCCTTTTTATTTAGCTAATAATTACTCTTTGAGAAAAAATGCATCATTTAAACATTTATGAAATTTAATTTTAAGACTTTTGATTTACAATAGCTTCTTAAGTGATTATGAAATGAAATCTGTTCTTGTAGAATATTCAGAAATAACATTCATGTAAATGACTTCAGTTTATCTTGTTAGAAGTATCTGTGAAACAAAACTTTCCCATGTAATTTTACTTAAGTTACCCTGGGAATGATAATTAAACACAAAGACATGGTAAATTGAAAAGTAAAGAAATTAAAAGGATAACAGGCAGGTGTGTCTTTGTTTGTTTCTTCCTTCCTTCTTTTCTGAATTATTTAGGAAGTATCATAATATTTACAACTTACTCTCAGTAGATTCAGGATGAAGAGAGAAAAAGAAAAATATGCAAATACAAATATAGCAAAAGTTTTAGCAAACATGTATAATTATTGTACTGCTGTTTCAGATTTTCCCTAGGTTTGAAAGTTTTTAAAACATAAATTTAAAATATCTGTGTTTATCTAGCTCCTAATATGTATCAGGTACTTTGATATATGAAGTGAATTCAATGTTGAACAAAAAAGACCAAGTCCCTGCCCTCACAGAGCTTAAGATATTTAGGTAACAGGCATTAAACTAATACTTACATAATTTTAAAAACTAGCATCAATAAGTGTAATAAATGAGTCTGGTGCATGTGTAGGATTCATGTGGACCCCTGCTTCTGCTGGTACAGTCCAGCACTGGCAAATCTGTGGCAAGATGTTCAGTTCCAGAGCCTCCATGTCAAGGCCAGTCTACTGGCTTCAAGCCAAGGTAAAGAAACAGCCTCACTTGGATCTTTCTCTCTCTTCTCCTCCCACTCATTTGGCTCCTACTTATCCTCCCATTCGTGGGATCTATAATCTACTTCTCTATAACCTACTTCTCTATATTACCCAAATTAATTTCAAATACCACTCACAGTGTAAGTATAAAATGTTGAGAAACAACCTCTGGGCTCTGAACAAGCAAGTTTTAGACTCTGAATCAAAAATTCTCTTGGAGTCTTATAATGAATGGAATGTGAATGTATGCAGGGCGTACAATTCTAGGGTCACTTTTCTAAAAGGAAGTTTCTTGCTTTTGACTGCCTCATTCCCCTTTCTAAAGACCAGAATGAGAGTGGTTGAGAGACAACTTTTTCTCTTTCAATAGCACCATGCATGATCTTAGGAGGTAGAGTAATTTCTGCACCCTGGCCGTGCCCCTACCTCTGGTCTATTATATAAGAAAAAAAAAAAATATCTCTTGTTTGACTTGCTCTAGTTTTAGGTCTCCTTGTTATAGCCAGCTCAGTCTATATTCTAACTAACATTCAACTTAACTAAACATCCAGAAATCATAATAGACTCCCTTTGTTTTGTAACTTTTCTCCCACCATGGTTTATTTCTTCATTAACCCTTGACTGAACTGAAGTAGTCACAGCCTTGGTTTCCAGACCTTTTGATTTCCTCCTCTCTTATTCATCCTTCACAGTTCCATCAGCATTATCTTCCTAAAGCCCAAATTGCATTTGCATTACGTGTTCTCCTCAAGGACATTCAAATGGCTCCTCTATTACTTAGAAAATGAAACATGAACTCTTAGCTTGGCATTCAAAGTGCTGTAACTTGTGGCTTCACGAGCAATGGAGTTATGAAGTTACTGTCTTATGCCTAAGTGGCTTTGTTGAGAGAGTGACCCCCTCCTCCAACTTCTTCACTCATTGAAATTCTAATAATCCTTGAAATTCTAATAAGGCTGCCTTGAATTCCATCTATTTTATGAAAATCCTTCCTTAGTTCCTCAGATTGAATTCATAATTCTTCTTGCACCATTCAGATAAAATTTTGCTTTTACCTCTTTTGGAGTATTTTATTCAGTCAAATATTGTAATTTCTTTAATATATATCTATCTCTACCTCTAGAATATAAACTCCTTGAGGATATGCACTGTATATTATCTTTCTGTATCCTTTTTATTGCTATCACCCATGGAAATGTGCATATTTCTCCATACATCAGAAGTAACAAAAAGTTTTTACTGAATTGAACTAACTTGAGAAAGGCTAAACTAGCCAATTCTTTCCTGAACAAGAATGGTCATTTCTGTAAGCCAAGATACTACCTACCATAAATTGAGAGAGAGAGAATATGATTTGATATAGTGCTCCAAAATTGGGTGTTTGAGTTTACTTTAAGCAAGACATGATTTCCATTTTCCAAAGGAAAAAAACCTTGAATATATTATAAGAAAATGATAAGGCTTTCTGGACATCAAAGAATTCTTACAAAATAACTTTTGAATGAGTTAAGTATAAAAGAATCAGAAACATACAAATTAAGTTCTCCTTGAGATACACTGGGCTTAAAAATAAAGAAGAAACATGTTTAAGATTATATAAAGCCTACAACTTTGAGGAAAGATTTCAGAAAACAAAACACTGAAGTCTAATAATATGGTAAAAATTTAACTATAATGGCAAATTATTCAAACATTTTAACTCCCTTCTAACTTCCTCCAAATGTGAACCATTTACTAAATGACAGATTTATTTTTTTTTAGGATTATGGCTTAACTTAGTGGTCTCAGTTATATATCTTCTCATTTTGCCAAAAATGCTAGTAAGAACTTTCATTTAGCAAGTGCTTACAATATGATAGGTATATTTCCAAATAGTATCCTTACTCTAAACAACAGCTCACATTTCCAAAATGGCAGTTCCAGAGGTCAGAGATTTTTTTGACTAGTCCATGCTGTCTCAGCATGTTTTCGCGTATCTTGAAACTCCTTCTAACCTCGTATATTATGACAAATCATGAAAGGAACCTCTTATCTGCCTAGAAAATCTTACCATATCTTTGGGAAAGAGAAATAATATCTAACTCATTCGTAAATGTTGTGATTAATTGACCAATGTGTAATATTAGTAATAGCAAACATCTATGGAGCATGCTTTATTATGTCAGATGTCGTAATAAGTCTTTTAAACATCTAATTTCAGTTTTCACAACTACAGAAAATGTTTTGTTATCCTCACTTTACAGATGGAGAAACGGAAACTCCAAAAGATTAAGCAGGAAGCCCGTAAGAACGCAATTAGTAGAGGTAGGATTTGAATTTGTATCTGTCTAGTTCCAAATCTTATACTATTTACTATGATTTCATATTGTTTTTGCTTCAAAAATTAGGAACCATTCATAATAAAGTATATTACCATAATAATTGTTTCATGCATTTCAAGTTTGAATAGCATATAAATTTACATTACCAAGATAATTTTTTCCCTCGGAAAACTTTCTGTTCATTTAGGTGAATAATTTTCTAACATTAATGTCATATCAAAATATGGCCAAAAAATCCTCTGTGGCTTCTGATATTAGCACTGAGAGTGGATGAAGAGAAAATCTACCAATTCCTTACTTAGTTTTATATCTCCTCTTGACAAATGGAAACCTCATCTGTAGATAGGAAATCTCGGGCAATATTTAGCTACTTTATCTTGGTTAATCTGTGTGATAGAGTGAGGTTTGTTAAGTAAGCAATAGCATACGACATGATGCATGTTACACTGTAATGAAGCCACGCTTGAGCTGTTTGGTGATACATGAACATCTTCCTCTATCGGATGCTGTCATTCTGTAAAACAGGAACTTTGGAATTAGCCAGTGATATTTTGATGCCCTCCATTACTAATAATGTTCACATAAAAATCAAAATAATTTAAGACCATATACTATGAAAAGTTTTGCTCTCTCTCTCTCATCTTTCCCATCCAAGAGCCCCATCACCATCACTACTCACTTTTAAGCTTACCCTTTGGAGATTTTCTATCCAAATGCAAACAAATACAAACATAAATTCTCATTTTCCCTCTTTCTTACAGGAGTGGCAGCAGACTATCCACACTACTTTGTACTTTGTTTTTTAAAATATACTTTTATGCCTTAGCGATCCTTACAAACCTATGACAGCTTCATAGTATTCCATTATTTAGACAAGTCTATGCTTATTTAACCAAAAGTTTCTGGTTGAGCTATGAAAATATCTGTGTAAGGAGAAAGCATATGTGAAAGAGAATATATAATGTTTACCAGATACACTGTTTTCTATTTTCTGTCCCATTTGCAGTTACGGGCCAGGCGCCGGGTGGTAGATCTGGCCAATAATATAAAATTCAAAGGAATGCATGCCACTTCTGAGGCAGCGAAAATTCCCTATGTGGTTTTTGGTTCTCTCTCTTACTATGCAATGAAGAAAGAGGCTGACTATTCCTAATGTTGCAGCTACAAGATGAGGGTCTTCATCAGTTCACATACCTGGGCAAACTTGCAGCAAAACTCTCTGCCGCACTGCAGTGGGCACACACGGTTTTGTTAGATCACTATAATTTGGGACTTATTTGGATATTGTGTAGAATCAAACACTTCAAACTGGAGGAATCTTTGATAATATTCAAGCCAAGAGGTTCTTAAGTCTCTGTGGTGCATGGAAATTTTAAACATATATCCAATTCCTTTTTCTGGAGAATCGTTAGTAATGATTAGATTCTTTTTTTTTTTTTTTTTTTTTTGAGACGGAGTCTCACTCTGTCCCCCTGGCTGGAGTGCAGTGGCCGGATCTCAGCTCACTGCAAGCTCCGCCTCCCGGGTTCAGGCCATTCTCCTGCCTCAGCCTCCCAAGTAGCTGGGACTACAGGCGTCCGCCCCCTCGCCCGGCTAGTTTTTTTGTATTTTTTAGTAGAGACGGGGTTCCACTGTGTTAGCCAGGATGGTCTCGATCTCCTGACCTCGTGATCCACCCATCTCGGCCTCCCAAAGATTCTTAAAAGGAGTTCAGAGCCTAAAAAGAGCTAAATTTTATCAATGTGACCTAACCCCTCCTTTTACAGACAATGAAAATGAGATTGGGGTGTTGCTCTAGAAGGTGTGGCTGAGTTGCAGATCCCCTTCTTCTCAGCTCTACACCATGCCTCATCATGGTCCTGTCTGAGGAGTCCAACTGCATTAAACTCACAGCCCTGATGGAGCCAGCTGTTGTCTTCTACTTCATAAACACACACACCCTTTAGTAACTAGGGCCAGCATCACAACCTACATATAGTATGTTCATACCCTCCTTCATCTCATCTGTTCAAGTACTCAAGCCAAAAATTTAGGAGTTTGCTTTGATCTCTCACTTCACCCTTTCTCCCTCTGAGTAAACCTCTCCTACATATCCTGAACTACCAAAAAATCCTGCTCTTCCTATTTCCATTTATGACCTCTTTTGGACTTGTGAAAGGAAGCAGGAATAATGATATTTTCAAAAAGTAAATAGAACCTCTTAAAGTCTTCTTATCACACTTAGAAAGAAATTTGTTCCCGGGTTACATCCCTGGTCTCATCCACCAGTAAATGCTTCCATGGACATTTGCATGATAACCTTCCTTATCATTCAAGTGTCTTCTCAAAGGTCATCTTTAAGAGTGGCCTTCTCTGATGACTTCCCTCTACCACTTTCAACACTTTTACTCTATTTACTTAATAGAAGGTAACATAATTTTTAAATTTTGTTATTCATTTATAAGGTTCCATATTCCACTTATAGCATAGACTCTGTAAGGCTAAGATCGTGTCTCTTCCTCAATGCCAAATCACAGTACCTAGAACACTAGCTGGTGCTTATTAGTGCTTAATACTTATTAAATTAGTCAACAAATGTTAATTCTCTAATCATTATCCAAGGTGCTGCCTTGCTCAGAATTTCGTACATTTTTTTCTTGTATTGGTTAAGCATTACCCATCTTTCAAGGTTTAGGACCTCCATGATGGAGCTCCTCCATCTGCCCTCCCGATACATTCCCTTTTATGATACCTACAGTAGTTTCAGTTATAAGGTAGACCTGTACTCTTGACAGTTGAGATTGTATTACTTGTGAGAAAACACTTTGCCCTACAATTCAGAAGACTCACCCACATCTACTTTTGATTCTAATAGTATTGAGATATGACCTTGGGTAAGTCATTTCAATTCTCTAAATCTCTGTTTTCTAATCTTGGAAATGAGGAAGATAAAAATGATAAATAATGATGATACTTCCTTTGAAGCTGCCCACTCCATCTGTGTTTTATGTAATATACTCAAGTTCAAGGGCATACTTCATGTTTATGTACACTGTAAAACATAATGCCAATGCAAAGAACTGTGATTATTACTGTTGTTACGTATTGTGCGAAGCTATAGTTTATCTCCCTGATTCAGTTTTCTGGGTGCTTTCTATTAGCACTAATAATACTGCCAGTAGGAACACCTAGGAATGAACCCTTTCAGCTTTTACAGCATTTGTTCCAAGAACATTATAAGGGTATTATGAGGGCTGTTGTAAAGTTAAAATACCATTGCTCTTTCTATAGCCACATTTTATGTAAATCAGAGAACTTTCTTTAATACCATGAAAACATTATATCATTTAGCAAAAATGGAATCCCATAGAGCCAAAAATTTAAAACCTTTCATCTATTTTCTGCTAATATCCATTGGTATCAACTAATAATTTTACTCACTAGTTGTAGGAACTATGTTTTTCTCCCTTTAATTGGCCAATGTCTACAGCGAAATTAGCTGATTTTTTACATTTTTTTCACCTGAGGTAATTCTGTAACAACCCTTAATTTAATCCTATGCCATATAAGTGTGTGTATCATGGTTACACAACAGGCAGCAAAAGAACTGCTTCAGAAACATATTGAACAAACTAAGCAATGAAAACTTGCTAATGCACTGTGAGTCACATACTGTGCAAGAGCAGTAAATTGCTTCCTTGGTGGTTTTGACAACATTGCCTCTGAACATAATTGAATGTCATTCGTTTATATGTTTGCAAATAAGGTCCCAGTGACATTACACCTGGGAGTGTACACACTTGGTCGTCTGTTTATGACGGAGGAGCCAGACATATGGCCTGTGGACTCGGTTTGGCCCAGAGCTGTTGCAAAGTCCTCCTACCAGTTTTCAGCCAGTCGGCCCCGTCACTGTGAATCAGCTCTGTCAAAGGCAGTGCTTCCCATCAATTAAGCGGGGAAAATGCAGCTTACCCAACTGCTAGTTCATCAGGGCCTCTCAGTCCTGAGATGGCAAAAATACTTGAAACATGCAAGAGAATGTCACATGCTATGTAAATAAAAGAAAGGAGATAAGACAAGAAGAAAGAGAAATGTTACCATGAAACTTGCAAAAGGGAGAGTCTAGAAAAGAGAAAACCTGCTGCATGGAAGTGATTAAGTGTGAGTTTTAATGCTTACTGTGCTCTGAAGGGTTTGTGTGATATTAGGCAAGTCTCTTTTACCCCATTAGCCTTAGTTTGCCTCTCTGTAAAGGAGCTGAATACCTTTTTCAACATTTTTTCTCAATCAGAAGTATTAATTTTTTTCTAACCTCAAATTAACAAAAATATTAAACAAACTATGTCTATAGTTTTCCAACTACTGTAAAGACATCTACAACTACCAAACCACAGTTACTGGTCAGCATATTGTTGACATGTTGAGTTGGTATAATTTCAGCAACTAAAATGTCATTTAACTTTCCGTATAGCCTTGGAATATGTAAAATACCTTAGAACTATCTGTAATGCTCCATGGATTTATCATCTTCCTGTGAACATGCTATGTTTAGTTTTTCTTTCAAAAGACAGTTAATAAATACTGAGCTAGACACTGGCACGCTTAGGTCCTGAGGTAACAAAAACTGTTCTTGATGCATTTCCAAAGTGGTAGAGAAATTGGTAAAGAAAAATCAAATTCAGCAAAAATAAGAAATATAATAATAGGCCTACAGATAAAATCTGGGATCAAGAGAAGGCCTATCAATATACTCATTGAAAGAAAAGAACCACCATAACAAAACCCTATTTGTAGAGACTCACCTAAAAGGAGGAGCCATGTGGTCATACAGCTCAGCAGACGTGTGCTATGGAATCACAGCCCTGGAGACACTCATTCAAAAATAGGCTCCCAGACTTAATTCTGCTTGACAAACACAATATTTTCTGTGTCACTCTTAAAGATTTACAATGCATATTTGCATATTAAAAGCTCTACGAAGTCCCAAAGGCAAAGAAACACATCTAACTTGGCTTGATATAAATTTTCTGAAATATTTGACCAAAGAATCTACTTTTGCAGAATACAAAATAGTAGCTTAGTTTAGGACACTCTAAATATAGCTTTTGGAATCAACAAGAGCATAGCAGAGCCATGTTTTATGATCACATTGTATTGTGGCCCATTGCCAGTTCCTACCTAGAAAACTTCAAGACCTAACAGAATGGTATTATCAAGCTGCACTTTGGCAGTCTACATGGACATTTACAAAGAAAAACCTCAATGAAATGCATTGAGTTGCTATAAAGATAGCATTAAAGTTGCTGCTCAAATATCACTCAATATAGTCACAGAATAAATTTTTGTATTTAGGTATTCATGCCAGGAATAATGTGTACCTCCTGAATAATTTGCTTGTTTTCCATCATGTTAACACCATTATTTAACTGGTCATTGTTGGCAGAAAAGGTCAGAGTCCATTTTATGACTCACAGTTAGAAAATGTAGAGAATTCTATATGCGTATCTTGTATATTAATGTTACTCTTGATTTCATTGTACTTTTTCTACTTTATTTTTCCTTTGATCTAATTTTCTTATTTTTGAAATGTTTCTACACTATAAATGAATATCCTTTTAAGAATTCAAACAATTTAAAATCAATTAAAAATTCCACATTTACCCTTCTCTACTTTGTCAAACTTCTCCTGCCTAACTGTATGCACTATTACAAATCGTTTTGATGTTTCTTTTGGTGTCTACATATAAAGAGAAAAACATATTACACATATAATTTTGAATAGACTTTATTTTTTAGAGAAGTTTTAGTTTTACAGGAAAATTAAACAGAAAATACCAAGAGTTTCCTTATAGCCCCTGCTGCCACACATACACAACCTCCCCCATTATCAACAGTCCTCACCAGAATGATGCCTTTGTTACAGTTGATAAACCTATATTGAGACATCATCATTACCCACAGTTCCTTCTTTACAGTGGGGTTCACTCTCTGTGATGTACATTCTGTGGGTTTGGACACATGTGTAATAACATGTACCACCATTATAATATCACAGAGTAGTTTCACCTCCCTATATATCCTTTGTGCTCTGCCTATTTATCCCTCTCTCCCTCTAACCCTGGCAACTACCAATCAATTATTTTACTGTCTCCAGTTTTTGTCTTTTCCAGCATGTCTAATAGTTGTAATCATATAGTATATATCCTTTCAGGTTGGCTTCTGTTACTTAGTAATGTGTATTTAAACTTCCTCCAGGTGTTTTCATGGCTTGATGGCTTCTTTCTTTCTTTTTTAGCACTGAATAATATTTCATTGTCCTGATGTACCACAGTTTATCCATTCACCTACTGAAGGACATCTTGGTTGTTCTATGTTTTGGTGATTATGAATAAACCTGCTATAAATGTTTGTGTGCCAGTTTTTGTGTGGACATAAATTTTCAGTTTCTTAGGGTAAACACCAAAGAGTGTGATTACTGGAGAGTATGGTCAGGGTATGCTTAGTTTTGTAAGTGGCTGTACCATTTTGCATCCCCATGAGCAATGGATAAAATTTCTTGGTGCTCCACGTTTTCCATAGCATGTTCTGGATTTTGACCACTCTAATTGGTAGGTAGTGGTATCTCATTGTCATTTCAACTCGCATTTCCCTGGTGACATATGATGTAGAAGAGAATCTTCTTTTGGTAGTTTATTTGACATCTGCCATATATATATATATATATAAAAATGTTATTTTTATATATTTATTATATTATATATATATAATATATTATATATATAAAATATTATATATATAAAATATATTATATTTATATATATATAAAATGTTAATTTGTTAATGAGATCCTAGTCTATGTTTTATTTTTTAAGTTTCTTTGTCAGTCTGGGAATTTTTTTTATGGATGAGGTCTTGCTATGTTGTTCAGGCTGGTCTTTAACTCCTTGCCTCAAGCAATATTCCCACCTCAGCCTCTCAAGTAGCTGAGACTACAGTCATGCACCACCACACCTGGCTAATTTTTTTATTTTTTGTAGAGATGAGGTCTTGCCATGTTTCCCAGGCTGATTAAGTCATCTTCTAATGAATGTATAATATCAGTATAGTGAGTAAAACAGTATTTAACCATTCCAATATTGATATTATCCAGTTTTCTTCCATTAAAACAAGGATACAGCAGATATGCTTCTGTACATATATTTTGCACAAATACATTTATTCACTTAACAAGTATTAATTGATGCCAGTTTTCTTGCTGATAGGTTATAGGTTTTTGTGATCATATGTTTTTATACGTTATTTTATAGGTTATAGGTTTTTTATAGGTTACTTGTTATAGGTTTTTTTTTTTGTGATTCATCAGTGAACAAAAGAGTCAAAGATTTTTGTATTCTTGAATCTCAAAACGTAATGGTGGAGATAGGTAATAAAATGATATATAGTAAAAAGAAAACTATATAGTATTATAATGTGACACATTCTACGAAAAATGAAAAAGCAGAGCAAAGTAAACGGGTGCAGAAGTGTAGGGAGTGGGAGAGTAAGTTCCAATTTTAAATAAGATGATTAGGGCATGTCTTACTGAAAAAGACTTGAGCAAAGACTTGAATGAGATAAGGGAAAGTTAACCACATTATAGAATTTCATTTTCAGGATGGAAACAACAAGCACAAAAGCCTTCAAAGTCTTCAGTTGGGAAGGTGGAGGGAGAGCAGCAGACAGCTGTAGCTGGAGCAGAATGATCAATGAGGACAACAGTGGTCCAGAAGATCAGAGAGGTCTGGGCTGTGGGGGGTGGGTAGGTTATATGAGACCCTGTCAGACACATGAGAACTTGAGGGTTTACTCTGAGTGACATGAGGGGTGGGTGGGGGAAAACCAGTGAGGATTTCAGAATAGGAGGCACAAGACCTGGCTTCTGTTTTAAAAGGTTGTTTCTGACTGCCATGCTGGGAATAGATTGTGTAGGGTGAGAGGGATACATGCAGGAAGATCAAGTAAAAGGCCATCACAGAAATTCAGGAAGTAAATAGTGGGGCACAGATCAGATTTATGGAGATGGGAGATGAAAAATGTGGTCAGGTTGGGAGACAAGTAATAACTTGTTTGCATGCTGATGAGAATGATCCAGTAGGAAAAGGGGAGAAAATGGTGTTAGAGGAGAGATGAGAAAACTGCTGGAAAATATTCTTTGCTATGTAAAAGCTGCTGGAATGTAGTGCACGTGGGATGAAACTGACTTTAGATCGTATTTCAGATAGTTCACCTGGGGCGACAAGATGGGTGGCCGGGAGTGTGGATTTGTAAATGGTGTATGGGCAGATGTGGTGATAGGAATCTGTAATGTTTTCTTTTAATCATTTGAATATTCTTCATGAAATCAGATGTACAGTCATCACCTGAGAGTAAGGACAGGGAGGAGGTGTTTTACATATAAGAAAGCAGAAAAAGGTGTAAAATTGAAACAGGATAGTGGAGGAATTAAAGGAATGGGAAACAGCGTAATTGCCTGACTAGCGCTAACAAATCTCTATGAGGTTTGTGGTTATGAATTTAAGATGAGAAATGATGGTTGTGTATTGATCTCTACCTATGTTTAGCTGCAGAATTGTAGTCATAGAGAATGGTGATCTGGATTTAACCAAGTAGTGGTTTTTCCAAACAAGTAAAAGCAATAAGAGGGAGGCAGGCAGTTAAGGATGTATATGAGAAAGTGATTGTTAAGGATTTCCCATGGAATTTAACTTGAGTTATGAGAAGTTAAATTAGAAGATCAAAGGGTTGAGGAATAATGAAAAGTTGATTGAATCGATTGGAGATCTCAGTGGGATTAAAGAATTTTTGTTGTCTGGAACTAGAGAAAGTAAACTGGAAAGACAGATGGTGGAAACCAGAGAGAGGGACAAATGTACAAAAAGGGAGAGAGAGGAAGAGTAATAGGAAATTAGATGAGGTTGAAGCAGCAGCCAGGATCCCAATCCAAATGTCTGAAATGTATTTGTCTATGTGTGTATGTGTGTGTACAAGACACACAAAAGAGGAATTGCTATATCAATCAAATCAATCAAAAGATATATCCACTTCCAAATATTTTAAGAGACTCCATGTATCCTTTAATAATATTGCAATTTATAACATCATAAACAAAGTGTAATATTTATCATTTCTTCAAATACTTGCCAAAATCAAATTAGTGTTGATCTATATAAATTTACCCCATTTAAGGTGCAAAGTTATTGCAGGTTATTTAAATAAGTATTTTTAAACATGTATAGGACATTTTTATATCATTTATCTTGAAAATTTAGAGTTTTGCTTATTATTTTATGTGTTTGCTTTTTAAATTATATTGACTTCTAGGAGTTCTGTATTTGATGTGTGTATTAAACCTTTATTTAACATATATGTTAAAAAGTTACTCTTTTGCTCTGTGCTCTGTCACTTCTATTGTAGTTTAGTTTATGCTGCCTTTCCTTATACAGGCATACCTTGCAGAAGCTGCAAATTTGGATCCAGATCACCACAATAGAGCAAATATCACAATAAAGCAGGTCACATGATTCTTTTGGTTTTTTTTTTTGTTTTTTTGTTTTTTTGTTTTTTTTGAGACGGAGTCTTGCTCTGTCGCCCAGGCTGGAGTGCTGTGGCCGGATCTCAGCTCACTGCAAGCTCCGCCTCCCGGGTTCCCGCCATTCTCCTGCCTCAGCCTCCCGAGTAGCTGGGACTACAGGCGCCCGCCACCTCGCCCGGCTAGTTTTTTGTATTTTTTAGTAGAGACGGGGTTTCACCGTGTTAGCCAGGATGGTCTCGATCTCCTGACCTCGTGATCCGCCCGTCTCGGCCTCCCAAAGTGCTGGGATTACAGGCTTCAGCCACCGCGCCCGGCGTGATTCTTTTGGTTTTCCAGTGCATGTAAAAGTTATGTTTATGCTATCCTGTAGTCTATTAATTATGTAAGAATATTATGTCTAAAAAATAACGTACATACCTTAATTAAAATGTTTTATTTTAAAAAATGTTAATGATCACTTTCACTTTCAAGCCAGTCATGATCTGTTTCCTGATGGAGGAACTTGCCTTGACATTGATGGCTGCTGACTGATCAGGGTGGTGGTTGCTGAAGGTTGGGGTGGCTGTGGCAATTTCTAAAATAAGACAACAATGAGGTCTGCCACATCTGCTGACTCTTCCTTTCGTGAAAGATTTCTCTGTAGCATGTGATGCTGTTTGATAGCATTTTACCCACAGTAGAACCTCTTTCAAACTGGAGTCAATTTTTTCAAATTCTGATGCTGCTGATAAAGTTTATCAAATAGTCTAAAATTTTGTTATCATTTCAATAATGTTCACAGCATCTTCACCAGGAATAGATTCCATTTCAAGAAACTTATGTCTTTACTCATCCGTAAGAAGCAACTCTTTATTTGCTAAAATTTTATCATGAGACTGTAGTGCTTCAGTCACATCTTCAGGCTTTACTTCTTTCTTTTTTTTTTTTTTTAATTTTACTTTAAGTTCCTGGATACATGTGCAGAAAGTGCAGGATTGTTTACATAGGCATACATGTGCCATGGTGGTTTACTGTACCTATGAACCTGTCATCTAGGTTTTAAGCCCCGCATGCATTAGGTATTGGTCCTAATGCTCTCCTGCCTCTTACTTCCCATCCCCCAACAGGCCTCGTGGGTGTCCTTCCCCTCCCAGGCAGGCGTTACTTATAATTCTAGTTCTCCTGCTATTTCCGCAACATCTGCAGGGACTTTCTCCACTGAAATCTAAAACTTCTCAAAGTCATCTATGAGGGTTGGAAGTAACTTCTTCCAGACTTCTGTTAATGTTGATTTTTGACCTGTTCTCATGAGTCACAAATGTTCTTAATGACATCTAGAATGGTAAATCCTTTCCAGAAGGCTTTCAATGTACCTTGCCCAGATCCATTGGGGAAATCACTGTCTATGACAACTATAGCATTATGAAATATATTTCTTAAATAATATGACTTGAAAGTAAAAATTACTCTTCAATCCATGGGCTGCACAATTGATGTTTTATTAGCAGGCATGAAAACATTAATCTCCTTCTACCTCTCTGTCAGAGCTCTTGGGTGATTAAGTTCATTGTCAATGTGCAATAATATTTTGAGAGAAATCTCTTTTTCTGAGCAGTAGGTCTTAACACTGGGCTTAAAATATTCAGTATACCATGCTATCATCTAGGCTTTAGTCATTCCGTTTATAAAGCATTGGCAGAGTAGATTTTGCACAACTCTTAAGGGTCCTAGGGAATTTGGAATGGTAAATAAGTATTGGCTTCAGTTAGAAATCACTAGCTGAATTAGCCCCTAAGAATCACATCAGCCCGTCCTTTGAAGCTTTGAAACCACACATTGACTTCTCTCTTACTATGAAAGTCCTAGATGATATGATCTTTCAATATAGGTTGTTTTGTCTATATTGAAAATCTGTTGCTTATTGTAGCCATCTTCATCAGTTATCTTAGCTAGATCTTCTGGATAACTCACTCCTGCTTCTACACTAGCACTTGCTGTTTCACCTTGCACTTTTATATTACAGACACAGCTTCTTTTCTTAAACCTTATGAGCCAACCCCTGCTAGCTTCAAACTTTTCTTCTGAAGCTTCCTCACCTCTCCCAACCTTCACAGAATTGAAGACAGTTAGGACCTTGTTCTGCATTAGGCTTTGGATTAGGAGAATGTTGTGGCTGGTTTGATATTTTATCCAGACCACTAAAACTTTCCCCATATCGTGAATAAGCCTGTTTTGCTTCCTTATCATTGGTGTGTTCACTGGAGTAGCACTTTTAATTTCCTGCAAGAATTTTTTCTCTGCACTCATATCTTTGCTAAATGTTTGGCACAAGAGGCCTAGCCTTTAGTCTATCTCAACTTTCAACATGCCTTCTTCATTAATCTTTTCACTTGAACATTTAGAGGCCTACGTAGGATTTTTAATTGACCTAGTTTACATATTGTTGTGTCTTAGGGAGTAGGGTAGCCTGAGGAGGGGGAGGAAGATGGGGAATGGCCAGTCTTTGGAGTAGTCAGAACATACACATTTATCAATTAAGTTTGCCATCTTATATGGGCATGAGTGGTGATGCCTCAAAGCAATGACCATAGTAACATGGAAGATCACTGATCACAGAACACCATATCAGATATAATAATAATTTAAAAGTTTGAAATACTGTGAGAATTACCAAATGTGACATAGAGACAGAAAGTGAGCACATGCTGTTGGGAAAATGGTGGTGATGGACTTGCTTGATGCAGGCTGCCACGAAACTTCAATTTCTAAAACAATGCAATATCTGTGAAGTGCAATAAAGCAAAGCATAAAACAAGTTATGCCTGTATTAGCAATTAAAGTTTATATATATAGTCAACTATGTTTATCATGTGTTTCATAGTTTCTTAATTTTCTATATGCTTAAGAGATTTCTTCCTCGAATATACAGGTATTATTCTACATTTTCTTCAAATTTGTTTATAATTTTTCTTTTAAACATTTTTCCATTTTTTTCTAATTATACTTACAATTTTATAATACCTTTTATTTTAGGAATGAGATGTGGAAATGATTAAATGATAGCAATGAACCTTTAGACATTGCTTAAAATGTGCCAGGTGCTGTTCTAAGGTCTTTACTTGTATTCACTGATTTCAGGCTCATAGCAACCCTAAGAGGTAGGTGCTATAATTTGCCTCATTTCACATATGAGGAAACTGGTGTATAGGAAGATTCAGTAACTTTCCCAAGGTCAAAAGACTGGTAAATTTTTATCCAGTATTCAAACCTAGGAAGTCTGACTCCCAAGTCACTACATTATATGCTGCTATCTGGTAAGCTATTAAATTATGCCCCTAAAGTATGGACAGTTATGCTGAACTTGATATTTCAACTGATCTTCAACTGTGTATTGAGAAATGAATAGAACTGTGATGAAAGGAAGAGTAAATAAGAGCCTGTACAATAACACGGCACTGTAAGTTGGTGATATTTTCTAGATATGGAGAAAATATCATTGTCATAGGTGTATCAGATACATGGGGTGGAGACTGGGAGTTGAGATAAGAAAGGAAGGTTTTCAGTAATGGGTTTGGTCAGGATTTTACTCTGAATGAGAAAGTAACAGTTTCACTGTTGTTGGAGTACAGTGCAGAAGTTAAGAACAGATTTTAATTCTGACTCTGTCATGATCTAACTCTCCAGAATCAGAATCTAATCTTTGCTAGAGTCATCTCATAAATCAAAATAAAAACCAAGGTTGCTTTAAAGATTTAAATATTATAACGAATGTTCAGCGTTTAGCTAAAGTCTGGCCAAGTGACAGGCAGTACTCTCAACTGCCATTATTACTAGTCAAAGCAAGGTTTGGTGAGACAGTGGGCAATCCAGTCAGACAGATGCAAAAAAATCTTTAAATGGTAGTAGGCACAGGTTTTGACTATCAGGCAAATTCAGAGAAGGAGAAAAAAACAAATAAGGATGACACTGATACTTTGAGACAATGTATTTAAGGATGTAAACTGGGTGTCAAAATGAAGGAGAAGGAAGAGATTGAAGGACAAAGTGGGCTGGGCATAGTGGCTCACTCCTGTAATCCCAGCACTTTGGGAAGCCAAGGCAAGTAGATCACCTGAGGTCAGGAGTTCAAGACCAGACTGGGCAACATAGGGACCCTGTCTCTACTAAAATACACACACACACAAACTTAACCGGGCGTGGTGGCGGTGGCCTATAATCCCAGCTACTCAGGAGGGTGAGGCAGGAGAATCACTTGAACCGGGTAGGCAGAGGTTGCAGTGAGCTGAGATTGCACCACTGCACTCCAGCCTGGATGACACAGCAAGACTGCATCTCAAAAATAAATGAATAAATACATACATAAATAAAATATTATAAAAAAAGTGCTCACTTTATTTTTAGAAACATTAAAGTGAGATACTTCAAGTCTAGCTAGGAAGACATAGAATATATGTGTATATATAGAAGCCTCTCTATATTCTGGTTATCTCAGTATTAACAAAAGACATAATCAAATTAGTTTATACAATATTATATCTACTAAAATCTCTGTTAATCAATATCACCAAGTTTTACCAGTAGAATAAAAAATTATAAAGTACATAACATTAACTCTGAGAAACTGTAACAGCTTAAAGTGCCTTCTGGATCCCCAGAGATTAAATTATATACAGTATGATTTTACTGTTTAATGTATTTTATTGCATTCTAATTATATAAATGTACCTAAACTACAAAAGCTGTGAGTATGAGAAAACATTCTGGTTTCTGGAACAGTCTCAATTTTAAGATTATTTATCTGTTTAGTAAGCTGCATATTTAAAAATAATAACATTTATTGAGTTCATCCATTGACTGTCAAGTATCTCTGTGTGTCCACAGCATAGGCAATGTTACAAAGAGCTGGTGATAGCAGGAGACGGATCTGCAGAGACACGCAAGGGTAGCTTCATCAAGGCAATACCCATTTCTTGAAACTATGGCTCTCTCCAAACAAAGTCTGCATTGCTCTGTGTTTGCCTCTGAAAACCATCTAGGTGATTATGCAAAAATGCCCTCCTCTTTTGCTATGCTTAGGTTAAATTAAATTTATTATGTTGTTATGTCTCCATTTTTATTATTTCTGAATACTTATACAGTGCTTTTAGAAGCCAGATTAGAGTTTTTCAAATTAGAGTTGCAAAAAACGTTCTCCTAACCCGAGGAAATTAATTTTATGAGCGACTTAAGCATCTACACTCTAAAAAGACACCTGCTTTCTCATGGTAAATATATGACTTTAGGATAATTTAAAGAGCCTTTGAAAAGTTAAAGAAGATCAGCAAAATCTACCAATAAAAACAGACAAGATGCTCAGGGGATTCAAAGTAGGTTAAGCTATCAAAATACAAATGCCATTTGAGAGGGATTCTGGCACTAAATTTAGGATTTTAGCATTTCGACACTGATAAATCTTGCTGCAGGGTTCCTAAATCTGATGAGAACACCTGGTAGCGATGCCCAAATGCCTGAATTAAAATATAGTTTTGATATTTCAGTTATTAGATTAAAATCAGAAATGTTTAAACACACAGTAATTTATGTAGGATCCTTCTTGTGGGAGACTTCTAAAGCAGAGATTGACTCAGTTTGATTCTGGAAAGCTTCTAAATTGAAGACTTTAAGTGTATATGCCTTGGTCATATGATGCAATTTTATTCCATATCAAATGGCGAAGTCAAAAAGTAGAGTGTGATATCATGCTGTTAAGACATAATGAGAAGATTTAAAAATTCTTTTAAATAAACTCTTAAATGGAAATATTCATAGAGGATAAAAATATTCAGGTGGTATGGTTTGACCTTTAGAGTCACATAAGAAAGATGAGTTCAATTCATTATTCATCTAGGTATTGCCTATTATAAAATAATAGAGACTTCAAGTGCTTTATATATAACCATTAGAAAGATTCGTGTATAACCCAGTCTCCGTAACATAATTGTGTACTGCAAAAATACTTGTTGGCTGAGTAATCCAGATAATATACAATACTACTACAAAGCAATTTTAATTGATATATGAAATAAAGGTATTTTAAGAATACTTTTGTAACATAAGAGATAATAAATAGAAAACCTCTCTTTCTCCAAAGATTTGTTTAGGTGTTGCTCAGAATAGAATATTGGGTATGCAAATAATAATTTCCCTCTTTTATTAATATATCAAAGTTTTTCAAAGAATTGTTTCATATTAAAGCCCATTAGAACAGTAAAAATAAATGTAAAAGAATCTTCTAACCTAATGTCTAGAAAATTGTATCAAAATTAAACTTCTATTTAAAGTTTATTCTTAGCTAGCTATAAGAAACGTTTACTAAGAAGCAGAAAAGATAAGCTCTTTCTAAGTTAAAAGAGTATATTTGCAATTTGAACTTTCAAAAATGGATAAAGTGGTACACACATTTATTTTTAGAAATTGAAGCTGCGAAGCTAAGCAATTGCCTACTATGATATGTGTGTTGGACAGTGTAGGGCATAGCAATGATTAGTGATTTTCAGCAGCCTTTCTTGAATAGGCATTGAAAATAGCTAGACAAAAAAAGAGAAGTGAACGGAATTCTTGGAGTGAATATTTTGGAGTGAATTGTAAAAAAGAGTTCTTGCAATAATGCATGTAAATTAAAAATAGGTTAGCAAAGCATGAGTAAAAATAGTCAATTTTCAAATACTTTTCACAGCTCTCCAAGCCTGACATACTTCTCTGGCTAAAAGGGAAGAAACATATCGGCACTCATGTTGGGAAGACCTTAGAACAGCAAAGTACTAAAACTTGCCAAACCAACTTCAAGTGGCTTTCTTGTGACTGCAGTGCAATACACACTACACTAAGTTCCTGAGCATAATATTTCCACCCTTTGCCATGGAGTCTGCTTAAATTTGAAGATCTTTTTCTAGTAGGTGTATTGTCCTTAATTTTAGAGGAAGTTTAAAAAAGGTGGATTAATGCTATATATGCTTTCGAGAATATTATGCAACCATGAAGCTTTGCACTTCAATAAAAATGAATCCCAAAAAGAGCCAGCTGAACCGTTGGCTGGCAGGCAGAGCCATAGGATGTTTCAAATTCATCATGTCTTCACATAAAGGTCCTCTTTGGTGTATGAAAGTCAATTTTGCAGGTGTATAATAAAGGAAAAGAAGACAGTCTGAAAGTCAAATGAAATTCCAGGACCACCTGTATTTCAGTGAGGTAAGTTTTATAATACAGTGTTACGGGTAGATGCATACAAGACAACTAATCTAGAGTAAAAATAAATTGGGGAACTGTTAAGAGACTGTCTTAATGTGGAATGAATTTTACAGAGTTTTTATGGCAACATTTGTAGATTAAAATTAGGTCAGTAAAGCATGAGTAAAAATAGTTAATTTTCAAATATTTATCACAGAGCTTTCTAGTTTACATTTAAGAATATATTCTGTTGCATTGGTTTGATATGCGCAGGATTATTTTGCCTCCATGTAGTGGTAGGAAAGAAAACAAATTTGTTTTTCAATAGCCCAGTTTAATAGAGGTGGTACAAACTTTAGGAAGTATTTTAATTTTAGTTAAATTGATCCAGGTTAATTTGGAGACAATTATGAAGCATATATAAATTACAAATCACAAAATGGTAATTGTATTTGCAGTTGTAAGAACCCAAAAGATTTAAGCTCCCTGAGCTAAGAATAAAATGCTGATAACCATGAGTTGCAGCCATGGTTTCGATGTACTCAGAAAAGTTAACTACGTAAAAAATGTCACCTTTTTATTCAGCATATTAGCTCTCTGGTGTTTTCAAGATATCCGCTGGCTTTTCTTTTAAAATTTACACTTCCCTTAGCTATGCTGTGATATTACAGCTATGGAAGAGTGAGCTGGCTTCACCCTGCCTCATGCATCATCAGCCGAACTGTCAGTAAAGTGCTAATTGCAGAAACTTTATTACTTGAGGTGATATTGAACCAGAGAGAACACAGCTTGATTTTTCATAATCTAAACTTTGCAATGTGAGCAATTAGAAAAAAAAAAACTTTCCTTTTTGTTTCAATTTCTCAGCTAAGCAAAATTAAAATGGATGTCATTGACAGTAAAATAGAAACTTAAAAATGTTGTCCTTCTAAGTGACTTTATAACTTAGTATAAAATCCCATTAACCCTTTTTAATAAAAATGCATAATTTGAACCTTAACAGCACTTGCAATTCTATGACATATTTGGCTACCTGTAATTGGAGAAAGAACTTTATTTTCTGATTCTGTCATTTTTGTATTTTTTGTAGAGGAAATATACTTCAAAGATATGCTTTGTATATACTCTCTAAATTTATATATTTCCTATGGGATCTGAGATATTTAAAGTACCTTTAAACACTATTTCAGAAAATGGGTTTGCAGGTAGCACAAGAAATTTCATCTAGAAATATAAAAATAGATGAGGATGGTTAAATGGAAAGTTTATTGCAATAGATGCATGGAATGTTGGGACCATTTTTAGGGCAAATTCCACAGGGAGTGATTAGGAAAATCTGCAAATATAATTCCATGTGAAATCCTTAGGGAAATTCAGTATGCAATAAAACACATGAGAGGGATATCTAAATCAGACCTAAGGGTCTAAAAAGAAAAAAAACTTATGATAGGGTCTTAAGGAGGAGAAATAATTAGGGACAAGATGGTAGAAAAGGCAAACAAAGGAAAAATAGTTTTCTCATTATAGGAAACAATGTACAACGTCCTTGGGATTATTTCTTCTTTTTATGGTTGTGATTTAGAGAGACTGAAAGTTAATAGGAGTAAATTCTACTGATTAAGTGGGTGGTGTGGATTAGGACGACACTGGCCTATAAAGTTAACTGTTCAAAATCTTGAAAGGGCTTGAGAGCCATGCTAAAGAATTTCAAATTGATCAGAAGGGCTATAGGAAATCATATAGGGTTTTGCATAGGAATTTAACATGAGCAGATTTGTATTTTTTAGGTGTCAGTCTTACTGACATCTGGAGAATTGCCTGGAGGGAGACAAGGCTGAAAATAGGGAAACCATTAAAAAAGCTATTGCAGCAATCCACATAGGCTATGATCTACAGCACAGCTGGGGTGGTAGCAGAAGGAACAGATGAATTTGAAAGATACTTAGGAGGTAAAATCAACAGGTAAATGACTAGGTGTGTGAGGCAAGGGAGATGGGAGTTTCAGAAATGGCACTTGGGTTTCTGGTCAGGACAACAGAATGGACGGTAACGTCATTTGCTAGAACACAGGAAAGAGAGTGGGTTTGGGTAATAAAGGTGATTTCAGCTGTGGACCTGTTGAGTTAAGATTTCCTGTGAGATTCATATGAAATTAATGCAACTTGAATAGTGGATCATGAAATATAAGCCAGATGGAAAGAAAGTAAAAAGAGAAAGTTGATGATAGACAGGAGGAAAGGAGAGGGGTCAAGATTTGGAAGTATCCATAAATTACACGGACAAGGGTGGAGGAGTAACCGCTAGAGGTCCGAGTTGGTAAGAGATTATGTTCAGATAGTGGGATGTCTGCACTCATGAATTCAGAAGTAGACATGTCCTGGTGATGACAAGTGCACAGGTGTCTGTGGGAGTGGCTGGCTGAAGTGGAGTTAAGGTAAGGGTCCTTGGAAACGAGGCACTAGCAGCCCAACTCAGTGCTGGGGTTTCACTTTCCTGGGGTTCATGCTGCCGTTTCATTTGGAACTCAGATGCTTTTAGGGTACTGAGTATATTTTGACTAATATCTGTACCTTAATATTTGTGCCCATACACACAGGGGGTCATATATGAAATTCTTTGGTGGGTGATTCTGCTGCATCTAATTATCTCATGGAGAGAATGGAACTTACTGAAGAAAAGAATGGCAGCTCTTCTACAAATAAATAAGCAAATACACATAATCTTGTAATACATTAGTGTTGAAAGCAAAGAACCTGATTTATAATTAATTTAATTAACATATTCGCCACTATTGGATTCAGTTTAATTTAATAAAATTCGGTGTAAAAGTGTTGGCATAGATAAAGCTAAATGTTTATGTAAACAAGCATTTGAACAGCTGAGGGAATAGATTGATCATTGAGGGCTAAAGGTTTAAGAGCCTTATAGAAGATGTAAAAATTGATCTGAACCTTAGAAGGTGGGTTAAAAGCTAAACTAGGGAATCTATATTAGATACTAATTATACATTTAATAGGCTTGGGTTCAAATCCTGCTCTGCCTCTTTCTGGCTGTAAGTCTTTGTTCAAATTAATTAGTCTTTCTAAAAATAAATGTTCTCATCTGTAACATAAAAATATTAATAGTCTTACTTATAAAATGTAAGTACAGTCATTTAAAAGCTTTTGTCCTGTAGTAATTGACTGAAGTACAAGCACTAAAAATGTTAATCATCAAAAGCATAAAGATTATATAATATAGAGGTTATATATAGAGAAGAAATGAATATATTTTAAAACTGAACATCATTTTTGTTGTGAAAAAAATTTAAACAGAATTAAAAAGGCATTTATTATATCCCAAATATTGGCAAATGGTATCATCGGAATATACTAGATGGTAGATACCATTAGTGTTGCCCAATAATTGTTTATTTTCATTTATTAGTACACAGATAATTATTCTTTCCTTTCTACTTGAAGTTAGGTGTGACCAGTGATTGGTTCTGGCCAGTGAAATGTAAGTGGAAATCTCTCCTTCAATAAAGCACTTAATTACTTGACCTTAATTCTCCAATTCTTTTCTGCCATGCAAACCTCTAAGCCTGGTATTAAAATGGAATTATCAAAAAATGTTAGAACATTCAATTACCTGGTTTTTTGAGCTCCAGATTTCTAATTCAGATGTGCTGACCATGAGCAAGAGCCAAGATGGGCATTGTTTGTTATGCCACATAATTTAAACTGTACTAACTGATACCAGTTATAAGGTTATAACTGTGCCTTCTGACTCACTTAAATGCTTAAAATAAAAGTCAAGGTATTTTGGAGGGTGTAGATGACACAGACATCCTTCAAAATGTTGTAGTTCACTGTTCAGAGAAAAATGTGGAATCTGATGTTAGTCTTTTAAGTTGAGGGAAGGATAGTAAACTGTCACAGCAGTGCTTCTCCTGGGAATTTCTTCTTTGCTGCGGTTCATAAATGAAACGTAAGGAATGAGTCACCATGTTGATAGTGCATTCAACCTCTCAGGTACTCTGCAAAAAGGATTTTATAAATTCTGGCTTAATTAGGATTCTTAGGTAATATCCCAGTTTAAAAAAAATAAATACTGAGGTTAACTAGGTCCTCTGTATATTTCAGTCATTGTTGCAGATTATATTTTGGAGAAGTCTTAGTATTTTTTCCTGCCTTAGAAAGCACCATGGTAGTGGACATTATGGAACCTTTCCTGATGATTCAGAACACTGTGATGTCTCATGGTTATCATCTTGTAAATCAGTTATTGTGGGAAATAGAAATATAAATTTAGAAGATAGAGCATATTGAACCAAATGACCCTTAGATATAACTTGAAAAAAGTTCTGTTTCAAACCTTTCAGGAGCTTCCAACACTTAGTATGATATCCTAGCATTTACTAGTGCCCAGTACCCTGGAATCTGGCTCCTCCCTATCCGTCCAAACTGCCTTCCTGCTGTTCCCACACCTGCCAAATTCCATCCCTATTTCTGCAAAAATCTCCCACTAGAACTTGAGAAGCCTCAATCACATCATTTAGATTTCTGCTTGATATCTTCTCCTCAGAGAGGCTTTCCTTGAGATCCTGTGGAAAACACCATAGTAGACAACCTGGTCACTGTCTATGACGTTAGCCTACTTTATTTTCTTTATAACACTTACTACTTATTGAAATTCTACTATTTAGGGTTTTGTGTGTGTGTTAATTTTTATTGTTCATCTCCTGTACTAAAATATATGCTCAAGAGTAACAATATTTACTCTATTCTCTTTTATCCTCAATGCTTAGAAGAGCATGTGGCCTGGATTACACAGTCAGTATATAATTCTTGAATGAAAAAGAGAAATGAATCAAGGGCCTCTGATTCCATGAAGCCCTCCCCAACTGCCCACCACCCACAACATACATCACTTAAGCAGACTGATCATTCCTCTCCTATCCCATTAACAGTTTACATTTACTGTGTGCAGGCAGTGTCTAAGACCTTTATATATGTTGTCTCATGTTATTTGTCAGTCCGTCAGACTGCCTGACTCTGCCCAAGGAGAACAGAAAAACAGGAAAATTGTAGTCTCACGAGGGTCTTTAGAACATATATTAACCATGCATTCATGTAAGCATTTACAAACAACCTTACAAGTAGAAGAATTCCAAGAGCATTCTTTCGAAATTTAGACATAAAACTTTATAATGCCTTTTGGAACAGCTAAAGTCAGGTAACACCCAATTCCATACTGGGTGTGTGTGTGTGTGTGTGTGTGTGTGTAATTGTTTGTGGACATACAGATGAAATACAACTTGATTTATTAAATAACTCCAGACCTGTGTCATAAATTTCCTCTCTACACTTGGGCCCTTTGACCCTAATGTGCCAGCGTTATACAGTGGAGATAAAAGCACCAAGGACTTCATCTGAATACATGAATATGCAAACAGGCAAAAATATGCCCTATGCTCCTGAGGAACTAAGGGGAGAATTTGTCTGCTGTATTTCTTGAGACTCTAATTTTCAGAGACATCTCTAGGACTAGATAGGACAAAAAGAATTACTGGCCAAACTGAAACAGCTAAGGGCAAGGCAAACTGAAGTGTAGCATAGCCCTCCAATCTAAGGCATCTGATCCAAGTACTTAACATGCTCTCAGGATTCTTATTGGGATATATGTGTTAATTTTTCTCAATCCAAATCATTTATGTCCACTAACAAATGGGGAATAATTGAACTTAAAAATCTGTAAAATTAAATCTAAAAATGATTTTTAAAACAGTAGTATTTCTGTTCACAGTTCAACGGCAACAATTAGTTTCATCAGTCTAGCAAAAGATAATTTTTAAAAAATACTTTAGGTAAAATTTTCATAAACAATTTTGGTTTCAATGATGCTGTATTGATACCATCATTGGTTTCTGCAATTATTTAATCTAATTAATTAGAGTTCTCCCTAATGCCTCAACCAAAAATATGTATTAAGCATAGTATATGTACAGTTTTGAACTAACTTTCTGATATGAACGATACTAAAGAAGTTTAGACAAGAGAAATATGTTCCCTTTTCAGGACAGGGCATTTCAAACAGGTGAAGAATTAGAGTTTAGTTTATTTGTTTCCCCGGTCCATCAGAGTCCAATATTTTTGTAAAGAGAAAAAAAGTGAATTACTACAAAAGTAAAATAAAAAAGACAAGACATCCAAAATACAAGTCTAAATTATTTAGTCTTTGATTTATCAGGGATAAAATTACATTTCAATAAATATAACCAAAAGAACATTTCATAGAGAAAAAAGAGAACTATGGAAACTCTGCAAATTGTTCATTTAAAATGTGTATGTAGGTAAAGAATCACTATTACGCCCATATTTTTTTTTCTTTCCTCAATTATAACTGAACAAACAGTTATATGTAAAACAATTCCCATGCCAAATACATTTTTGCACATTTTGAATGAATACCATAGACATCAATATTTAAAGTTTTTAAATGTGGCAAATGAACTTACTTCTTACTTCCTCATTTATCTAATTCAAATTGGATTAATGAATTTCTAAATTTTGATCTTCACTTCTGTACTTATTTTATCACAAACCAGAACAAACAGCAAGAATGTAATAAGAGAAATAGATCTTCCCCACAAATTCTTGCTGCTGTGGCCTCTTGAACTCCCTTCTCTGTCTCCTCAATTCAGCAAGACCTTAAATCTGGTGCTGCCAGTTGGAAAATGCTTCCACAGAGTTAGTGCCTGTAATTGTAGGCCTCACTTTATTTGCTACCCTGTTCCCATGGATCATATTCCTGCACTATCTGTTGAATTCCTGCACTAAATGTCTGAAAACATTTGTTTCATATTTTCCACCCTCTATTCCCTAGTTGTTTAAGAAGGAAAGGTAAATTCAGGCTTGGTTAGGAGCAGAAGTTCCATATTTTGCCTACATTTTACGCTGTTGTATTTTCATTATAAATCACTCCAAAATATTTTCTAGTTTGTTTGATTTTTTACTTAAACCTTGAAATACTAAGAAATGTATTATTTGATATTATGCAGCTGGAATTTTCTAATTTTATTTTTATTATTGACTTCTAGATTAATTTCTTCTCATAGCAGAACTGAGTAATTTCAATACTTAGATATTGTTGAAGGTATCTTTTTGGCCTAGCATATGGTTAAATTTCATACATGTATACTTAATATATATCTTGTTTTCTTCAGGTGTTGTGTTTTCTATATATCAATTAGTTCATGTTTAAAAATTCAATTATTCATACCATCTCATTTTTTGGTTTGCCAGTTCTATCAGTTATAGAGAGAAGTATGTTAAATGATTGCAGATTTGTTCTTTTATCTTTTAGGTTCTGTAGCATGTAGCTATGGTAGTGGATGAATACCCGTTTGGTATTGTGCTCTCTTCCTATTGGATATACTCTATATTTTAACATGTCCCTCTTATCTCTAGTCATTTACTTACTTTGAAATCTACTTTGACTTACATTAATTACTACAGCAGAACTAGCTCTCTGTTGGTTAGTGATTATCATGCTTTTTTCCATTATTTCACTTTCAACCATTCTGCATTCTTATATTTAAAGTGTATTCTTATAAACAATATATAGTTGCTGTTTTGTATCTTCACCATAATTGTTTTTTCCTTAATAAATTTGATCTATTTTCATTTAAAATAATAATGGATAGAGCTGTGATTATGTCTGCTGTCCTTCAAAGTCCCTTTTATAAACTGCTTTCTTGATGACTTTTGATTTTGTCAAATATTGTGAGAATGTTTTTCTTACACTAACCCATTAACTACAACTACTTTGTAGTGATTACCCTAGAGAGTATATAACTCATTCTATACTTATTACAATTTAAAACAAGCTATTATTTATCACTTTCATTATACTATTTGAACCACAGACCTTTTAACTCCATTACTCCCCAACTTCATTTTGCATTCTTATTACTTTGACAATGGGCACATATTTTAAGATTTAAGATAATGTTGACTTCAATATTTCCTGTTGCCTAGTTGAACAAAACATATCATGATAGTATTTAGTGAGGAAATATGTCTGATATCAGAAATTGAATTCAATTTATTAAAGATCTCTTGGCATTTGTCAAAAAGTTCATCAAAATTTTCCGCTTTGCCCATGTAATATGATTGATTATGGAAATCTATTTTCTAATAATGAAAGATATTTGAATATTCTCAGAGACTATCACTTAATAATGATACTTTCTGAATTTAAGTTTCTGATGAATTTGATTTACTAATATCTTTTATTTTGTATATCTCTATCTATAATCTAAATTTGTCCGTAGATTGCTGTATCTTTTTTTTGGTCTGTTTATTTAATATTTATTATAAGTTTGCTAACATCATCATCCTAGCTTAAAAAATGAATTAGAAAGTTTCTCTTCTTTTCTCTGTGTCTTGGAAGGGATTGAAAAGCAAAGAAATTGACTCTTCTTAAAAATGTGCAGCACTGTTCACAATAGTCAAATTATGAAATCAATCATTAATTAACATGTTCATCAAAAGATGAATAAATAAAGAAAATGTGATAATATATTCACTGGAATACAATTCAACCCTTAAAAAGGAAGAAAGTCAATCATTTGTGACAACATGAATGAAATTGGAGTACATTATAGTAAGTGCAATGACCCAAACATAAAAAAGACAAATACCATATGTTCTTACTTATATGTAGAATCTAAAATAACTGAACTCATGGTAGCAGCGAGTAGAATGGTAGTAACCAGAGGCTGGGGGTGGGGTAGTGGGGAAATGATAGTGAAGCCTCAGTAAGGAAGAATAAGTTTGATTTTTTTAAGACTAATTGTCAACATGATTAATATAGCTAATAATTAATTTATATATTATAATATCACAACCAGTAAATTTCTAATGTTCTCATCACAAAAGAATATTAAGTATTTGAGGTGATGAATATGTTTATTAGCTTAATTTAAACTTTTCATATTATATTCAAAAATTATAACACTATGTTTTACTTCATAAATATATATAACTATAGTTCATCAATATATCATAACATAATTTTTTTAAGTTTCTAGAAACTCATCTATGAAACCATCTGGGTCATGAAACTATTTGAAAAATTTCTTTATTCTGTATAATAACCTAGCTTTATGACAAAAAGTTTACTATTTCACTTAGTTTTTAAATTTTTTAAGCACAATTTCATGTATGTAATTAATCTGTAAAAATATTTCTATGTCAGTGATTGTATCACCTTTGATAGCCTAAAGTTGTGAATTACTATTCTCACACATTTTCCCATGACTATTTTTTAGAGATTTATCTATTTCATTATAGTTCTTCAATAACTAGCATTAGATGTATTTTCATTTCTAACTTCCCTTTCTTATGTTGTTATCTTTATAACTTCTTTTCTACTGATTTCATAGCGATCGAGGCAGGAGGCAGACAAATGCCCAGGCAGATAGAGGCAGGTCCCAGTGAAACCCAACCTTCAAGTTGGAAACTGTTCCTGGTAAATCCTCAGCCCCCATTAAGAACCTGCCTTCCTGTTTCATGTTCTATCCTCTGATTGATCCCCATCCTTCATGTATTTTACATATACCTTCCCTTTCTTAATTGTTTTTCTACACTATAGTGCCCATCTTTGAGTGGTGTTCTTCACTTTGACCTTTTTTGCATACTCACAAACAAATCAGCACACATTTCCTATTCTGAGCCCATAAAAAGCCCCAGCCTCCACCATATTAGAAAACCTTCCTGTCTTTAGGTAGGAGAACCATCCCACCCCTCCTGTGTCACTTCTTTTTTCTGAGAGCTTTTCTTTCCCTTAAATTCTACTCCACTCACTCTTTGAGATTTGTGTGTCTAATTTTTCCTGGTCATGAGACAAGAAGCCAAACCTAGCTGAGCTAAAGGAGCAAAAATCCTAAATCAATAGGAGTTATTTCAATGTACTTTCTTATCTCCCTGTTAGTATTTATTGCTGCAAACAAACTATAGGAGATTTTGCAGCTTAAAACGACACCCATTTATTAGCTCACTGCAAGTCAGAAGTTTGCATGACATCACTGGTTTCTCCTCTCATTGTATCACAGGGCTAAACTCAAGATGTTTGGTGATGCGGAGCCTTCTTTTGAGGTGCTGAGGAAAAATCAGCCTCCAGGATCATTCTTGTTTGCAAAATTCATTTCCTTCTTCTTGTAGGAATGAGGTCCTGGTGTTCTTTTTGACTGTCAACCCAGTAGCTTTTCTCAGCTTCTAGAGTCCCCCACATTCCTTGCTATGTGACCCTCTCTGTCTTCAAGCCTGCAACACCATGTTCAATCTTCAAGCCTATGACAATGTGTTCAATCCTTCCTATGCTTTGAATCTCTGACTTCTTGTCTCTTACCTCTGGACCCAGATTTAAAGAGATTACATGGTTGAGCCAGGCACAATTTTCCTATCTTAAGGTCAGCAGGTTTTAGACCCTAATTTACACTAGCAAAATCCTTCACAACAGCATCTACATTGGTATTTGATTGAATAATGGGAAAAGGTGTGTGTTTATCAACAGACAGAAATCTTGGGAGTCTCATAGAATTCTGCCTACCACATTTCTATGAGTGGCATATTTAGCTCATTTATTTTTATTTTCCCTATTTTTCAGGCATAAATTTTCAGAGTGCATATCATATTTGTCTGTGTTTCCTACTTTTTGACATATTCTGTCTTGAGAAGTTCATGTCCTCTTTGACTGAAGAGTTCTTCAGGTTACTATTTTTGGTTCCTATGTGATTTAATATGTTCCTTAAGTAATGCTGTTGTTATTAATGTTTTTATTTCACTGAAATAAGATAAATAGAATTGGTATGATTTATTCTTTTCCTTTTGAGATTTTTTAAGACCTAGGATATAATCAATATTTAAAAATACCTCATGAGTATTTGAACACATTTTTTAAAAATATGTATTTTCTGCCTAGGAACTAAAATGCTAATTATATTATTCAATTTCTTAATTTCTTCATTTGATTTCTGATTATCTTCAGAAAGTTTGAAAAATAATTATTTTCCCATTTATATTTTATTTTGAACATTTAATATAGTACAGAGATATATTATTTGTCTCATAGATGGCTTTTGATAGTTAAATCTTCATGTTATAGTACACCTTTTATCCTCATGTAATACCTGACAACATGCTAAACAAAGAACTGCTATGATGATTATAAATGATGATATTTGTGCAATATGATATTGCCACTAATGCTCTTATTTGTAATTTTCTTTATATCACATTATTTTTCATTTTGTTTATATTATTTAGCTATCAGTCTTCATGTATTTTAGTTGTTTTTGTTTTGCAATCTAATTCCCGAGTTTTCAAGTGTAGGGTTTAACACATTTTTTTTTTTTCCAATTGGGCTTGCTTCTGTTACTTTACTTTATATTTTTTGCTCTTAAGTTTTCATGCTATTCCCCCAAAGCCAGTTCACTGATTTGGCTATACTACTCAAAGTTTCTTTCATTTTTGTTTTCTAGTGATTTGAGAATAATATACCTATGTTTATTCTACCAGTGATTTATCTTAAAATTTTGAACATAAATGTATGAAGATACATGAACTCATGTTTTTAAACTTATTTTCCTCTAGCAATAGAGAATGATCTTTTTAATAAAATAAAACAAATAATCTCATTTTCCCACTTAATGTTCTGACTTTCTATTTTTGAAGATAAAAGTCAAAATCTTAGCTTAGACATGAAGGCCCTTCGTTAACTGAGTGATGCCTCTTTCTCTTGCTTTGTAACTTCTGTTCTCCTTCTCTTTAGCTATGTTCTATTATTTCAGAATTCCAACATTCACACTGCTGTTATTCAAACTGCTGTTTTTCAAACTGAAATGCTTTTGCTTTTCTTTTACCTGCTAAATTCTATTCAAACTTCAACATTCAGTTCAAACAATTATTTCACCTGGAAAACTTTTCCTACTCACATTCTCCATTCTGTCTGATTTTAAAAACCCTCTCCTTCACCGATGTGTCACTCTGTAGATACCCCATCACAGGACCTATCATCTTGCACTTACATTATTAGGTTACTCATTCATCTTCTCTTCTTCTTGGAGCTCAGTAAGAGCAGGAGCTTTGTCTTATTCAGATTTGAGCCCTCAGAACCTAGTGCTGTCCTTCACATATTTGTGGTACTTACAAATATTTGTTTACTGAATTAAGTATATTAGACAAATATCACCAGTGTTTGCCCATATTTTGGCTTAAATATTCAGAAATTTCATTTACATTTATAAAATACATAATGTAATTTTCTGATTTATTCTGAAGTACCAGAAACAAAGAAAAACTAGAAAACTGAATGTATTATATTGTAAACAATGAACTTTACCTAACAATGTATCAGTATTGGTTCATCAATTGTAATAAGTGTATTATACTAATGCAAGATATTAATAATAGAGCAAACTGGGGTAGGCAAGTACATACGAGAACTTTCTGTACTTTCTGCTCAATTTTTCTATAGAACAAAACTGCTCAAACAGTAGTCTTATAACTAAAAACACCTGTTTATATATTTCAAAAATATTATAACTGACTATACTTTACCTTATTATTTAATAATAGCTCTTTTACATATTAATTTGACTAACATATTTGGGTACCTCTATGCCCATAAGACAAGTGAGAGACCAAGTGTTAATTGCTACATATTGTGATAAGCCCTGTCAAGACAGTATTCTTTGAGAGCATATAGGAAACCTATCAATCCTAGACCTGGGTAGGTGATCGAAGATTCCATGATGGAAGTGACACCTCCAGGGAAGCCTGAATGATGAGAAGGAGTTTATGAGTAAAGAACTAAAAATAAAGAAAACATAACCTGGAGAATTAAATCTGATCCTGTTTCAGAGTTTAAACTGTAATCCAGAGGTAATGTGATGCCACTGAAAAGATTGTTAACATGTAAAAGGGCATAATCAGATTTCCTTTCTAGACGGATTACTTTGGATGCTACAAAGAGGAAAGTGGATTAGAAATAGGCAAGATCAGATGGTATCACAGCAAGGAGACAACTTATGAAGCTTTTTTGGCCATCTAGGCTAGGGAATGATGATTCTCTAAAAAGGAGCAGTATCAATAGGAATAGGGTGACGAGAATGTCACAGCAGATCAGGAGATAGATGGGTTGGATACAAGTGAGAAGGAGGCATTCAGGGTGATTCTTCAGTCTTTCACTATTCAACTGGGTGGATGTCCTCATGCCATTTTCAGAGACAGAAAAGATAGAGAGTAAATTTGGGTAAAGGAGTTGAAAATGAGTTCCATTTGGGATTTGAGATATCTGCAGAATATGCCAATGAAGACCTCCAATTGAGAAATGAATGTGGAGATCCTGGCCTATGTAAGGGAACTGGGTCATTGGAAGAGAGTAAGAATCGTCAGACTATCTCAATAACTAAAAAAAAGGTGTGGGCAAATTAGCAATGAAGCATTGGATACTTTCCCCACTGTAGAGATACAGAGAATTATTACTGCAGAAGTACAACAACAACAACAAATCTTTTCTAGTTGAGAAACTTCATAGATGTTTATACCATATTTTTTGTCTTGGTGCTAAAGTGATTTTAGAAGTAATTTATATTTAAGTTGGCATTACATCTTTTTGAAGACACCAGGACATTTACTATAGAATCTCCAGGCTGCTATCCATATAATGGATCCCAAGGAACTTATCACTTTCTTGACAGTAAGAATGTGTGTACTTTAATGAAGTTGTTATCAATTCCATCAGATGTAATACTTGCTTTGATAATAAATAATGTGGAATTCTCCCTCTACTATCCTGAAATTAAATATACACATAATATATACACAGATAATTAAAAAATACAATGCCCTAAATGTCGTATAAAGGAGGAGTAAAGACATCTAATAAAGTTATTATTTCCCTATATAACTGCTCAACATAACAGCAGTAGAAGACGTAATGAAATAATCAGATACGTAAACCCTAGGTGTAATCACAATGATATTGTAGCTATAAGTGAAGGTTATGTAAACTTCAGAAAGGCATGAATTTATTCTACTTGATTCACTGCTATTTCCTTTGTACCTGGAGCTATGCTGAAACATGGTATGTGCTCAGTAAAAACTTTATTAAATAATTGAAATAATAGATTCAAGTGTTTCTCATCATTTTAAATACCACTAGCAGCACTGCTGTTAGTGACGTGATGTTCCAAAATGTGGATCAATTCTCAGTGAATTTCCAAGCTATAGTTTGTCCAGTTGTTGCATTTAAGTATTATTACTGGTTTAATTGTAAATTGTTAAGTACTAATCCATGAGAATAATCACTAATCTGAACAAATTTCTTTAAAATAGCTTACTATCAAGTGCTTTACTTAAATCAGCAATAATGAATTTGCAGTAATTGGCCACCTATTATGTACCTGATAGTAGAGATTGTGCTTTCACACCTGTATATCTTTACCCTTGGAGAGGTATTTACTACATAATTTTTGAGTAAATGATTTCTTGCAACAATTCTGCTCTGTGAGTGTTTTGCCACTTTAAAATATTGTCTTCCTGATTGCTATGTTTAAGATGTGGAGTGGTTACTATGCTCTATTACTGACACTTGAAGTAACTTAACAGAATTATCTGGTTTCTTTATTTACAAAAATATGTATTATACCCAGCAATTTAAGACTATGTTTAACTCATCATTATTTCAATAAGAAATGAAAAATATATTACATTTCTATTTATCATAGTCAGTTCCCTGCCCATTTCCCTTTGAGTCCTTTATTTCTTCTGTGAGTGGCAGTCTGACTCCCCACCCATACTGCCATCTGTATTGGAAGGCTGTCCTTTGTTTCCAGAACCTTCTTTGCCAATGCACAGCTGACCAGAAATGTCTGGGGGCTAGCATGTCTCTGAGAGCCTTTGCCAGTGGGTTTAATTCCCTAGGTTGTTCATCTTGGCAAGAATAATTCTGAGGCATGTCTTTTTACCTTTTCTAAGAGCTGACCTGGGGATTGTGCTCCAGAAGAACTTGACGGCCTGCTTTTCCCTTCCTGTATCATCTTCACACTCCTCTGCTTGTTTTTGCTGCAACTCCCAAATAAAGGGTGTATCATCCTTTTCTCAGGGTCTGATTCCCTTAGGGTCACCTAATTAAGGGAGTTAGAAATGGTTCTAGGAAGCAGATCCTCAGAGGGAACTTTGGGGTTGGGTCTTGGGGCTGGCCAGATAGCAAAATACTGCATTGCTGGTGGTAGTCATGATAATGATAATCTTTGACATTCTATAGCATAAACCATTAATGCCCTTTTCACCAGTGGTGAAATGAAATGGAATATCTGTGAAAGAGGATGCAGTATCACTGGTATTTAAGAGTTATGGTGGCAATGGTCATTAAAGACTGTGGAATTCTTTAGTTGTTTTAAAATCCTATTAATAAGCTAAATTAAAATGCTGACAGGCCCAAATCCCAAAACAAATACCTTTTCCTGGGGGGTGGCAGAGGGGAAAGGGGATCTTTGACAGTATGTAAAGATTCCTTCATCTCCTGCAACTGGAGGGCAGATCAGGACAAAAACTAGACCCAGCACCTAACTGTAAGAGTAGCTGAGTTACAGAGAAGCCATGATTCCTAGTAATGGTACGTCTCCTATGCTGAATAAAGGGCCTAGTTGCAAAAAGAATGTGCCCTGGCTACCTGGAGGGGAATATGTGAGCAGACACACTTGAGAATACTTAATCCCCCATTCCCTTGAATCCTCCAAGGCTGCAGAAGAGGCCTGCTTCTCTTGCCTGGAGACCTTGCAGGGGCCTCTGCTGAGATGGATGCTTCCCAAGTTGATGATGGAATTTTCCAAGATTTCCTTCCACTTCCCCTCATCATTTCTAGACTAATAGCTGGTATAAAGTTTAGTAAATTACCACCTCTGGGAAGAAAGTGATTCTTCTATCCCTCACCCCCTCAAAAAAACTATAGTTCTTGCAAATATGTACTGACAGGGCCCCAGGAATGAGTTTTGAGGGCACTAGTGAATGGAGAGAAGGTGTTGAGTGGCATGCAGAATATAAAGCTATAAGAGAGAGAGTTTGTAAGTATGAGAAACAATCTAATGGTACAGTACGCGACATACGGACAAGGACACCTGGAGCTTGTTCTAATTTGCTGCTAAAATGACTCCCTGAAGCTTGGGGAAAAAAATGCTGGCCTCTAATAAATGGATGGAGATGCTGAAATGCCTTGGCAGAATAGTGTGGAAGAATTAAAAATGCTTAGAGAGGTAGGCATGCTAGAATGAATTTATTCACTATCTGACCTATTTTCTCAATGAGAGCCCAGAGGACTCTTCATTTAGTAAATCAATATGGGATGAACTAGTGAGGATAGCACCAACACTGTGTCCTTTCTAAGCCAGGGTCGATGGAGGGGACACTGCTCTGGAATTGGACTCCCCAGAGTCAATGAGGACAATAGGATTCAGGCACAGCAGAACCCTGAGGCTGGCATTAAACATTAAAGAAAAATTGTAAGTAGCTACCAAAGTGTAGCAAAGTTGCAACGGCAAACACATTTGTATTTTGCAGCATCTAGTTATCTATGATTTTTACGTAAAACTTAATACAAAGCTACATTCATTATCATAAACTTAACTGCATATCAGTATCTTAAAATAATCTTCCCATATTATATGTTTGTGAAAAAGAAATCAATTCTAGTCATCAGAGAGCCCTTGTAATAAATATGCAAGAAAAACAAATTATTGACATTTCCTGGAAAGGTGAACATTAATTTTGTTATACAAATTTCATGACTGAATATTAAGTATTGATCTTTCCAGGCCAGAGTTTTTTTCAACTTTATTTCTATCTTCAAATTTTTACTTTCTTTAACATTTTTCTTCGTGATACTGAAGCAGCGTCGTTTGTCTGGGGTGATACCTGATTTTCGTCGTCTCATGGCCACGGAAAACTAGGACATGGACACACGAAGAGTGAGGTTCAGAGCAGAAGTTTAACAGGCAAAAGAAAGAGAACAGCTCTCTTCCGGGTGAAATGCAGCAGGTTTTATAGATAAGTTTGAGGAGGCAGTGTCTGATTTACATAGGGCACAAAAGATTGGTTGGACCAGGTGTGCCATTTGCATAGGGCATAAAAAACTAGTTAGGACTAGGGGTGCCATTTGCATAGGGCGCAAAAAGCTGGCCACTCCCACCCTAATCTTTTATTATGCAGATGAATTTTCTACCTGGCTAGCGCCATGTTGCCTGTTTGTTTACTGTGTACCTGGTGACAACAAAAAGGGAAGGTAGAGCCTCCATGTTGAACCTACCTGGCCCCCAGGTAGCCCTTTTCCACTGGCACAGCTGCTGGCATTCACCCATGCAAGTTTCCAGCTTGCTTATCTATGGCTGCAGCTCAATTTTTCAGGCTGCTCTTTGTTAGAAAAGAAATGATTTGGGGGCTGCTTTTTGTTACAAAGGGAAATTCCACCGAAGACTCTTGCCCTTACTATCTGCCTAAACAATTTCTATCTCCTGTATCAATATTCCATGCTTCTCTGATAGAAAAAAGTATGTGTGCATGTGAGTATGAGATATTACCACTGTTCACTAACAGGGTGAGGATATTATCACTCTTCACTAACAGGAGTAAACTGAGATATATTCTAGTACGAAATGCATATAATAAGCCATCCCAGTGCCTTTTTGGGTATTTCTTGCCTAGCAGCCACTTTATGCCAAGAGAGGTGATTTATTGGCATTATAGTGTTAAAAATTCCCCCATTCTGCTTAAGTGGCTATATTTAAATGAAGTTTAAGTACTCTAGAACCTGTGGAAGCATTAGCAGTCACGTGGGCCAGTGCTTTGTATTTTTCAATGTGTGTATTTGGGTAGTAGATGACATGCATTTGTACTTACGTGTGAGTCTCCTTTGTATTCTAGTGTTCTCAAGACATAATAAGGTACACGTTTTATCAGGTTTCTTAGTATTTTTGGCTGGTAAAACCCCTATTAAAGTGATTATTTTCATTTAAAAATTAATATAAATTTGTTTTGGGAAGTCCAAAAAGATATTGTGTTTAAAAATATCACTAACATCTTTCTCACTTTATAGTAATCCAAGTGTGTTTTAACTCACTGTTTTATTTGTTGTATTTATATATTTGCTTTTTATAGTGATTATGCAACTCCAAACCCTTCCTTTTCATTTATGAAAATGATAGATATATATTTTTCCAAGAGCTAGCATCTCTTACATAATATTTAATGGCATTATAAAAGCTCACTGAATGTATATACTACAATTACTTAGCCATGATTCTATCATAAACAGAGATTCTGTGTCAGTAAGGGTTCTCCAGAGAAATAGAATGAATATAGATATATAGACAGATACAGGTATAGAAATAGATTTTTAAAGAGATTCATCATGAAGAATTTGTTTACTTGATGTTGGAGACTGAGGACTCCCATGATCTGCCCTCTGCTAGCTGGTGTGTGAGGAAAGCCAGTGAGATAGTTCTAATCTGATTCCAAAAGCCTGGGAACCAGGAGGCTGATGGTATAAGCTCTAATCCAAGTCCAGTGTCTGAGAACTGGTGAGAAGATGGTATAAGTTTCAGCTCAAGGGCAGGAGAATATGGATGTTCTAGCCCACCAGGCAGGGAGAGAGAGTGAATTCTCCCTTTCTCTGCCTTTTTTGTTCTATTCAAGCCTTCAACAGATTGAATGCTTCCCACCCACATTGGGAAGGGAGATCTTCTTTCCCCAGTCTATTGATTCAAATGCTCACCTCATCCAAAAACAGGTATTTGTTTAACCAAACATCTGTGCACCCCTTGACCCAATCAAGTTGACACATAACATTAATCATCACCAGTTGTTTCCCTACTGATTGTTCAGAATTATTCTGTCATCAGTATTTGTGCTTATTTTATCTTTTTGTCCATGTTTCAGAGTTTATAATTAATTTCTTATAATAGATTTCCAGATATGGAATTGCCAGATCAAACTGCATAATTAACTTTAAATTTTCAGCTGGGCACAGTTGCTCTTGCCTGTAATCCCAGCACTTTGGGAGGCCGAGGCAGGAGGACCACTTAAGCCCAGGAGTTGAAGATCAGCCTGGGCAACATAGGGATTCTCCGTTGCTACAAAAAACTTTCTAGAAGTTAGCTGGGTATAGTAGCACACACTCGTGGTCTCAACTACTTAGGAGACTGAGATGGGAGAACTCATGAGCCCGGGAGGTTGAGGATGCAGTGAGTTGTGACTGTGCCATTGCACTCTAGCATGGGCAACAGAGTGAGACCCTGTGTCAAAAGAAAAATCATAACTGTCTCAAATTATTTCTGAAATAATTTTTTATCATAGTATATTTGACCACACATTTGTTATTATGTACTATAATTTCACATGCTTAATTTTAATAGAATAAAAATTTATATTTCATTTTCCCCATATGCTTATTAACCATTTATATGTTCTCTTTCTTTAAACATCAGATCATGTCCCTTGGCCACTTATCTATTTGAATTGTAGGATTTTTTGACTGATTTCTGAAGTCTTCATTTATTAATATTGTACTAATAATATTGATATTTCATCTAATGTGACCTTCTTAATTGTATTATTTGACTTTGCAATCTTTTTGAACAAGCTTCTAACTTTATGTACCAAAAATCCATTTTTATTGTAATATACTTAAAATGATAACCATCTCATTATCTTGTGATTTAATGAATTATTCTTTTTATTTCTCCCCGAATTCATGTTTGAATATTTGCATCTCATATCTTATTTTGGTATAATATATGAGTTGAATATATAAATTCATTATTTTCTAAGTAGCAAACTGATTACCAAAACAGTTTTATTAAATAATCTGTCTTTTGCTCACTGGTTTGTGACGACTCTGACTGTAGTAGTTCTCATGGAAGATAAGGTCTAATTCTTATAAATATATTTTGTAATGTTCATTGAGATCTATCTAATTTTGTTAGTACCATGTTCACTTAAGTATTACAGTTTTATAACTTATTTGATGTCTATTATATCTTGCTCATTTTAATTTTTTGAAAACTAGTTCTCCTCATATGTTTTAACATGAAATTTGAAATTTTGATTTCCAGTTTTTCAAAAATTATTTCATCTTTCATTTAGAATAAAATTACATTAAATAAATAAAATAATTTAGAATGAAGATATCTTTAAATATTCATCCCTCTTGCTTGAAGCATGATGTATCTATCCAACCTCTTAAGTCTGCTTTAATTTAATTAATTTAATTCTTTTTATATTTGGTAGTTTTCATTAAATATACACTAGACGTATTTCATTGAGGTTACTTTTAGATATTTTGTTACCACAAATGGGAATGCAATTATAGGCAAAGCAAGCAGAAACATACTGCTTTGATGAAAGCTCTAATCTCAACACTGTCCGTGTATATTTGACCACATCATTAGACTTACGAAAGTTTGAATTCAGGCAATACTCCAGACTTTATTTGATCTCATTTCTCGTTTTGAGCCATCTGGCAAGTATTCACAGTCATTGATGGCAAGAATTTCTCAAACTGGATCAATAAAATGTTTTCCTTCCTAAATCCCAGTGGAATAGACTGAGGGCTGTGGCAAAGTTGATTTACTTAAAGACTGACAATTCTGTAGAGGAAGTAAGAATGGAGAACCTAAAAGCTCTGTCACAGGCTCACTGTTCCATCTATAAGCTTTCCCTTCCTCATCTCACTCTCACCCTGAGCACCAACCACCATATGATGGAGCTGCCGTCCAAACATAAATTTCTAGTCCAGGTCCTCTGATGAACCATAGCATAAATATATCTTCACTCAGACAAGCTCAATTTGTCCAAAACTGAACTCAAAATAATTTTGCTCAAGTAGGTTACTTTTGCATTCCATATGGGAAACGGCACTACTATCCACCCATCTGGTTATGCCTAAAAGAGACTATCTTAGTTTTTTGTTTCTTTTTCTTTCCCCAAGACTGTAGTCTACAAGTCTCCTTAACATCTCCTCAGTGCAGAATCTCCTCTCCATCCTAACTGCTAATGCCTTGGGTTAGGACCCCGTTTTCCCTCTCCCTGGCCTAAGCAATAGTTTCCCCACACTTCCTCCTCTATAGTCAGCCACACCTACCATCTATCCTTCTCACTATAGACAAAGGGAACTTTCTAAGAGGCAAGTCTTTGTTGTTGACTTTTTGTCCCTTCTAAAATACTTCAATGGCTCATTATTACCCTAAGGAGAAAAAATGTTCTATTTACCTGGATAACTATATAATATCTTGCATATTACTCATCCTGCTATGTATGTAACCCTTAGTTAAGTGAAAGCAGTTGCATTGCTAAGGTAGTAACTCGACGAAATAGAATGAAAGAAAATAGTCTGCTGGGCGCAGTGGCTCACTCCTGTAATCCCAGCACTTTGGGAGGCTGAGGCGGGTGGATCACAAGATCAAGAAATCGAGACTATCCTAGCCAACGTGGTGAAACCCTGTCTCTACTGAAAATACAAAAACTAGCTGGAAGCAGTGCAGACACCTGAAATCCAGCTACTCAGGAGGCTGAGGCAAGAGAATAGCTTGAACTTGGCAGACGGAGGTTACAGTGAGTCAAGATTGCACTCCAGCCTGGCTACAGACCAAGACTCCGTCTCAAACAAAACAAAACAAACAAACAAAATAGTCAATAATCAAGCATCAGACATTCAACTGGGAAACCTAAGGGAATCAGCACAGATCATACCAGAATCCAGCTCCCACTCCAGGAGAGATAAGAAGAAGAATATTACTGAGGCTTAGGACAGTGTGGAGGAACGAGGAAAAGCAACCTAAAATTTTGGTGTCTGGGAGAAGAGGGATTGAGCAGTGGCTGAGGGGAGCAGCAGGTCAGCATGGAGAGAAATGAGGAGACAGTTTTGGTGGCCAGCCCAGGGGCTGTGTGAAATCATTGAATGGGAGTCTCATCAATGGTGGAAGCCAAGCCAATGCCTGATTTTTGTGCTTACCTCCATACTTCTTCTATCTTTAGTGGTTTTCCATCAACAGCATGCCATTTGCGGTTCATTCAGAAAAATGGCATTCTGGCCCCATGACTTTGCTTACTTTTTATACAGGCCACTTGGCATGGCCATTCTCCACTCCCCTTTAATGGTTCAAAGCATTTAGAAGACCAAGAAACAGAGAGTGAAGTAAAATTAACTCCTGCAAGAGCCTCGTGTATCAGGGAAATCCTCATCACTCGTACTTGGAGGGACGGCACTACGATTAAAGTGCTTCGGTGACATGTGCATACACTTTGCTGTCCAATGTGACCTGTTCCTGTGACCTCCCAAGCTTCAACCTAGTAACCTGTTCTAGTTACCCATAGATACACTAGGTGGTGGGGAACTTTGACAACTTCACCAGCACCCTTCCTTCTACTGAGAAACTCCCTTCTCTACCCCACGTAATTTTCCAGTGCACATGTTAATCTTGCAAGATCACACCTTTTTAAAAAAGTGTCTGCCTCTTACATTGTCATACACATGTAAATAAAAAGATGCAACAAAGGTTTTGGGTATTGACCCTCCCCGCCATTCCACCCACCCACCTCCACTCACCTGTGGCTCCAGTCTCCGGAGCTTGTCCATCTCTTTATTACAAGAAGTACTCCTTTAAGCAAATGTTGAATAAATGAATGAATGGACAAACAAATAAATCTATTCTGTCAATCCTTAACAGCCAGCAGAAGGCTTAAATCAGAGAACTTAAATTGTTTCTGAAATAATCACTGCAATCTGTACTAATCCTCAGACAATTCCCTATTTCTGTCAACCTACCCCAACTCAATATTTAACTGATTTCCAACTCTGTGTCTCAACTGTGTGATGCTTCCCAAAGCTAGAATTACCTTGGCAGCCAGGCTGATAGACTTCAAAGAAACCTGATGCTGCTACGGATGAAAATAGGGGACAAGCTGGTTTGTGTGATGAGTGCCAAGGTTAAGTAAATAGACATTGTGGAGCCAAATATCTACCTGCATTTCAATATGATCAGATTAATACACACACACACATGCACTTAAAGTTAGTGCTTTATGCTATGAGAATGAAAATATTTTAGACTTGAGGAAATTCAAATTTAGTAAAACCTGTAAGATGGCTGGCTATGACTTTATATAAGCTGAATAAACACACCTTCATTCAACTGATACTTCTGCCATTCTTCCTTGCATCTCTAATCATCCAAAGCCAACTTTCTGGTTCCTGAATGCTTCAAATTATCTTCTATGAAAGCCATTGTTTTGTCTATGAAGCTTATCATAACTTCAGGAAATTTCACATTTGCATTTCTGATGGACTACAGTCTAAGGTGTTAGCAAATCAGTTTCAGCTTTCCCCACCTTTTTTTTTCCACTGTGAAGCAGCTCATTACAAAATAGACACATTTCTAAATCAAATACTTGAGTTATTATTGATGCATATAGAGAATAGAGAAGATTTGGTTAAGAAATGCATAAAAGTTACTTTCTTGTTCCCATGATTTTCTAGTTGATTGAATGATTTCTATGCTCAACTCCAAATTCAAGTGTATTGTTTTTAATCATCATAATATTGTTAGTGAAGGCTTTCAACCTTTAAATTTAGGAAACCCTTAGTCCAGCTCAAGCTTGATTTCTAAAGCCTAACATACAATATTTTTAAATTATTCAAGTCTATACATTTTATAGACCTATAGTTTGAGCAATAGTAGAAGAATGTTTAAAGAGCCAATTGTTTTCCAATTACTGCAGTCACGGTTCCAAGATAGGCATGAATCCCTACCCTAAAAACAAAACGTGAAAAATTGGCATACTTTGAGTAGACTACCTCTGTAAAGTATTGAAATCTCCAAACTCAGAGCAACTCTAAGCCTCACTGTAATTCATTTATTCAATGGCCACTATAATGGGATTTCTTGCACGATGAGAAGCAAGCAAATATTATCTTCTTTAAGTTCCTTAATGTTTTATTTGGCATCCTTAAATTAGGAAGGGAAACAAAACATTCACATAATCAAATACATAGGAGGGGTCTGTATATTCTGTATTTTTTTTTAAGTTTTTCTATTGCAGATAACATCTCATTTTGCTGTGATGGGCATTAAGACTGTGATTTTGAGATATGGTCAACCAAAACTTCATGCAACTACTTCCAGCGTTTGTAGCAGAAAAGAAATTGTTATATGCCTCTCATTACAGCTCTTAACTACTTTTAAGTTAGCTTATATGGTCGACTTAGGGAAAAGGATGAAGATCCAGAAGAAAAATAGTGAGATTTCAGGTAATGAAGAAAAAAAGTTACAAAATGTTCTAAAAGGATACAGCCCAAAGTTTGTAGAGCAACATAGTAATATTAAATCCTGGATTAAAGTGAAATGATTTAGGAGACTTTATGCGACATATCTGCAAAGCAATGCCTTTAGATATTTATTTAGTGGGCCTAATTATGTAAAATAGTGAGAATTGGTGAGAAAGTACAATATTGTCTCTTCAGATATATACTTAACAAAATTAGGGAGTTTTGAGTTTGAGCATTTGTCATCCTACTGAAGCCTTTATTACATAGTTAATTCCATGGCATGTATTATCCTGTCTTTCATAGACAAGTAAAATGGGATTAAGGAGGATGAATGGACTGTCTCACTTTGCTTGGGAGATTGTGCAGAGATTTGAAAAGAAATGCAGAATATCCTAGGGTGGGCAGGAGATGGGGCTTGTGGTGAGAGAAGTAAATTAAAAAAAAAATACCATGTGCAAAAAAGGTACACTGGTATGAGAGAGCATGGTGTCTTTAAAAACTGTAGAGCAGTATTCCAACAGCATTTAGTTTAACTCCATCACTATATTTTTAAGCTATTTTTTGTACTATAATTCTAAAACATGTTTCTATACTAAGAGAACTTACACAAACACCATAACAAGGCAAAAATTTGCACTAAAGTATGAGCCATAACATTACAAGGCAATGCTTACAGGAGATTTGATATAAGAGTGTTTTGTACATATTTCAATTATTAGCACATGGTTAGATATAATTCATCACTCAAAACTGATTGTTTTACTTGTACTGAAGCCAGTATGACTGAAGCTATCTTTTCAGTCAATTAACGTCCACTTGCCTGCTAGTTTTTCCCATACATACCTGTCCCCTCCATGAAGCTAATTCCCCAACTGTTTAGGAAATTCAAATGGAACTCCTAAATAGTTCATATGCAGCTTTTGTTAATAAATTATCCAACATATTTCAACCAGGTCAGGCTTCATAGCTATACATTTTTAAAAAGTGTAAATTAACTCTTGACAAGGGAAATTCAAAACCATTCAAAGGCAAAGCCTGTGAATGAGACAAAGGATGAAAGGAAAATAGATGAAGTAATGCAACAGCCAGCTGAGGAGGAAAGGATGCCAAGTAGCTGCGATACAACAGCATGAAGCAAAGTGACTTCATTAATACACTGCAAAGTACCAGAATGCTGCACAAGACAACACTTCGTTTCCAAACCAAATACAACCAGAGTTTACCACTATTGATTTTAAGTAGCAGCTGCCTAATTGCTAGAAAGCAGATACTTGAGCAGTTGTTGAGATTTGCAAATGCCAATAAGCGTTGTCACCAATATATCTGTATCACAGTGAGTATGGCTTTTGGTTGAGTTAGTTACACAACAATTGTGATATTTAGCCATCAGAATAATTAAAATTTATAAAGTAATTAGCAGTAGCAAACAGGTATATAAATAGCAGTTACTTAGATGATAGTCAAATCACAATTTAAGAAAAAGATATAAAGAGCTTAATACTGTGCTTTTATTTCCTAATTTTAACATCAGTTTAATCTATTCCAACAATAATTTATTTTAAAATGATAATCTTTGTCACAAGAATATTTATTCCATGAATATTTATTCAGCATCTTCCATGTTAGGTGTTTATGATGCAAAAAACAAAAATTTTCCTACAGTTATTTCTGCGTTGCTGATGTTAAAAGAATTCATAGAATAAACAGCTTAGGGAAAAATGATAAATATATAACCACACAACTCCTTAGCTTTGTTAAATATATATCTGAGGAGACCATATTATATTATTCAACTCCATCAAATTTAGCAATCTAAAAAGAGTGATATATTTTGACTGGTCAAAAATCTTAGACTTGACATTCTTCTGTGGATTATCAATTTCAAAGAATTACTCTGTCAAGAATATACTACAAATAACATTCATGTTATACTGAACCCTATCTAGCTTTGCCTCAACGAGTTAAGAAGGTACTTCCAATCCTTAGTCAGCAAAACCATCCATTTTAATTGAGTATTCTGTTCCATTTACTGTATATTTAAGTTGTTCTTTTTACATAGCAGGAACTGTTCTAGGAGAGGGAGCCAGAAAGGTGGAGACATACTTTTCCTTTGGTGGGGAAACAGTCTAATGGAGAGATGGACAAGTAAGAAACCACAAAGTGTATTTTGTTAAGTGTTTTGAGAGGAGCTCTAGAGGCTCAAAGGAGGAGTTGGTAGTTGGGTCCCCTGAGAAAGCAGGCCTTGAAATACGACTTGAATAGAATTAGTTTATTTGGGAAATGATTACAGGGAACACTAGTAGGGAGCGAGGAAGCAAGACAGGAAAGAGATAGAGTCAATTAAAGGTGCATTGTCAAGCAAGTTCCCACCTGGCTGGCTGAAACCTAATCCAACTGGGGAAGTTTAGGACATGGTATAAGACACAGTCTCAGATTTATCACACCTAAGGGAGAGGGATTTGGAGTATTTATAACTGCCAGTAGTCCTTGGCTGCGGTCTATTCAGAAAGGTATTAATTCTTTTACACTTATGATTTGCAAAGGAAAAGAACGTCCTCAGACCAAAACAACAACAGCAAAGACAAAAAACTGTTTCCATTTGGAAGGAGGACCAAAAGGAAGGAATAAGACTCTAAAGGTACTCACTGATCTCTTTGTTATGACTATGGAGTTTACTTTACATTATTCCCAAATGTTTTCACTACACCGGGACCTCCATTTTTTTTTTCTGTTTTGTCATTTGTCGCATTTGACTTTCTACTTTTCCTTAGTTAGATCGTGAGACCAATCACAGAAATTATTTATTTATACATTTCTAAAATATCTTTCCCTCTCTTACTCTTCATGCTATTTCAAAAATTACGCCACTGGTTAAATTTAAATGTTCTTCCTGTTTTGCATCTAAACCCAGCAGTGGACTATCACTAGAGAAAAACACCTGACTTTAGTGACTGGTCTCAGATAAATTCGTGACCACAGACCTCAAGGAGATGCTCAGCACAGCTCCACCATCCTCTTGCTACCCCCATCCTCCACTCCCAAACTTGACTATTTCATAATGGTTCCATGGTCAAACTTTGATAACCATGCCTCAGCTGATAGTCTTGCTTCTTATTTCACTGAGGAAATGGATGCTGTCATAAAACAAAATGTTTCATTTTATCACTAACAATTCTACCTAATTATCTTTATCTATGCCCAAGAACTCCATTTTCCACCTGTTACAACAGAGGAACTTTATTGGTATGGCCAAAACTTCCAATGATACACTAGATCTCATCCCTTTTTTTGTCAACTCAAGAACTTTATTCCTACAGTTATCCATCTTTCCTAAAACATGTATCTCTATAGCTATAGGGTTAGTTTCATCAGCATTTGGACATATTCTAGGAACTACCACAGTAATGCAAACTTTACTAATTAGATACCAAACTAAATAGCATTTCTAAGCCTCAGTTACTTCATCTACCATAAAGAATAATAAAATCTACCTTTTTGGATTATTGTTAGCATTAAATGAAATGAAGCCTAAAAAGCTCCCAAAATATATGACCTTGATTAATAATTTATTATTTATATTCTATTACATAGCTAAATATAATAAAGCTAAAATATTGTCTTCACTCAAGCATTTCTTGATTTGCACATTCATTCTGGAACAGATACTCAATACAAAGCGCACTGGAGAGCAGAATGAGTGTTCCAAACATGGCCATCGTATGTCTGGACCCATATCCTCTTCTAGAGTGTTGCCCCTGCTCCCTCAAGAAGTTGAGTGTATGTATTTTGCTCTGAATCTGCATGGGTCCTTATGACTTTTTGACTTTTTCAGCTGACAGGGCATGGCAGAAGCAAAGCTGTGTGACATCTAAGGCTAGGCAATAAAGGGGGATAGTGCATCCACCTGGTGCTAGTATGCTCTCTCTCTCTCTCTCTTTCCTCCCTCTCTCTCTCTTTTCTCCCTCTCTCTCTGTCTCTTTTTCTCTCCTTCTCTTAAAATGATCACCCTGGAAATGAGCTAAGTAACCCGGGCTACTTGGACCAGCCCATGTTGAAAGAAACTGAAGTTCTCACTCCCCAGTCATGGCTATGCTTTCCAGCTGACAGAGCACCACCTTGCCTGCTGTGTGAGTCAGCCATCTTAGAAGCAGATCCTCCAGTGTTCAGATGACTCACATCATCTGTTGTTGTATAGATATGGCTTTTACATAATGATACAAACTCAATATTTTTAAAACATTTATTCATGGAGTAACACTGCCAGTTTGGACTGTAAGAGCAGAGACATTAAAAAATGAAAAGGGGTCTTTAGACTCCAAATTTATACAAGCCGGAAGCAGACTGAGAAAACTACTTCATCAAACACATGCTACATATTATGGAAGAGGAAGGATAATTCAGAAGCAGAACCAAGAATTTAAAGACCAGACCCAAGAGCCATGGAGCTGATACAACAAAGTACCACAGACTGGGTGACTTAAACAACAGAACTTGATTTTCTCACATTTTTGGAGGCTAGAAGTTTGAAGTCAAAGTGTCAGAAGGGTTCATTTTCCCTATGGCCTGTCTTCTTGGCTTATAGATTGCTGTCTTCTCCTTACATCTTCCCAATGGTCTTTCCTCTGTGTGTGTCTGTGCTTAATTTCTTCTTCTTATAAGAGTGCCAGTCATATTGGACTAGAGCTACCCATACAACCACATTTTAACTTAATTGACTCTTTAAATACCCTACTCCTGATAAAGAGTAAACCAAGGCTCAATAAAACCTTAAAGAGTTTATTTGAGCAAGCAGCAATTCATGAATTGGGTAGCTCCAAACCAGAAGTGGTTCAAGAGCTCCAATGAGGAAATGCAAGGAGGAGGCTTTTATAGGATGAATACAGAGGGAAAGCAAAGAAAATATTTGATTGAGCACAATTATACAATTGCCTTCTTTGGCCTATCCCATTGGAAAGTCTCTGGTTTTACAAGTAAAAGTTTATTGGCTACTTCTGATTGGTTGAGCTTAAGTTCTGCTTTTCTTTAATATAGGCATTTACAAGAAGTAGCCCAACTTAAGTTTCTCTGATGTTTGCAAATCAAGCAAGGTTTAAGTCATTTATGAGGCCTCACTGGTTTCATCTTCTCAGAGATTCTTTAGGCCTTGGTTCCATTTTAAGGTATTTTAACACTCCAAATACAGTCATATTCTGAGGTACCTGGGATTGGGATTTCAGCATAGGAATCTGTGGGGACACAATCCAATTCACAACACCACTGCTTTGGGGTTTCTTCTTACATGGTAATAGATAACCCAAACATCCCCTGTTTCCTGATAGTATCCTAAATTGTTTACATAGCACTTCTGGAAGTGTCCTTTCTCACTCACTTTTGAACCATTTAAGGAGTAGGATTTTACTTTGTATTTCTGTAGTCTTCTTTCACAACACAAATTTCACAATCAAAGCAGTCCTGGCACATAATAGGTCTTCAATAAATGTTTGATGATTAAATTCCTCAGAGGCCACATCATACTCTCTAAATTTTTTTTCAACGTGCATCTCATAGAATGGTCTACTGTCATCTATTCTGTGATGGAAGAGGCAGTGTCATTTTTTTGGCTAATAATTGTCAACCTAGCATTCAAAGCCCTTCAATTTAACTCCAATCTATCTTTCTTGCCTCATTTTCTGCTTCCCCTTACCAGCTGCACTACACTTCAACCCGTCTTGGCCATAAGCTCTTTCTTCATCATGTTCCACATTTTCGCCATTGTTGGCTATGAATAAGTGGACAAACGTGCAGAGATCCACTTCCTTTTGGATATTTTTCTTGATCCCGCCTAACCACCTAAGATAATTGTTGTTTCTGGTAAACCCTTTTATACCATTTTGTACTTGGCACTCACCTTATTCTACCATGTAATTCATTCATATATAAACTCCTTCTACCTTAGTTCTCAGATTGTAAGCTGCTGTAAGGAGTGCTTCATGTTCATATTTACACTCCCTGAAGTCCTCAGAAGAATATTTGTAGCGTAGTAGATCTTCAAGTATATGTTAAACTGCTTTAAATTGATTAAAAACTAACTTAAGTCTTCTCTCCTTATGGATATTAAGTATATTGACTTTAAAGGGTTTTCTTGCTGCTACAAGTCATAAGAGTAAATAGATGTAGAGAGAAATGTTTACAAGGACTATAATTAAGCAAAATAGGCTTTCTTTGACTTTTGCAAGCAAACTAATTTGTGTGTATATAATTTACAATTGATTAAAATTTTAAATTTGATACTGAAATTATTTGATTATTTTGGTTCTTGTGTTATAGTCATTTCTTCTGATATTTGATCTGCTATGATAATGTATGTTAATCTCTTCCAACATTATTTACAAAACTTGTTTTCAATTAGTGGACCACTCATTTCCTCATGGGTTGTCTCTCGCATCTCCTCATCATATATGTCTCTTCAAATTCAATCGAGATTTTAATTCTTCTCACTTCTCCCCAACCTGTGAGTATCACTTTGTTGCACTGTAAAAATGCATAGGAACTCCTTTACATTATTTGAATTTAATTTTGCAATATATTATGTATCTCAGAAAAAGCACTACATTGACACCCATAGTGCTGAACTATGTAATTTTAAAAAGAGCTAATTTGAGTAAAAAATAATTATTTAACTGACTACTTAATATCTAAGTATATCTTTCACTTAAAACAACTGATGGAATTTCTTTGACCAACACCAACATCTCATGTGACTTAGTAAACACATTTGTATATTTAGATACTGGCAACAGAAAAAAATGGCTTGGAGATTTCTCAGCAAAACTATTCTCTTTCAGAAGTGTATTGTTTCATATTTTTATTAGTTATAATTATAATACTCTAAAGGTCAGTTATAAAAATTCAATGAAGAGTTGTGTTTTTGAAGGTTTACTCTACCACCTCTTGGTGTTCTGCTCAATAATGTGCAGTGTGACTAAGTATAGTAACTCTGAGTGACTGAAGAATTTCATACCCTTATCCTCAAAGAGTGGTTAAAACACTTGAGGAACATCTCCATTCTTTAATAGATGTTAGAAAAATCACTTTAGAAAGTTCTTTAGATTGAGTAATTTTAAAAAATGGGAACTCCTTTTTAGCAATAATTTTATTATAAGGGTTTTTTAAGTTTCCAGTGTTCTTGAATGCCTGCAATTCTTACTTCATTCTTCTGTATCTTCAGAAAAATGTGGCAGTGAAAAAAATTTCAATCAACAACAATTACATGTCTACCAACTCAAGAATCACTAAGTTAATTAACCTTTAAATTCAAGCATCAACTAAAAGGAAATGTTCACTGAAATCAGTTTTTAAACAAAATTAAAAGTAGGATTCCACGCCGATATTTTTTGGTTAAAGTTTTTAGTTTTCAAATTCAAATGGAAAAGCAAACTAAATGAATGAACTATTTCTTTCACTAGCTATAACCCTAGTTCATAGAGTAGGAAATTGTTGTCACGCTACATGATCAAGTCAACTAAAGTGCCTAGGAGCTTAAGAGTTATTTAGTCAGTCCAATTTAGACCATTTTGTTAAGTTCCAGAAAGTATAGAATTTACTGAATTGGCACCCTGATAAATGGTTCTCCAATCTAATTGGTATAATTACCAAAAGGCAGGTACAGTGTAATGTATTTAAATGACTCGAATCAATTGGTTCACGGAATATCTTTTTCTTTGAAAGATAGTTATTAGCTTATTCAATGTGGTCTACTACATATCAATATCCAGCTCTAAATATATTCTAGTATACCTTATCTCCAGATCTATGGTTAAGAAAGAGATTGTAAGTGTTTTCTATGGTTTTCATCCATTTGGAACAAAATTGAAAACTTAGCAAAGGGAGACTCTTTTCAACTAAAATTTATCAGAGCTGCACTGAATATACTTTCTTGTTTACCAAGAACTGTGTGATGATACTTAAATAAATGATTATTACCATCACCTATCAAAATGCTTGAAGCCTTGATTTTCATCTTTCCTATTATAGCCCATCTATTGTCTTCTCAGATGCAAAGTATCACAAAGAAAAACTTAAGAATTATTATGAAGGAAGTGTCTTTTCTTCCCTTCAGCAAGAAAGATGAATGTTTTACTCGTGAAAGTTATGAGGTGGAAAAATAGCTATTCCATTTTGTTTTTCACTTTTGATATGATATAAATTTCAGTGGAGACCTTAGAGATTCATAAAAAAGAAAATGAAAAACAAAGTCCTCAAAAATACTTTTTTAGTGAGAAGAGCATCATTATTAAGTTTCTCACAAACTTGTTTGTTCTGTCTCCAGTACTTTGATCTCCTGGTAATTTTAGAGTAATTGAGAATATTTTCTAACATATGTGTCAACATAATGAAGGAGCTAGGACCTAAATGAAGAAGCTAGAGTTTACAGTGGCTTTGAATGCTGGTTCCTAAATGGATTTGCTTGACTGCAATTTAATCTTTGTTGTGGCTGAAGGCTCACTCACCTCTAAAAGGTAGTTCGTTTGTCAGAATTGATTTAAATCAATTTCTGTGGAAAGTAAAATTAAATATGGTATCCCTAAGATTCTTGCATTTATTTCCATTTTTAAATTATTGATTTATACATGATTTTTATGACCCTATCATTATATGAACATTTGTATAATTAGTGTTGATAACCAATATGCAATTTCATTTCTTTCTCTGAGATAGCTTTCATTACATTTACTTTTCACATCAGAATCTGGCATTTCAGTCTTCTCGAAGCTTAATTCTTTTATTGAAATTTAGTTGTGGATATCCCATGATATTCTGTCCCTGGAAGTTGGTATTATAAGCTTGTTATTGTTTGTTTCAAGTTGGCTAGAGAAGGATATTCTTCCCCACTTTGTCTTTAGAGGTTAGAACTAATCAATATATATTTCTTTTTTTTTTTTTTTAAGAAATTCGGGGAGGTCATTTTGCTTGTGATTGTCAAAAGTTCCGAGTTTCTTTTGTTGTTGTTTTTGTTTGTTTGTTTGTTTTGGAGACAGAGTCTCGCTCTGTAGACCAGGCTGGAGTGCAGTGGCACGATCTCGGCTCACTGCAACCTCCACCTCCCAGGCTCAAGCAATTCTCCTGCCTCAGCCTCCCGAGCAGCTGAGATTACAGGTGCAAGTTCTGAGTTTTTTAAAGCTTTTTTAAAAAGCTTTTCTAAATGTTTTTCTCTTAGGAGATGTAGAAATTTTATCTATATTTCATCGCATTGCAATTACATCTGTGTCCTGAAATATTGGTTATTCTTCTGAGTTTTGATTGTTACTAGATGAGTGTGTGTGTGTGTGTGTGTGTGTGTGTGTTATGAACAATGCTAGATTATTGGGGAAAATCAGAATAATTTGAATGCCATCACACTATCTACAGGAAAGGCATATTTGTTTATACAAAACTGTCACAAACAGAAACTAGAAAATCTTTTGTGATCATGCAGGACCAGAAAGTGATCAAAATATATGGTTCTGTAGAAATAAATGTTTAGCTGGAAAGAAATTGGCAGTTTTCTTCTTTGTATTTGCTACCAAACTTCTTCAACCTTAAAGTTTTGCCAAATTGTTGATACATAGGAAGAAATGGGAAAAGAGAACATAGGAGAATTTATGTTAGCCAGTGAGAAATTTTAGAATTTGGTGAATATAATGTATAATATAACTATAAATTCAAAACTGTACTTGTCTGTGATATCATTCACAGAATCTTTTAGAAATCAGGATTTTAAAAAAATTAATATTTGTAAAATTAACATTGACATTTAATACAAAACATATATTACCTTGTTATGTTGCTGCATATCCAGAATGTAAACTAATGATGAAAATGACAATAATGATCACAATCATGCTAACAAAAAATAACATTTGTTGGGTTCTTACTATTTAACATATTACCTACAGTTTCTCATTGAGTTTTGTGGAGATAGTATGTTCAATGACTTTACTAGATAAGAAAACATAACATCATATATCTCATACAATTTCTTACTGTTAAAATTAAGTATGATGACTAAAGTAATTATAAAATTCTGTTCTCAAATGCACGTTATTCACACACACAATATTTCTTAAAATGTTATGGATTTATATTTTATCTTTTAAAACCCACCATTAATGTAAATGTCTTCACTAGACCCTTAGGGTTTCAGCAAAGAATGTGAACTTTTTATCAATTCATTTGTTTATTCATTGGTAATATTTCATATTGAAATTGAGAGTACAAGAGGGCTATGATAAAATTCACTTTTGTCCAGTCAATGCTATTAAGCTATTTAACCACAGGCATTCTCTCAAATCAGCTAATAGAATTGTATTTTCAGCGGATATTTTTAATTGCATTAAATACAAAAGATACAGACTAAATTATTCAACCTAATTAAACAAAAATGATGATAAACTTAAGCAATATGACTATCTATAGTATAATTCTGAGTATAATTCACTCAGAAATTAAGATTTTCAAATCACCAACAGTTTAGATCAAAACAAAACGTATAAATAAAAGGACTGAACTATGTCAACTACCTCCAAAATCTCAATAACAGAATCTTATATGAAATTTAAATTAATACAGCCTTATTGAATACACATGAAGCAGAATAATGCTTAAATACATTTGTGCCAATTTGTTTTTGGACAAAGTTTTAATCTCTATGAAGTCCTAATATATAAATTGTTTTTATATTATGGAATACTTACAAATATCTAATGAGCTGTCTTGGCGATGAGACCTAAGTCTAAACAGAAAATTTATTTGTTTCATGTATGCCTCATGTACATAACCTGAAGGTAATTTTATACAATATTTTAAATAAATTTGTTCATGAAACAAAGCTTTGATGGCATTTGATTATGATCTATCACCTAAGATCGGGTATGAAATTTTCTGATGGCATGTAGGTGCTCCATTTTAGATTTTAGAGTATTCTGGATTGGGGGCATTCCTAATCCAAAAATCTGAAATCCAAAGTGCTACAAAATTTGAAACTATAGTCATCAATACACACACACATATATATTTAGTTTCCTGACATGTATGCCTGTATATCTGTGTGTTGCTTTTACAGACCATGTCTTTGTGTTGGACATGTCATTTTAATATGCCTGCCATATCCCAATTCCATTTAACACAATTTGTATTCTTTGAACTCTTAAAAGAGATATTCGACATACCAGCTGACCTCATATGAATGGTTATAGATACAGGCATGCCTCATTTTATTATGATTTTATTTATTGTACTTTGCAGATATCACTTTTTTTTCTCTAACAAATTGAAGGTTTGTGGCAATCCTGCATCCAGCAAGTTATTGGCATCTTTTTCCAACAGCATGTGCTCAGTTCTCATGTTTGTGTCTCATTTTGTCTCATTTGGTAATTATTGATTTTGTAATTAATAATAAAATTATCACAATATTTCAAACTTTTAAATTATTACATTATGGTAGTCTTTGATGGTGGTCTGTGATCATTGATCTTTGATGTTACTATTGTAATTGTTTTGGACTGCCTTCCATGAACCACACCCATGTAAGACAGTGGATTTAATAAATGTTGTGTGTATTCCAATTGCTCTGCCAACTGTTCTCTCGTCTCCCTCACTCTCCTTGGGCTTCTCTATTTCCTCAGAAAAAATTGATATCAGGCCAACTAATAACCCTATAATAGCCTCTAAGTCACAGGTGTTCAATCTTTTGACTTCCTTAGACCACATTGAAAGAATTGTCCGGGGCCACACATAAAATATACTATCACTAATGATAGCTGACAAGCTAAAAAACAAAATCACAAAAAAAACCTCATAATGTTTTAAGAAAGTTTATGAAATTATTGTTGGGCTGCATTCAAAGCTATCCTGGGCTGCAGGCTGAGGGTTGAACAAGCTTGCTGCAAGTGTCCAAGCGAAAGGAAGAGTTGCATATCTTTCTCTCACTTTAAATTGAAATCTAGAAATGATTAAGCTTAGTGAGGAAGGGATATTGAAAGCTGAGAAAGGCAGAATGCTAGTCCTTTTGCATCAAGCAGTTAAGCAAGTTGTGAATGCAAAGGAAAAGTTCTTGAAGGAAATTAAAAGTGCTACTCCAGTGAACACACCAATGATAATAAAATGAAACAACTGTGTTACTGATATAGAAAACATTTTAGTGGTCTGGATAAAAGATCAAAACAGCCACAATAGTCTCTTAAGCTAAACGCAAATCCAGAGCAAAACCCTAACTGTCTTCACTTCTATGAAGGCTGATGGAGGTGAGGAAGCTGCTGAAAAACAGTAGGAAGCTAGAGGAGGTTGGCTTATGAGGTTTAAGAAGCTATCTCCACAACATAAAAGTCTAAGATGAAGCAGCAAGTGCTGATGCAAAAGCTGCAGCAAGTGATCCAGAAGATCTAGCTAAGATCATTGAAGAAAGTGCCTACAGTGAACAACTGATTTTCAATGCAAACAGCTTTCTGTTGGAAGAAGATAGCATTTAACACTTTCATAGCTAGAGAGCAGCAGTCAATGTCTGGCTTTTAAAGCCTCAAAGAACAGTCTGAGTCTCTTGTTAGGGGCTAATGCAGCTGTCAACTTGACATTGAAGCCAATGGTCATTTATCATTCCAAAACTCCTAGGACCCTTAAGAATTATGCTAAATCTACTGTGCTTGTGCTGTATAAAATGGAATAACAAAGCCTGGAGGGCAACACTTCTATTTACAGCATGGTATACTGAATATTTTATGCCCTATATTGAGACCTACTCTTCAGAAAAAATACTCTTTTTAAAAAAATTACAGCTCTTTAACAATGAACCTAATCACCCAAGACCTCTGATGCACATGTATAAGGAAATTAATGTTGCATTCATGTCTGCTAACAAAACATCCATTCTACAGCACATACATCAAGGAGTAATGTTTACTTTGTAGTCTTATTATTTAAGAAATACTTTTTTTTTTTTTTTTTTTTTTTTTGAGACGGAGTCTCGCTCTGTCGCCCAGGCTGGAGTGCAGTGGCCGGATCTCAGCTCACTGCAAGCTCCGCCTCCCGGGTTCACGCCATTCTCCTGCCTCAGCCTCCCGAGTAGCTGGGACTACAGGCGCCCGCCACCTCGCCCGGCTAGTTTTTTGTATTTTTTAGTAGAGACGGGGTTTCACCATGTTAGCCAGGATGGTCTCGATCTCCTGACCTCGTGATCCGCCCGTCTCGGCCTCCCAAAGTGCTGGGATTACAGGCTTGAGCCACCGCGCCCGGCCAAGAAATACATTTTTTAAGGCTATATCTGCTATAGATAGTGACTACTCTGATGGATCTGGTCAAAGTAAATTGAAAATCTTCTGGAAATAATTCACCATTCTAGATGCCATTAGTGATTTCTGGGAAGAAGTCAAAATATCAACATTTGTAGAAGTTTGGAAGAAGTCAATTCCAGCCTTATGGATAATTTTGAGGGATTCAAGACTTCAATGGAAGTCCCTGAAGATGTGGTGGAAATAGCAAGATGAATTAGAATTAGATGTAAATTAGAATTAAAATTAGAATTAGATATAATGCCTGAAGATGTGACTGAATCACTGCTGTCTTCTGATAAAACGAACAGATGACGAATTCCTTCTTATGGATGAACAAAGACAGTGATTGATTTCTTGAGAAGGAATCTACTCCTAGTAAAGATGCTGTGAACAGGTTTTGAAATACAAACAAATTATTTAAAATATTTCAGAACCTTAGTAGATATAGCAGTGGCACAGTTTGAGAGGATTGACTCCAGTTTTGAAAGAAGATCTACCATGGGTAAGATGCTATAAAAGGAAATGGCATGCTACAGAGAAATCTTTCATCAAAAAAGAGTCAATAGATGTGGCAAACTTCATTTGTTGTCTCATTTCAAGAACTTGGCATAGCCATCCCAGTCTTCAGCAACCACCATTCTGATTAGGCAGCAGCCATCAACATGGAGGCAAGACCCTCCAGAAGCAAAAAAACTACAACTAATTGAAGGCTTAAGTGATTGTTAGCACTTTTTAACAATAAAGTATTTTAAATTAAGGTTTGTACATCGTCTTTTAGACCTAATGCTAGTAGTGCACACTTAATGGATTACAGCAAGTGTAAATATAAATTTTGTATAGACTGGGAAACCAAAAAAATTGTCTGACTTACCTTTTTTGCAATATTTGCATTATTTGGTGGTCTAGAACTAAGTCTACAGTATTTCAGACAAATGCCTATAATTAGACTGGAGTGTATATTTGATTCTAGGAGATCCAATCAATAGTCAATCAGTTTTTTCTTTAATTATCAGAAATAAGAGGCAGAGAAACTGTATTCCGAAGGCAACGGGTTCTGGGTTGGACAAATTATGCAAAACTTTTGGCCTGAGCTGGCAACATAGCAAATTATTACAACCTCCTAAATGATGAATAAACAGAAAGGGTGGGCAGGAAAAATTCATTTGTAGACTAAAGGAGTGGAACAGACTCTAAGAAGCAGGAAACCTACAGGATCAGAAAGATGTGAAGCTAAGGTACTTGTTTTAAGGCGTCTTGGAACCCATGAGTCCACATTTTCTTTTCAAATCTTTTAAAAAATTCACCCAGCTTGTTTTTCTTGGAATATTTTGAATGGGCATTTATTCTTTACAACCAAAATAATTTTCTTGTTTGGTTTTTCTTTCATTAGATAAATGTATACATCTTGGAAAAAATTAGCATATCATGCAGAAGTTACATTTATAAAATTATATTCCATTATTTTGCACTAAAAAAAAATGTTATCATAAAGCAAGTGGCGAAGTTTATATTGGAAAAGAAAGCCAATATAATGATGGTCTTTAAATGTGGATGGAGAGGCATCCAAGGCATGCCAATGTGTTCTACAGCATGACACAGCTGCTGGAGGAGGCAGACGTGAGGGTAAGAAACAATGTGAAATATTGTAAGGGAGGTGACTCAAACCACATGGAGTGTGTGCACATGTGTGTAAACATGTATAGAACTTATCTTTCTAACAAAGTGATTCATTTTCTGAAGTCAGGGACTGTTTTATTCTCTTGTACTTCTCAATGTCTTGAGTATCAATAAGCCCATAGAAGGAGCCAAATAAGTGAATAAGTGAATCTGAATTTTGCCTTCCTCGATGACCTTGGGCAAACCGGTTAATCTTGATTACAACACAAATATATCTTATAGCTGTAATAAACTACAGCTGTGTTGCGATTGGAATAAACGAATGAATGCTTTTTCAGAACCTGTTAGTACCAGCATATTAGCAAGGTTAGCAAACAATCCTAAGCCCTCAAAATCTAGGGCTTTCTCAATCCCCTACCCCCACAAAAAGATGGGTTTCTTATTCATCTTACATGTTAGCTGCAAATAACCACTGGTCTGCCCCATGTATTTTCTCTATCATGGAATCCAGGCTGAAGGTGAAGCTCCTGTCTCCCACATTGCTGATCTGGTGGCAGAGGGAAAGGAGCAATTGAATAACTATTTGATTATGCTTTAAGTTGCTGCTCAGCAATGTCATAAGTTATGTCTACTAACATGTACATTGACCAAAGTCAGTCACCTGACTCAATGGGATAAACTTATAAACCACTCACAGAAAGTAATAATACAAATAACACGGCAATGAGAAGTAAGGTATGGAAAGACATAGAACATTTCTGGATTAGGTATTGTTCCCTGAAAGCAAAACATCTTCAGTTCTTTATTTGTCATGGATCTTGGATCTGACATCTACAAGGACCTTCTTTTTCCATTCTCTTCCTTGGCCATATCTGAAGAGGTTATTAAAGGATACGCCCTTCCTGGTGGTTCAGATGGCTTTGCAGTCTATTTTCTGCCTATAAAAGTTTGGATCTCCATATTGGTTTACAAGATAAAATACAGTACTCACTGTTAAATTTGAATTTTGAAAAACCACAAATAAAATTTTAGTGTTTGTCCCAAATATTGCATGAGATATAATTATACTAAAATACTATTTGTTATTTATCTGAAATTCAAAGTTAACTAAGCATTCTGTATTTTTATTTATTACTCTGGACACCTTAGTACTCAAAAGGAATTTCAAGTCTCAAATAATTATAGTCTGTTTAATTTAGAGTGGTGGCACAACTCTCTCAAAAACATCGTAAGATTTTTATTTATTTGATACCAGTTTCCAGTGCCAATGTATACACTTTTTCCCCCTGAAATAGGCGTTTCTCTGTAGTTTTAGCTGCCAATAATTTAAACTTAGCAAGATTCTATGGGAAGGTCTTACTCTGAGTCTCCTTTCCATGAGAAATTTTGACCAGTTGGAAAGATTGAATGGGTGCCACATTAATTATTTCTGAGTTTTAATAATAGGCTTTAGCTCCCTTAACCTCCAATTTGGTCTTTGTCATGAGGCTGAGTGTTAACCGACTTTGTGACTAAAATTTCACAATGTTACGTTTTACAGACAGAAATATAAAGGAATTACACCTCTTGTCTCTGTTAGTAAACTGGCCAATGCTTTCTTTTCTCATCTTGTTCTTCAAGTACTTATCAAATGCTGCCAACATTACATGAGTAGCTTTCTGTTTTCCAACTTCTCCATGTACAGCTCAAGCTTATGCAATGCATTACCTGTCTTCTAAGTAATTACAGGCAACAATTATATTAAATGTTCCACTTACACACCTGCATAATGAGTTGTCTTGCATCCCATCAACAATAAATACCCTTTTAGACAATTACCCCATTCAAAAGTCGATGGCACATATATTGGTGTTTTGTTTCAGCAGAACACCACGTACATGTTCCATTTTATTAATTAGTTAATTTTGCTAGGTTACACTGTACTCTCACAAAATCTTAGTGGTTTACTACAACTAAGGGTTGTCTTACTCCAGATCTTAGCAGAAAGGCTTTCAATTTTTCCCTGTTCAATATGATGTGAACTGTCTGTCTGTCATCTATGGCCTTTGTTATTTTAAGGTATGCTCCTTCTATAGCCAGTTTGTTGAAGGGTTTTAATATCAAGCAAGGTTGAATTTTCTTGAATGCTTTTTCACCACGTATTGAAATTATCACATGGATTTTGTTCTCAATTCTGTTAACATGATGTATCATCTTCATTGATTTGTGTATGTTGAACTCATTGCACCCCTGGGATAAATCCCATTTGGTCGTGGTGAAAATGTGTTGTTGCATTCAGTTTGCTAGTATTTTGTGGAAGATTTTTGCATTTATATTTTTCAGTGATATTAGCCTATAGTTTTTGTTCTTCTTGTTGTGTCCTTGTCTAGTTTTGATATCTGAGTAATGCTGGCTTCATATAATGAGTTTGAAAGTATTTCCTGCTGTTTGATTTTGATTTTGAAGAATTTGAATAAATTGTTATTAGCTTTTCTTTAAATTTTTGGTAGAATTCAGCTGTGAAACCATCGGGTCTTGAGCTTTTCTTTGTTGGGAGACTTGTTTTACGGCTTCAATCTTTTACTTGCTATTGGTTTATTCAGGTTTTCTAGTTCTTCATGGTTCAATCTTGGTAGTTGCATGCATCCAGAAAATTAACCATTTCTTCTAGGCTTTCCAATTTGTTGGCTTCTAGTTGTTCATAATAGTCTCTAGTGATTCTTTGTGCTTTCAGCTGTAACGTCTGCTTTTTCATTTCTGATTTTATTGGGTCTTTTCGCTTTTTTTTTCTTAGTCTAGCTAGAGATTCATTGATTTTGCTTGTCTTTTCAAAAAAAAAATTATTAGGTGTTAGTAAAGCAATTTACTGTTATGGAGAAGTTTTATATTGGAGAACAACAAGAACTATTGTATGTGAAGGTAGGTAAATAAAAATTCTTTAAAGATTTCTTGTAAATTTAGACTTTTTTTTCTGCAGCGTAAGTAGAGGCAAGTAGTGTGTTCATGAAACCTGTCTCTTAAGATACTGAAATAGTATCAGTGTGTTGAGTATTAAAAACTGACACAATTGAGAGGTACTATGCCACTTCAGTGTACTGAGGAAGTAAATGTTAACTTCGCAATAGCTATATACCGTTAAAAAAAAAAGAAAAGAAGAAGACAACTTGAAGATTATTACATAGTTGACATGTGTCTTAAGTCCTACCTGAGATTAGAATGGTTCATTGTATTTTTCTGGCTAAAAAAAAAAATTAAATCAATTATAAAAGTATTCTACTTACACTTGTCATTTTACCATGAATGGAATCAGAAAAAAAAAAAAAAAAAAAGTACAGTGACTGAAAAAAACTTGCAAAATAAATCTAATATTAAAAAAATTTTTGATTCCTTGAAACCTTCACAGATTATGACTTTGTGCCACCTCATTGTGAGTCATTAATGAATGCACACTTAACCAAGAAAATAAATTAAAAATTAATTTTGTGCATTGAAAAAAATCCAAATTGATTTCTCAGTAAGAGAACTAAACTCAATTCTAAATTGCATGTCTGAAAACAAAGAGAGGCATGAAATTCTAGGGTTCTGTCACATTAACTGAAGATTTCTTGACATGAATGTGCCACTGTTGTTAAATGAGAGCTGGAAAAGGAACTAGGAGTTTTCAAATATCAATGTCCATTGCTTTTCAGAAACAACATATACAGACTGGGTTTACTTGTGCTATGTCCATCAAGATACTCAAGTTACTAGAATCTTACATTTTGGAGCCTCACTTATAGAAGAACCTTGCCCTGAAAGAAAGATGAGGGGAAATAACTTCAGATCAAAGTGCAAGAGACCTGAGCTATAGTTCCTGTTCTGCCACTTATCATGTCTGGGTCTTCTGGTAAGACTTTTAACTTCCCTCTGTCTCAGTTTTCTCTCACATGAGGGGGTTGGACTTAGTTAAAAAATCACAAAACAATGATGGAGATTTCACCACTTTCTTCTTTTACATTGGATTAAAAAAACTATTATCTAAAGATTTTGGGTCTGTATATTTTGCACAGAAATATATGTTGAGTAGCAAAATCTTAGAAGAGTATTAAACATCTCCTAAAACATGACACTGTGAAATATCCCAGAGAAACTTTAATTATATGATTATCTAAATACCTAATGGTCTAGAGTCTCTGTCAAGTTGATTAAATTTAATGATTAAATTTTAAATATCCTCAAACATTAGCCACACAACCAAAAGAGCACTTGAGTAGTTGTTTCCTACATTCAGCTCTGAGATATGCCAAATTTGTGTTTATAAACAATCTTCATTAAGTCTGACTGGCACTGTTGATCTGAGTTAAGTCTCTAATTCTGGGCATCCAAGGCCTCTGTCCTCTCTTTCTTCATCTTTTATTGTTTTCATGATGAGATGAATTAAAATTCTTATTTGTTATGCATTTGGCGTACCACCGTTCTTCCTGCTCATCTGTGCTTATAAGATTTTACCCTGCTTGCATAAGTGTTCATGAGCCCTCAATTTTGAACAGCTGTGAGGAAGCCTGGTTAACTATTTGTAAACACCACCCAACGATCCTTGACAGTGATGGCAATCTTGCAGAATACTGAAGTGCTATTTTATTGGGAGTGATAATGAGACTGTCTTGTCCAGAGGTCTGGTTATTACACCAATACTAAACATTATCATTTAGTTGTCTGGTGTAAAATAATGAATTACTCTCATATATTTTATGAGGCTATATCCACATTTTTTTTCACAACAGAAAAAAATGGTACATACAGCTATAAGCTTTATTGATATAATTCAAATTTACACCATTACTGAGTTTTCTAATTATCTGCCTTGGTTAGCTTTCAGAACAAATACAGAATTTATATTGTGAATTGCTCCTTCTTTTATTTAAAAAAACAAGTCTTCTTTTAGAGTTGTTGGCATGACTGGTGATTACTAACTTGTGTGTGTGTGTGTGTGTGTGTGTGTGTATGTGTATGTATAACTAGTAGTATATCACCAGTATTTATCTATATATGTATATAACTACTAGTTTATATATATATATATATATATATATCTACTCTCTCTCTATATATATAACTACTAGTTAGTATATCACCAGTAGTTTTATATATATATATATATATATATGCATATATATATGAGGTTATTTGAAGCAGAAAGTAGGTTTTCTAGGAAAAAATAAAAAATAAAACCAAAGATAAACAGAGTTAATACCTTTTACAAGTGTAATATGATATTTAATTATATGAATGACATACTATTCATATGTTTTATGTCATACAGTATTAATGTATAATATTATACGTAATAATACATTTTTATAAAGACCCAAATATTTTTCCTATATGGTCCATAAACTTAGATATAACAATTGCTTTTATTATATCAAATTACAAGCTAGTTCTAAGAAGTCACTCAATAATTAGGGTTGAATAATGAAGACAATTACAACTGAACAGGGCATGGCCTCTACTGAGAGATCAGTAAATAGTTGTTGAATAAATGTATAAAAAGTTATGAAAGCTTCCACTTTTTTTCTAAGAGCATGTAGCTTGTTAAGTTGCAAAGATGCAAATAAAAGTTGTGTTTCTCATTGCAATTCAAGTCCTGTACTGCTCCCATTTTTATGCATGTAGCTTTATATATCTAAATCTTTTTTTATGATACTAATATCATTTTGTAGATATCTATATAAAGTTTGTGCACACTTTTCATAAAGTATGCACATTACTAAAGTATTTATAAAGTTGTTGCTGATATGAATGAGACTTATTTTTCAATTTTATTCTCCAACTGGTTATGGTAGGAATGGTAGGAATGAAAATAATATCATTTATATTACATTCTCTTATTTCTTCTAAAGTGTTTTGAGTACCTACTATGTGCAAGGAACTATGCTAGGAATTGGAATAAGTGGGAAAAATACAGAGAATCTGTCTTCAGGGAGCTTATGGCCTACATGGGCCAAAAACCCTGCCTTGAGTGAGGGCAGAATGGAAGAATTGTAGTTGAGACTGTTGAGAGACAATTCTCCCGTGGCATTCTTGCACCTGTCTACATCTTGATAGCAGAGGTACTGACTGCATTTGTCCCAACTGTCTTTTCAATAATATTTGTACAGTGGATAGACTTGGAAAATATAGCATCTCTGTCCAGAGAGAAGGGCAGGTTTGCTTATAGTCTTAGAAGTATAGCCTCTCTCTTGGCAGCAAAAGGTAGGCATGCTTTTTATTCATTCAAAAGTTGGGCTCCCTAAGCTCAAGGTTTCTCTCCTGAAATGCAACAGGTATACAGGTGTCACTTTAACCCTCTTGGCATCACCTTATGGGAACAGGGGGTCAGAGAATCAAGGAAAATACTAAAACTCTGCTACTGTTATTAATAAAATTTTTTTATTAAAATTTTTTGCCCTGACCCAGGAATGTCCCATCTTCTGCCAGCATCTATAAAATTATTGAAGACTAACTTATTAGCTTGCAAGTAGAGTAAATTATCAAACTTCTTAAAGTTCTTGACATGGATCTAAAGTCAAAGTAGGACATAACAAGGCCAAACAGGCCAAGGGTAAGGACTTCATAAAAAGCATTGTTAAAAAAAGGCCATCACATTTATTGGCCTGGTTTGCACAGAAATGGACCTGAAGTTGAGGATGTGAACTGAAAAGACCAAAATTTAACAGTAATCCTAGCCTAATTTGTTAAGTGCTCACTATGTTCTAGGCACTATTCACATTTTACGTAAATTAACTTAATTAATTTCCTACAAGCTTTCACATAGGTGTATTTGTGATTCTCATTTTATACCTGAAGAAACAAAGACAAAGAAAAGATGAGTTACTTGTCCACAGTCACATACTTAGTTAGAAGTAGAATCAGAATTCAAACTCAAGATGCCTGACTCTAGAGCCCCTGGCTCTTGACATGAGACTTTATATCTCAGGATGACCTTGAATCAAGGCCATATCATGAAAGTCTTGTAAAGCACACTTAGGACGATAGACTTCATGCTAGGAAAATGTGTGTTATAATTTGGATGTTTGCCCCTCTAAATCTCATGTTGCAATTTGATCCTCAGTGTTGGAGGTGGAGACGTAAAGTGGAGTGTTTTGATTGTGGGGGCGGATCGCTCATAAATGGCTTGGTGAGTTCTTGCTCTATTAGTTCCGACAAGAGCTGGTTATGAAAAAGAGCCTGGCACGTCCCCATTGTCTCTCTCTTGCTTCCTCTCTCACCATATGATTTCTGCACAGGTCTGCTTCCCTTTGCCTTCCACAATCAGTGGAAGCAGCCTGAAGCCTTCACTAGTAGCAGATGCTGGTGCCATACTTCTTGTTCAGCCTGCAAATCAATGAGCCAAATAAATCTTTCTTTATGTATTACCCAGCCTCAGGTCTTCCTTTATAGCAACACAAATGGGCAAAGACAGTAGGTAACCACCAAGAGGCAGGAAAATGACCTCATAGTGATAAACTTTGTACTCTGGAAAAGGACAAATATCAGAGGCAGTGTAGAAGCTGTTGCAGTAGTCTAGGTTACAGACAATGATCACAAAAAGTTAAAAAGACAATTTGGGATCTCTTTTATGAGCTTTTTTTTTTTTTTAATCTGTAGCACCAAGAACAATGCATGGTAGCAATATGTACTCAGCTGATATATTTCAAATAAATAAATTAATCTGTTCACCATCCTAAAACCTCTTTCTAATTCTAATAATATGGGGGTGCATTTGGTAAAATGTATACAAATGTATAAGCATATGTGCACATGTATATTTGTAAAAATTATAAGAGGCAAGTAATGGCAAAACTGAAAGACATTTCATTCAATTTTCTTTGATGTTGAGCTTTGCAGTTGGTGTAATGCTAAACCCCCTTAACTTGAAATCTCATGAAATACTGTTTTATAAGCAATGATGTTGGTCCTTGGATATAACCACATGTCCTGCTGCAGCCTGGATCTTGCAACAGGCAATTCCATGGCTTGAACTGGGTAATTTTTATCATACCATGGTTAGTTAACTTGGGCCTTTTTCTTAAACTGGAACTTGCATTGGCAATCTAGATTTGCTGATTTTTTTGCAGCCATAACATGCAACCATGAAAGAAGCAAAAGTGTGGTCAGAGGAAAAAACAAAAGTCCAGTCAGACTCTTTAAGAATAATAGGACTCTTTAAGTTCTGACTAGACTTTTGGTTTTTCCTCTGATGAAATACAACTAAACAAAAAGTTTTCTTAGATTAAGATAAGACATCAGGTTTCTGACTTATAGTAGATAGAACCTCAGAGAAAAGGAGGCTTTGTATTACACTGATTATTGTGAGAGAACTGAAATAAAAATGATGTAGTTAATCAATTAAAATTTTATTTTAATTAATTTTAATTTAGTTATATAATTTCATTTAATTGGTGTATTCAACTAATATATAATTTAATTAATATTTTTACTTAATTGAAATGTAATTATTTTAAAATATGTAACATAATTTTGTATCACTAGCCTCTTAGGGAAGGCCATATTTTACACATACGTGAAAAGTTCTTTGAAGGAGAAATTCAGTATCATTATCCATATTATTTATGTGTTGTTGGAATGGTCAGGACAAGGCACTGCAGTTGACATCATTATCCATTGTGGTGGTCACTTGACTTTCTTTATTTAATTTTATTTAAATTAAAAATATTGGTTGGATGCAGTGGCTCACACCTGTGATCCCAACACTTTGAGATGCCAAAGGGGGCAGATGGCTTTGAGCTCAGGAATTCAAGACCAGCCTGGGCAACATGGTCAAACCCTGTCTCTACAAAAAGCACAAATATTAGTCAGATATGGTGGCTGATGCCTGTGGTCCCAGCTACTCAGGAGGCTGAGGTCAGAGGATCCCTTGAGCCTGGGAAGCAGAGGTTGTAGTGAGTCAAGATTGTGCCACTGCACTGCAGCCTGGGTGACAGAGTCAGACTTTGTCAAAAATTAAAATAAAATAAAATAAATTGAATAATCTTTGAATTCTAACCTAGACTCTTACCAGGTGGAAAAACTTACCTGGAATGAAAATAAAATTAACTGAGAATTACCTCTGTGTTAGGCACTATCCTCAGCAATTTTGATGATTATTTCAAACTACCTGAAACATATTACGAGTCAAGCGTTTTTTCCTCAGTATTATTTTAAGGTGGAATTTAGAAAGATATGACACCCAATAAATCAAAAAAACTGAATGTTGGCAATACGTTCATATGACTCCATTGAACAAAATTGTTCATTCTGTTTGAAGTTATACATTAATCAATTTTTAAATTATAATGTCTTTTATATTTTTGCCTATACAATAAGTAATATTCTAGTTTTCTTTATTATGATATTTTTGTCAAACTTAAAAGTAAAAAGTAAGATTTTAAAAATGAGAATACTTTGTTTGATTCTATGTAAGTAAATATGGCAAACTAAAGAAAATATGCAACATTTTAGAGTAAATTAATTACCAAAAATGAAGAAAACATTGAAAACTAAACAAAAAAAATCATATATAAAATTAATAAATCTGGCAGAGTAACATTCAGATAGTAGAGGTTATGAAGGGTTTACGTTAAATGTTTAAACCTTCAGAACTTAAACCAACCAGTTGTGCTAATTCTCTTTACACTATTGTAGAGAACTAAGAAATGCAATGCTAGCCAGCATCTTTTAGAAAAGCAGTAGAACGTTGATACCAATACCTGCCAAAGGCAGGTTGACAAAAAGTCTTTCAAACTAATTTTTGTAAGTTAATACGTAATCCAAAATAAAATTATATTTTAATGAATATAAGAATAATCTTCCAATATTTGAAAATAACATATCCTATAAACAGTTTGTAAGTGGAATGCAAAGACAGTTCAATATTAGAAACTTAATGTAATTAATTACGTCAATAAGTTAAAGTGAAAAATATGTATTTTTCATAATATCATATTAGTTAAGACAAAAGTTAAACTGCAAGACTTTAACACCAGACTAGGATGCAAGATGAACAAATTAGTTAAAATAGTGTGCACTAAAAACAAAAATATTCCACATATTACTGATTTTGAAAAATTTCAGAGTACTAGAGAACAGAAATAAAAATACATCTTGAATAACTGTGACCTTTTGTCTAGAAAAGATTGATAACATAAGAGGTTTTTGTTTTTGTTTTGTTTTATTCATAAATAATTTATGACACATTATTTTGAAGAATTACAGAAGAATTAGCATAAAAGAGTTTAAGTCTACCAATTAAAAAAGTTAAATTTTACAAGTTATTTTCCATGTATGCCTTAGGAGAACTGCACAAAGGAGTACCAGATTTATTTAATAAGTAAATAGAAATAATAAGCCAATATAAATACTAGAAACAATATTATACCTGATTTATTTATTTATTTATTTATTTTTTAATTTTAATTTTTTTTTTTTTGAGATAGACTCTCACTCTGTTACCCATGCTAAAGTGCAGTGGCATGATCTCTGCTCACTGCAACCTCTGCCCCTGGGGTTCAACCAATTTTCTGGCCTCAGCCTCCCAATTAGCAGGGATTACAGGTGCCTGCACCACACCTGACTAATTTTTATATTTTTAGTAGAGACAGGGTTTCACCACCTTAGCCAGGCTGGTCTTGAACTCCTGACCTCGTGATCCACCAGCCTTAACCTCCCAACGTGCTGGGATTACAGGCATGTGCCACTGAGCCCAGTCGACATTTATATACTTTTACCTGACACTCTTTCTCTTAAAAAGAGAGACAGAGAGAGAAAGGAAGAAGGAAGGAAAATCTCACTTCCAACCCTGATTCATATGAAGAATGACTCCATACTTACACTACCCCATTTTTTCCCCTTCCAACCCTGATTCATATGACGAATGACTCCATACTGACACTATCCCATTATTTTCCCCTTGACCAAAGGTTCAATAAAAGATGGGCTCAAGATCCAAGTTATAGCTGTTAATGTTTCCTCTTTAGTAAACTGACAGAGTACAGCAGTATTCCAGTCCCAGTTAAAGCTGGATTCTTGAAGATGAAATGGAAATGTAAAAACTGGAGAGCCTCAACACACCTCTCATATTCTTCATTTTGTACACTAGGATGTAGACAAAGCTGGTCTGTGAAGAGAAACACTGATACAAGTGAGAAGATAACAGCCATATGACATGGAGAGTAAGACAGGAAATGAAGATGAGGTTTTCCACAGTAGGGTGAGCCCTGGCTCCAGACAATTGTGAGCCAAAATGCAATTTCTCACTTGGTTTGTTAAATATCCCAGAATCTTTATATTTAATATTACATTGTGGTCTCAGAAATGGGTGTAATATTTTTCAAAGGTTAAATTATATATTTTATCATCACTTTAAATTATAATCTTTTTGACTTTCATTCATTAAATCTTAGGGTTTCCATGATTCTGAAGAAATTCTGAAATAATGTGAACAAAGTTGCCAAGTGTTTGTGATAAATCAGGGTTTGGTATCCCAATAAAGCAATATATTTGAAATCCAGACTTAAATAAAAGACAGAAGAATTTACAAATTCCAATTTTTCTTACAAGTTAAAACATTTTGGAGATCTAAAATGTATGTTTTATTATGTAGAACATAAAGCAACTACAGGCTATTCCAGAGAAAACACATATGTGAGTCAGTAGACTGAATAGGGTAGGAGAGGGAGGGAGGGAGGGGGGGAGAGAGAGAGAGAGAGAGAGAAAGCAGTAGGCAAGATACCAGTGTCTTTCTTTAGTTCTCCATTTCATCTCAATCTGGTTCATTTTAGGATAAGCCTCAAGATGAAGACTAAGCAGTGATGGAAAGCCCCAAGAGAGGGATGGAGGTGGGGGTGGCTAAAAGAAAAGGAGGCTGGGGACCTACAACCTATTGGGACTTAAGGAAGAGGCCACTTGACTGAGTATCCCACAATATTAAGCAACTACAGCTGAGTAATGATGGCTAAATGTTCATAGATAGTCCTCCACCCTACTCTCACCTTTGATTCCACACATTCTAAGCCTAATGAGGGAACTGTCTGAAAAGTTACTGTGTGCCCACAGTGGGGAAGAGATAAATCATTGGTTAATTAGGAAGGGGCCAGATAAATATCATGACTGAGCTTCAGCAGAACCGCAGTGGCAGGGGAGGCTGAAGTGGAGCCATGTCAGAACAGTGTAACCTGTTTGTACAAGGAAAAGGACCTGCAGGCACTCACTGTGCAGAAAAACAAAATAATAATAATAATAAAAATAAAAAATAAAACATAAACATGACTTTCATCTGCCATAGATGTCTGAGGTAGATGACAGCAGGATGAGCAATAACCAAGTGAGACAAAGGACATCCTAGGGGACACTACTACTCAAATTTGAGATTTTATGATGCCTCATGCTATGTCCAGGTACCAACTTGGCTAGGAGAAAGGGAAATCAAACCAAATTAAAATGAAAAAGATGAGTTACCTTTAAATGACATATTTAAAATCTCATCTATCCTAGCTCCTCCTACCACCACTAAAGAGAATCCAAGTTTCAGAAAAAAAAAAAAATTAGATAAAAAGAACATGACTTTTTTCAAGCATAAGTTCAGCATATGTGAAATTTAACCACTTATCCTACAGTAGTAACACATGATTTCTCTTACAGCCAAAGTTCTAAGAAATGCCAGCACTGAGAAGAGAAAGAGGAGGCTGTTTCTGTTGATCCCAACCCTACATTAGAAGGGATATTGTCATGGCTATGGTAACTGGTAGCAAGACAGTGGCCATCCCTACACTTCTGTTATGTGGCAGCATGATCATTATTACATAATTAAATTGTTTATGTTTTACACATCTGTTTTGTTCTATGAGAGATTATCACGAATACTCTTTGGTTATCCCTGGTTGAAGATCATTAGTATTTAATCAAATAAGTTTAGTGTGGATAATTCTTACTTTTAAGCAATTTGTTGAATTAAATCATTATGAAGATCAGAATTCCAATTTGGACATCTGTTTTCTTCCTTCAGTTATGATTTTATAGTGCAGATGTGGGGAGTGTCTTCAAGGGAAAGAAATAAGATAAGTTCAGTAAATTCAGGTCAATGGTTTACATTGAACTCAACTGGTAGTAATGAAAAAAAATTCCTTTCAACTCATGGCCTTCCTATAAGCACATGTGAAATAAGTTGCTTGCCTAGTGAAAATCTCAAGATGACGGAAAATATGCACATCACAAAATACTCCAGTGTGCATGTTCTAGGACATGTGTTAGATAGTCTTGGCGAATAAGCAAGGTAACAGTATTCTTAAGCACTCCTCCATCATTCAAGAAAAGATGAGTGCAGAGCTGGGGGTCAGTCATGGGTCAGTGTCAGTGAAAAGTGAAGAAAGTGAGGACCTGCGCTTTCTATTCTGCAGGTCAGTTAGGTCTTGCTGAGTCAGTTAAGGCCCAGCTAGCCATCAACATTTTAGGGCAAGGTCTGCTCAACAGGACTTTGCAAACTCTGCAGGTCCTTAAGAAATGGGCTCTGAAACGGCCAATAATGGCCACTGTAATTAAAGAAACTCCTACTCTTAAGATGCTTGGGATATTTTGATAAATTGAGAAGTCTCTAAATCAATTATCTGTGCAAGATCTCTGAATGTTCAAATAGCAATTTAGATTGTTTTAAAAATCTGCTTTGAGTGTCTGTGCTGGGCCAAATCTGATGTTGATCCTATCAATTGCCTTCTTCCCCTTCAAAAATTTCACATCTAAATAGAAAGCCCTGGAAGATAGTCTCTTTCAAAAGTGATTTCATTATATCTTGGCTATTAATGATGGTTACAGTGTGTGAGATATGAAATCATGACCCTATAAGATTCTGGAACTTTTCCTCAGCCAGAATGTCATTTTATTTTAATTCTTTAAGGTTGCACTTTTTTTTTATCCTAATGTAGAATTTGGTGGACTGTAATTAAACTATGGTCAATGGACCTAAATTTTACGAGCAATTAGATATACTGTATTTGCTTTTTTTACCCCTCTACTGAGAATATATGCTGGCTTTGTGGAATCACTAAGATGTATCCCTCTGCCCTCACTTTCTTTTAGTTTGCTCAGTGCAAAGAGAACACACAGAATTCTGCAATGATTTTGTTCTATTATTGCTTGAAATATCTACTTCACATTCCACTAGAGAAATTTAATGAATACAGGAAAGTAAAGTACCATTTAAGCATTTTCTCTATGTTCTCTTCACTTTTATGTTTCTTTCACTGTATAAACTCTGTCCTCTTCCTGCAATTCCACTCCTTTTAACTGACACACAAAGCTGAAAATGGGCAGGTTTCAAAAGTCTAGAACATCTTATACTCAGGCAAGAATGTAAGAGACTTATTATGACATAACTCTTTAGATACATTCAATATTTTTTAAAATTAGAAAACAACCCAAATCAGAATTCAGGGTTCAAAATAACAAGGAAATTTGCATTGACAGATATAAGCTACTGTCACAACAGGGCCAGGTACCTTTTCTCCAAATTATTTATTTTTAGTCATTTTCTTTAAAACATCTACATATATGATTGCTGTATTATGGTACCTACATCCTCTTGGGAAATGGCATTGATGAGACTTATTAAATATTATTTCATCAATAATTATGTGGCTTCCATACCTGATGATAGACATAGCTGGAAGACCATTTTCTTTATTATATTTCTTTTCAAATTATTTTTTATAATTTAAAAAATTATAAATATTGCTGTTGTGCTATGATCCCAAAGGGCATGAAAAATAGATACACACAAATATAGGCATATATCCAATTTTACATATTATATATTACTAAGGGAAGGGAATATATATTATATACTGCTAAGGGACAGGAATACATATTATATATTACTAAGCCTCTGAGGTTCCTACCAGTCTTGATTCCCATAGCAACATAGTTGTTGGATCAGTCAAAACCCCACAGAGACATATGCAAGAGTTCACATCTTTTATGCTGGACCTCCTCAGGATACTCTAATTTGCTACAGCTGCGCCCATGCCCATTCACTCCTAGGTTCTTGGCAAGCCCAGCCTTGATGGGTGACAGGTGTGGGAGCTACTGGCTCAGGGGAAGGAAAATTAACCCTATTTCTGCCAGAACCCACCCTACAGTAGTAACACACAGTTTCTTTTATAATCAGATTTCTAACAATGTTGCCCTGAACAGAGAAACAAGAGGCTGATTCATTATTCTTATGCCTGAATAAGGAAAATCTCCATTTCTCACCACGATCAACCAGTATAAATTTTTTCATCAGTCAGAATGCTTCCTAGTCCTAAAAGCACTAGGACACAGGATTATCACTAAGGATACTACTTAGAGGTGGAAAGATGAAGATATGAACAGTTGGTTTAGCAGTCACAGCAGAAGACCTTGAAATATCCCTAGAAGAGAAGATTTTAGGATGTTTGGCTTATTTGGAGAAGAGAAAGCCACTGCTCTGTTCCTCCTTTGCACTTTTCCCTCTTCAGAAAAGCAGGCTCTTATAAATTTTTTAAAAGAATGGAGCCATTTTGAAATGGTATATTTTTGACCATTTTAATTATTTGATTTGTTTTCTTTTCTTCCTGGTGCACAGTCAGAGGTAAACTAAAATGGCTTGTGCCAGTAGTGGGCCATCGTAAAAAGCTCAGATGACAGTGGGAAATTGCTTTTGTGATGAAGGGAAACATTAATAAAAGCTTCTCTCATGTTTACCCTTTTAAATTGGCCCTAGAGGAGTTGTTTAAAGCACCCCATTGGCAGGGTTGGCTGATACACTGGTTGTGAAATGTTCTCTGTCCATAGGTGGTAGTTGAGTTTAGAAATATCTACCTTTTTCTGACCTGGTTTGGTTTACCATTGAAGTTTCATTTAAACTCTTTTGTCCTCTTGTGATATGGTAAAGGCCTTCAGTCTTTGCTCATAAAGAAAATATTGTATGTCTAAGAAAATGTCACATTTTGTTTCCCACAAGGGTCTTAAGATACTAAATCCTTCTACCTGTGGCGTCAGGGCTTCAAGATACAAGTGGCTAGGGATTTCATTTTATTTTTTAATTTACAAGAAAAGTAACCAAAGCAAAATCAAAGTAGGGCTTTTTGTTTTTAATATGAATTTCCTGCACTGCCCTATTATCAACTATACATATGAGATACCCAAGACAGTGCACTAAATAACTTTTATAGGTCACTTGGGAGTCCCTCTGTTGAGTCAGAGAGTAAGAAAGATTCATGTGGTTCAGCTGTCCAAGGGTACTGAGCATGAGAAACCAGGCAAAGTGAAGGCTCCCTGAGGATGGCCTCTCTTACTCCCACTGCTGTGCCATTCCATAATGCTTGTCTTCTCACCCTCAGCAGTATGACAGGTGCTACACTCAGAGCATCTGCAAAGACAGTTAGTAGAAGACGAGATCTTTTATAGAAACTCAAATGTCATCTCTGGAGGATTCAGTTGATAAGGGTACGTAGTTGGTATTCTATTTGACTTTATTTTTAGTTTTGAATCTTGAAATGTTCTCCAGTAAAAGGGGGGGGGGAACTTTTATCTATTCAGCAGCCTCTGAGGGCCAAGAACTTACATTAATTTTTTTGATCACTTGGTTTTTCACAACAAATTTATGAAGTATAGGTGTTTATCCATATCTAATTTTGTAGATAAGGAAATTCCAACCATAAAAAGTTAAATTTTCTCTCACCAGGCAAATGTGTGAGAACCCAAATGTCTATTCTGATTCAAGACCATCTCTGTTTTCTGTATCAAGCTTTCTCCTCTGGAGATAAAAATAGGAAAAATGTAATAATTTTTTAAGCAACATGTCATATGATGAGTCTTGAATATTTTTTAGTTTAGCTTTTCTTCTTGTAACATAGAAGGAAACGACCTATAGAGATAAAGGGACTGGCACCAAATCACACAGTTCTTTTTTTCTCTTTTATGAGTTTAAATAATATACTCTTCTCTAACTAAGTTTTTTGTATACTTTTTATAAAATTTACTGAGAATAACAGTTAGATGAGCTTTGACAACACTAATGTAATCAGCATCACAATCAAGATTCATAGAACATTTCCATCACCCCTTCCATCACTTCCCTTGTACTTATTTGCTGTCATTCCCCAACTTTTTACTTTAGACATCACCGATAAGTTTTATGTCACTATAGGTAAATTTTTCTTGATATAGAATTTCATGTAAATAAAATCATGTAGTGCACAGCTTCCTTAGCTTGCCATAATTCTTCTTATATTTGTTCATGTGGTTGGGGTAACTTAGTGGTCTTCTTTTAAACTGTTAGTAACAGTTTAGTAATATTTCATCACACTCATACATTACGTCTTGTTTTTCCACTCACTTGCTCGCTTGTTGATGGACATTAGTATGGTTTACAGATTTTTTTTTTTTTTTTGCCTATTGAAAATAAAGCTTCTGTAAACATTTCAGTGCAAGGACTTTCATGTCTCTTAGGTAAATAATTAGTAGTAGAGTTGGTTGGGTGAATGTATATCAAAAAATGGACAAACTGCTCTCCACAGTGGTTATTCAATTTTATATACCTACCAGCAACATATGAGACTTACAGCTGCTCCACAACCTTGAAAACACTTGCTATTTTCAATAGTTTTAATGTTAGCCATTCTAGTAGGTGTAGATCAATATCTCATTGTGGTTTTACTTTTATTTCTGTAAGCCCTAGAAAGAGTGAACCTCTTGTTTTGTGTTTGTTAGTCATGCATGTATCTTTTTTGGTAACATATTTGATCAACTATTTTGCCCATTGGAAAAAAAAATCTGGTTGCTGGGTTTCTTACTGAATTGTAAAAATAATTTTTATATTTTGAATATAAGTCCTTTGTCAGATATATGCAATGCAAATATGTCCACCTAGTCTGTAGGTTGCCTTTTAATCTTCTTGATGACAGTCTTCAAATAAGAGAAGTGCTGTATTAGTTTTGATTAAATCAAGCTTATCAGTTCTTTTTATTTACAGTTTTTTGCATCTTATCTAAGTAATGTTCACCTAATATAAGATTACAATAATTTTGTCCTATGTTTTCTTCTGGAGATTTTAAGCTTTTTAAAGATTTTGAGTTTATTTCTCTTTATGGCATGAGGTATGGGTCATGGATCATTTTTTCCACAGGGATAGGAATTTGTTAAAAAGATTATTTTTCCCCATTGAATAAATGCAATATCTTTTTTTTAAAAAAAAAATCTATTGACTATGAAAGTGTTTGTCTATTTCTAAACTCTTCATTCTGTTCCATTGATCTGCCTGAATCCTTACAACAATGTTACACTGCTTTGATTACTGTAGTTTTTAAAATAAGTATTAAAATAAGGCAATACAACTTCTCTCTCAAAGTGGCATTGGCTATTTTGGATGCTTTGCATTTTCATAAAAATTTTAGAAACAGTTTGTCACTGCTTTTAATTTTTCTTCTTTTTCTTTTCTTTCTTGAGACATGATCTTGCTCTGTCACCCAGGCTGGGGTACTGTGGTGCAATAGCAGCTCACTTCAGCCTCAACCTCCCAGGCTCAAGCAATCCTTTGACCCTAGCCTCCTGAGCAGCTGGGATCACAGGACCATGACACCATTCCCAACTCATTTTTTTTTTTTTTTTTTTCATAGAGAAGGGGTCTCCCTATGTTGCCCCAGGCTGGTCAAATTCCTGGGGTCAAGCAAGTCACCTGCCTCTGCTTCCCAAAATGTTGGGATTGCAGGCATGAGTCACTGCACTCAGCAGCTTGTCAATTGTTTTAAAAAGCATGATTGAATTTTTACCGGGATTGTATAGCATCTATATACTAATTTACATTTCATTTATATTTAAAGTGTCTTTTAATTGTTGCAGCAGTGTTTTCAGTTATTTACTGTGTACATCTTGAATTTATTCTGTTAAATGTATTCCTAAATCTTCCATGTTTTTGTATGCCATTATAAACGGTATATTTTATTTAAAATTTTATTTTCTAATTATTTCTTGCTAGGTTAGAAATACATTGTTCTTTTATCTCAAGATCTTGTAAAACTCATTTATTTTAAACATTTTTGTTATTGTTGTTGATGATGATTTTGTATAATGTCCTATATATACAATCATGTCATCTCTTTGCAAGGACAGTTTTATTAATGCCTTCTACTATATATATTTTTTTTGTTTCATTTTTCTTTTCTTCTTGTACAGGCTAGACCCTCCAGTATAACACTGAATAGAAGTAGAGAAAACAGCTATCTTGCCTTGTTCTGAATCATAGAAGGAAGCATTCAGAATTCCACTATTAAGTATAATGGTCACTGTAAGTTTTACATACATGCCTTTCATTAGGTTGAGACATTTTTTCTCTAAGCCTAGTGTGCTGATATTTTTAAACTTAAATGAGTGCTGCACTTTTTTCAAAATTTGTTTCTGCATATATTAAAATGATAAAGTGATTTTTCTCTTTTATCTGTTAATATGTTAGGTTACACTGATTATTTTTCAAATATTAAGCCAGCTGTTTATTCCTGCAATATACCTCAATTGGTATATATTTGATATTTTGTTAAGGATTTTAAATTCTGTGTTTTTGAGGGGTATTGGTTTGGTTTTTATAAAAGCATATGCTTGTCTCATGAAATAAGCAGGGATTTTCCCCTCTTCTATTTTCTAGAAGACTTTGTGTATAATTGGTGTTGATTGAAATATCTTAACCCATATGAGCTTAGACTATTGTTTGTAGGAAAAACTTAACTATGGATTCAATGTGTATATATACTAGGACAGGGCTTTTTTTTTTTTTTTTTTTTCTTCATCTCAAAGTTTTAAATTTTGTACCATTGAATGAATCTGTACATCTCATCAAAGTTGAAAAGTTTAATTGGATACATTTGTTCATCATAGCACCTTATTATCTTTTCAGTGTTTGTAGGACCTGTAGTGAGAGTTACTGCTTTGTTCCTGATACTGGTTATTTCACTGTCTCCTATTCTTGATCAGATCTTTCTTAAAACCAGATTTTGCTTTTGCTTATTTTTCTATTGTCTGCTTTCCATTTGATGATTTTTCTGCCCTTATAGTCAATATTTCCTTTCTTTAAACTCATTTTGAGTTCAATGTGCTCTCATTTTTCCAGGTTCTAAAGCATTTTAAGCAACACATTTTCCTCTAAGGAAACGGTTAGCCTTACCTGTATCCTACACATTTTAAAGTTGTGTTTTTATTTTTATTTAGTTCAAATTATTTATAAGAAAGTATGTTTTACAGGGATATTGTTTAATTTCAAAATATTTGTTGATTTTCTATATATTTCTACTGATTCCTAACATAATTATTTTGTGTCCAGAGAACATGTTTTGTAATATTTCAATCTTTTTAATTTCTTAACACACTTGAAAAGTTCGTGATATAACTTAGAGGATGTATTATGTGCACTAAAAATAACGTATCTTTTCCTGCTCTTAAGTAGAGTGCTTTATATAGACCTATCAGTTGCAATAGGTAAAGTTGGTTGATAGTATTTTCAACTATCTTATTGAAAATACAATTTAGAAGTATTTTTCAATACTATTATCAAGTATTTTTGAGTTATCTATATCTTTACTGATTTTTTTGTCTACTTATGCTATCAGTTGTTGAAAAAGGATGTTGAAATCTGCAATGATAAATGTGGATATGTCTATTTCTTCATTCAGGTCTATCAATATTTGTTTCATGTACTTTGAGGTTCTTTTATTAGATGCATACACATTTAGATAAGTTAATAAAGATTTTTATTCCTCCTTGATTATTTAAACTTTTGTTATTATGAAATTTACCTCTTTATCCCTGGCAATTTTCCTTGGAATGTAATGTACTTTGATGTTAATACAATCATTCCAAAAGTTTTATGCTTAGTGTGTCTGTATAATATATATTTTTCCATCTATTATTATAAATTATCTGTTCCCTCTTATCTAAAGTAAATTTCTTGTATGAGCATACAGTTGGGTCTTGATGTTTTATCTGGTCTGAAAAAAACTCTGCTTTTTTATTTGGAATGTTTGATCCATTTATACTTAATGTAATAAATATTAATTAGTTAGATAAATAAGTTTTCTATATCTTTTTCTTGTTTTTGTTTTGCTCCTTTGCCTTCTTTTAATTCAATAATTTTTATAATTATATTTTGTCTCCCTTAGTGATTTAAAAGTTAGCTGTGTGTGTATATGTGTGTGTTAGCTCCAAGGTTTAAAGCTCTCATCTTTATCAATTCTACCTCCAAGCACTGTTATATCACTTCACATAAATCAAACTTATAGTAGTTTACTTACTTTTCGCTGCTCCTCCTTGTGCTATTGTTATCATAATGGTCTAGTGCCTCCAGTTAGAAAGCTACAGTAATCATAAAGTTCACGCTATGATTTTTTGCCTCCTATTAATATTAAAAATTCCAGTTCTATTTGGCTTGCTTTCAAATGTCTGGAGTTTTATATATATATATATATATATAATATATATATATATATATATATATAAAATGCTTTTTCTGTGTCTCAGTTATTCGAAGTGGGGGTGCAAGTCAGTCCTGTCAGTTAGCTTTTCATGATGAAAAGCAAAATTATCTTTAACATAATATATTCTTTAGAAATAATATCTTTCATAAACAAAAAATCAATTGACCTCTGTCAATAATGCTAGCTCTGAGCAAATATTTCATCTGTATTAAAAGGTTTACATTAAGATTTGCTAACTTTACTCCAACTATGATCAACAAAACATTGTAAATATTTTATAACACATATTTATGTTAGAAACATATGGTCATAGGGGAAAAATTAGAATATATAGATGAAGAAAAACTGCACCTTTCCTCTTATATCATACCTAGACATGCAGATTAATATTTTGCTATAGAATTTGAACATGTATAGTTCCTATATTCTAAAGAATTCACATTAGAAATTTTGAGAGCCATAGGCACAGACTGTGACCAAATAAAAACCAAAAACATTTTCTCATATTCCTACCTCCACCTCTGACTCCTTAATTTAGATGGTCATTACTTGCACCTAACTTATAGATATCCTTAGCCTCCTACCCAGTTTTTGTCATTAGTTTTGGTTTTTTCCTAACTTTTCTCATTTTGATCAGAAGGACTTTGATCATGCTTTATCATTCCATCACTTAAATTTCCTCAATGAATTCTCACCAAGATTAAATGAATTATCAATTTCTCAATATAACACAAAACATTTTTTTGGTTCTAATTTCATCTCTTCTTATTTATTAAAAGCATTACAATATCTAGCCATTTTGAGCACACATATGTGGTAAATGCAGCACCCATCTGCTATTTGTTCTCTGAATACCCTCCATACAACCCCACCACCAACTCTCTTTCTCACACACTTACTTGCCTTACTGTTTGTTCTTCCTGCACTACAACTTATGCCTAGTGTTCCATTACTGGAACACTAAGTATGTATTATTTGTATCCTATTGCTCAAGGTTATCACCAAGGTCTGATTGCAAATATTCAAAAATTGCAAGCTCAGGCATAAATGGGTTAAGATGAAGTTCAGACATCTGTTTGCTTTAGGCTGGGTTAGTTGTATTTACTTACTTATTTTTTGCTCCCACAGCAGCCAGTACACTCATGGTTCTATGATAAAATATTGTGCTATGGTCTAATATTTTCTTTACTTCTTTGTCTCTCTCACTAGATTGTGAGTTATTTGAGAGCAGATATTATGTCTTCCATTTTTTAATCACTAGGGTGTAGTAGACCATCTGGCACATATTAACTACTCAATATGTATTTGTTGAATTAAATAATTAAAACCATTACTCATGTGATAATCAAATTGGCACTCTTGATTTAACTGGCACTTTATGTTAGACCTCTATGTTCTTTATCTGTATCTACAAGACAACATCAATGGTAAGACATATCCTCCAATAATATTATGTGAGTCTAGCTAAAAGGAATATAAGAAAAATTGTAACTTGTTTTCTACTTTTCACACTGAAAATTCTGACATCTATTAAAATACTTTTACCCAAAAACAAAAATATAAACGTGCATATTCAATAATCAGTATTAAGAAATTGATGTCTACAGACATGTTTCAAACATCTCATAAAAGCTCTTTTTTCTTTTGCCACTTCCAAATTAGGACTGTTCTTGTTTTTGAATTCAGTTCCAGGTATTCAATTTAGTCTCTGTCCTTTTTGATATTTAAGTCTTAATTATCTCAGTGATCATCTCACTGCCTCTGCTTTCTCAATTTAGCAATTGATCACAGAGTGAGCACAACATAGCATTTGGACATAAAAATCAACTTTAAGTTTTGATCCACTCAGTGATTTAAGCATATACTGTGGTCTGAGTCCAGAAATATTTCATATTGATGATAGAAGAACTTTTGTGATTCTTTTCACCTTCAAACTCCAGAATATTAGTATCCCTTAACAAAAACAATTTGTATTGGATAAAAATGTTTGGTATAAATTAGGATTCTTCATAGTTCCAATAGTAATAATAGTAATAATTAGATAACCCAACCTCACCTAATAATGAATGTTAAATGATATGAGTGATTTGTTGGCTAACATAACCAGAAGTTCCAGAAGATGAATGGATTATATTTGGCCCAGTTTAGCAGCTCAGTATTACCATTAAAGATCCAGTTTAATTTTATTTACCTACATTCCATAGTACTAGCATTATCCCAGCACTGACTTCCTTTATGGTGTCAAAATGATTTATAGTTCTAGACTTCATATCTTTATGCCACATCTTTCAGAATGAAACAAAAGTTGGCTACAAGTAGGTCTTTGAGAAATCTGAAAATCATCTTTACTAGAAGCATAATTATTTTTGAAGCTTGACTCAACTTGGCCCTTTTATTTGATCATATGCCCATCCCAGAAAAATTCTCTGTCAACAAAGAAATACTATATGCTAATGGTGTAGATTTTAGCTCCCTGAATCAATTACTATTGTAAGTGGCATAGGGTTACCTCAACAGGGTTAGACCTATCAAAAATCATCTCTGGATCATGGAATGAAGCAATTATCCCTAACTCAAAACCAGGCCATTTTTAAATCGCTGGGAAGAAAAGTGAGTCTTGGGGATAAAATGTGGAAATTTAGAACCAGAGCTGGAAGTGATGAATTCAAACATTTTTAAACAAAAATAAAATTCCTTAAAATTAGGATTGACAAATTTATTGAATAAAAATACTTGGCACCCATTTAAATTTGATTTTCAGATAAACAATAATTAAATTGAAGCATATGTATGTCCCATGAAATTGTACTTGAAATCTCATTTAAACTGCAATACATGAGCGATTTAAAATACACTTTTTTTCTTCTGTAAAAGTACAAAAAAAGGAAGACAACTTTTTATGGGAAACAAAATAAATAAAGACAAAGACTGGCTGTAGTTTTCATTTGATTATTTCAGTCAGTGACCACACATACATCCAGTAATTATGTGAAAGTGTTAGGTAGGAAAGGCAGTTCAACGCTCCTGGTCTTAATGAAGAGAACTCATCCTCAACCCTACAGGGCTCTCTCTGCCTTCTTACTGATTACTAAAGTTGGAAACAGTTTGCTCAGCTCCGGGAGGAAGTTGCTTCTCATATATCAAGGGCAGTCTCTGCCGTTGCAGGCAAGAGATATCTTGACCCCGACTCTTTGACTGGATGGATAGGCTCTCTGAGTTTCAGACTTAGGAAGGCCATTTCACTCTAATTCTGAAAAATTTGCCTTAAACTTAGATTTAATTAATAAAAGGGGTGGGTCGGGGGCGGTGGCTCACACCTGTAATCCCGGCACTTTCGGAGGCCAAGGCGGGTGCAAGGTCAGGAGTTCGAGACCAGCCTGAGCAACATGGTGAAACGCCGTCTCTACTAAAAATACAAAAATTAGCTGGGTGTGGTGGCACGCACATGTAATCCCAGCTACTCGGGAGGCTGAGGCAGGAGAATCACTTGAACCTGGGAGGCAGAGGTTGCTGTGAGCTGAGATTGCGCCACTGCACTCCAGGCTCAGCCATAGAGCGAGACTCAGTCTCAAAAAGTAAATACATAAATTAATTAGTTAATTAATAATAATAAGGGTGATAGTCCAGGCCCCATCTTTTACTCCTTTGTGCTGTTTATATCTTCACCTTTGATTGTAAAACTTGACAGGGAAGTTTATATGCCCTCCTTAGAAAATTCAACCCAAATTATTCTTGCTAATTTATATGTACTGAAACTAAGAGATTCCCAATATATGCTACCTATTTATATAAATGGCATAAATTTTGAAGTGTTTATTGATTTAGATTTTTTGAAATGAAGTTTAACCTTTATGGGATAATATTAAACATAAGTTCCCCGTTTTTACTTTATTACAATAAATAAATTATATAAAATTAGTGGATATAAATATTGAGAGTGTTTCTGAGGATATATAAAAATGGCTGCATCATGAGAATTGCTATCAAGAATCAAAAGAGGAGTGGCAGTGAAACAGATGAAAGAGGAAGTAGGGGCAATATAATGTAATAGACAAGAGGTATGGACCTGAGATATTTAGCTGAATATGTGTACAAATTCACATGTCTGGACTCTGTCCACAACCACCAAAAAACAGCCATCTCAAAGGAAGACAAAACATTGTTCTAGAAATGTAGGGATGCCGGGTGGAAAGATGAATATGGAAGTGTTTGTGGCAGGCTTTATACTGCTAGTGATGTGCTATAATGTGAATTGCCACCTTGAGTGGGTTCTGCTTTTCTTATCACTGAAGTTTAGATGACAAGTGAAGTGGTTTTTCAAAATTAACAAAATAAGTACAGCAACAGAATCATCCAGAAGCTTTCAAGGATATTACATTCTGGACATGAATTCACAGAGATAGGAACCACCCTCGGAAGTGGGAACTTTTGAAATAAAGCTACTGCCTCAGCCCATGGTGGGAAGTTTACAAAACCAACTGCACTTTGCATCTCTGGGTCTAACAAAGATCACATATCAAAGCTTCATGAACAAATTAATGTGTAACTTATCCCCCTCCCCAAGGTCTTTCCCTTGGTTTTATTATTACTGACAATATTGTAAGAGCAGTGTGAAATGGCCAATTCACACATGTGCCACGTTTTGCACACTGCCTGAACCTGCTGGAACATGATTTTCCTAAGAATGATGACAGTAATAAACATCTTCTGGCAGAGGCTTGCAAAATCTGCACCCATTTTAGTCACTCAGTAATGGCTCATAAAATTCTTTGAGAACTGCAGGAGAAAAACAATGTACATACTCATGCATAAATTAAAACTAGAAGTGCCAGCTCAATGGAACTCGACTTCTCACACTCTGGGACAACTGTGGAGCAATTAAAAATAAACAAACCCATCAGACGTAGGTGCAGCCAACGGTCATCAGAGAAAGTGCTCTCTGTTGGAGATCAAACCATTAACCAGCGCCTTCCTTGAGTAGATTCCCTCTTAGGTCTGTGAAAATATTCAGGATACTTTACATAATCCTTCCTGATGAGTTCTCTTACAAAAGCAATGTCAATGTGAATGGATGAGAGGAAAAATGTTCATCTTGATTTCCCTTTACATTTAGGGATCATTTTCTGCACAAAATGTGATACAAGAGTAAACATTCCTGATTTCCTTCTTTACATAAAAGTTTCAAGTTTGAGCTCTGTCATTTTCATGGGTGAACAATTCAGAAATGCTCTTTATTTTGTCAAGTTTTAAAGAAAGAAAATAACCAGAAATACCTAAAAAAATTATCATAGAACTCAAAAAATCATTAGTTCATACAGCATTTCTAGCAATACTTTAGAATCATTTTCTCAAGCCTGCTCACTATGAGTAGGACTCTTTACAGTTTTCAGAACTGAAAAAAAATGAGTTTTATGGTCAAGTTTTCATATTTGTCTTAGCAATTGAAATCTTCTTCTACAGCTATTTGGAATGTTCTCAGGTGGAAAGTAATGGGTACCAGTTTGATCTGTCATCTAACATAATATTTGATCTGTCATCTAACATATTTGGCAGTTGATACAGTGTGGTGCATTAATACTCCCCTCGAATAGCAAGGTGAATTTTTCCCCAGATCTGGAAGCGGGTTTAATTGGTCCTAGGATAATCCCAACCAACTTGCCAGAGATTGCTTTAGTCATGGTCATGTGACCAATTCTGGACAACAAGCCATGCCTTGAGGTTTGTGAAAGGCCCTTGGGAAAGTTCTTTGCTTTTAAGAGAGAGTAGGAAAGCTTTATATTTCTCCCCAGTGGTTGTGAATGAGAAAACATGTAGCGCCTATTACTTTGGGCATCTGTCTCAAATCTATGAAGAAATGAGATAAAGCCTATTGAGAGACAGTCTGTGGGAAGATTTTTGAGGTGCTTGTAATAGTCCATTTTCATACTGCTACAAAGAACTGCCCAAGACTGGGTAATTTACAAAGGAAAGAGGTTTAATTGATTCATAGTTCAGCATGGCTGGGGAGGCCTCAGGAAACTTACAATCATGGCGGAAGGCAAAGGGCAAACAGGCACCTTCTTCACAACGCAGCAGGAAGGAGAACAGTGAAGAGCAAATGGGGAAGAACTCCTTATAAAACCACCAGATCTCATGAGAACACACTATCACAAGAACAGCATGGGAGAACCACCCCCATGATCCAATTACCTCCACCTGGTCTCTCCATAGACATGTGGGGATTGTGGGGATTACAATTCATATGAGATTTGGGTGGGGACACAAAGCCTAACCATATCAGTGGTGGATTAGTCAACACTAAACCCTACCTACTTCTGATTTCCCTTTGTATTAGCTAGTAAGTGATCTGTTCTTTTAAGTCATTGTTTCAGGTTTTGTCACTTACAGCAAGAGGCATTTCAAAAGACTCAAGAGCTTTACAAAATGTCCTTTCTTATTACACAGTGACTTATGGGGTGGAGGGTTGCAGATGCTCAGTTGTTAAGTGTATGGACCAAAATGACATATGGCAAAGAAGCAGGCCCATTAGACAATGAAAGAATAATGATATTAGAATGGCAGACTCTTTCTCTCAGAGAAGTGGCTACACCTGATAAGAATTCCAGCTCTACTACCCATGTGTAGGCCCTCACCAAATTTTTCTGCAACTCTCTAGGGTTTAATTTCTTAATATATTTTTCTCTATATCCTCCTTCTTGACTCTGCACCTGCTATTTTCAATTACAGCCCATCTACCTCAGTTGTTGTGTACACACACACACACACACACACACACACATCACATCACATCACAGAGTATTCTGTGATGGTGGTGTTCCAGATGATTTGGGGAATCACAGAAAGGGAACATGAGTCCTCCTTGTATAAATAGCTGCATACCTACTTTCTGTTTTCTCTCTTGTCTCCTCTTACCTATTCAGAGACACCTACGAAATTCTTTTTATGTTTTATGCACACAAATTTTATCCACTCCCAGAACATAAAAGTTCTTTATTTCTGCTCCAAGCAATACGCCGAATAATTTTCCCAACAAATGTTGATCTTCTTCTACAAGGACTCCTTTTCCAACTGCAAAATATATATACACACACACACACACACACATACACACATATATATTTATGTACATATATATTCATATATGTTTATATACATATGTATATATGAATATATATACATATATTTGTGTATATATGTATTTATATATATTCCCAGTGAAAAGTGCACTTCTTTTTCAAATTTGTCTGAAAGTTGGCTTAATTGGATACTGCACCTACAAAATAACATTCCCAGATATGACCAGGAGCATCCTTCTGAATCAGTATGACTCTCAACTCCAAATGAAGTGTAGGTTTTCCCTGGCCCGTTACCAAGTAGAAAATGTTTCTCAAGCAGCAGGGGTTTTTCTCACAAATAAGGTAAGTTTGGGGATTGAAGAGACGTACAAATGAATGGTCTTAGGCGTAGATACATCTTAGGTAAGAAATAGAGAAAAGGATTCACACAAGAACTGTAAGGCTCTGAATTCCCAGGAGAGGATGTAGAGCACTCAGTCCTGACAGTAAGCAACCTCTTTGAATAAATGGAGTCCTGCTAAATGGCAGGATTTCAGAGTTGATGCTTGGCCCAAAGAAGAAAGATCTCTGGAAAAACCTCACAATATTAATAAATACTTATCATTAGATAATTTCAGCTGTAAAATATGCTTCAAATTTCTCTTCCAATATAATTCACCTTTGTTCTAGATATCAAAGATATCAAAAACGCAGTTAAGACTATGATGTATAATCAGCACTTAAAAGATCTTACCTTTTAATCAATGGTTATAAAAATTATTCACACTCAAAATACCAACTCAGAAAAAAAAAAAACTCACAATTTGGGCCAGTTTTGTTATCCTTTATAAAGCAGTGAACTATTTGCTTATTGCAGTAGTATGGAGTGTTTCTATACAATCGCATATTTTGGCAGATATAGAGGCAGCACATACACAGTTGTGGATTATTAATATTCAAAACAAATATAATAGCTTGGAATGACAGAATGAAGAATGTAATTAATAGCCTGGAATGACAGTACAGTTGAGTGCTAAGAAAGCCATGGTCATCAGACTGGCCATCGTGGCAAAATCCCATCTCTACAAAAAATATAAAAATTAGGCGGGCGTGGTGGCACATGCCTGTGGTCCCAGCTACACGGGAAGCTGAGGCAGGATAATCACTTGAACCTGGGAAGCAGAGGTTGCAGTGAACCACTGCACTCCAGCCTGGGCGATGAAGAGGGACTGTGTCTCAAAACAAAACAACACGACCAAACAAACAAACAAAAACACATATGATCTTGTTTGGTTCTGTACATTTCAAACTTTACCTTTCCTAGGATACCTTAGTTTTCTCATTGGTAAATGAGGTAACTGGGTGTTCTGTCTGTTATGTAACTCACAGTTTTAAATTATTAGATTTGATTTTAATGAGCTTGAAAATACAAATCAAGGTATCTGATCTCTTTTCCTCTCAGGTTTTTCAACTGTAAAAGAGAATTGTAAGATACCGGTAGTGAGTGTATGCATATAACATCTGGACCCTTTTTGGAGAACAATGCTTACCCTCTCCCCAACTCCTGCCCCACCCTTGGCATCTCGGTTCCACCATAAACTCATTATTAGTTCAAGGGGTTTGAGAGAAGTTGACCAGGTTCTGTCAAGGGAAACACATGACCTGTCCTGACCAATCTGACCAATCAGTGATTAGCCATGGCCATTGTTACAGAAATGGACATTTGACCCAGGCTATACTAATTAATATTCTCTTAAGACTTTTGCTGGACCTAGCCAGAAATAAAACTCCCCTTTTCCTGAGATGTAAGCAATGAGAGAAATTTGACTTCAATTTTCCAATGGCCACGTTGCCACTACTTGTAGTGAGAATGAAGGTAAGGTGGGCGTTGAGAGAGAGAGAACATTTCATTTCGAATCCCAGAATTCAAATGCCTAAAGCCTAATTTTTGCTTCTTTGTTTCATGAGTCAGTAAGCTATTTTCCTTTTCCTTAAGTTAGTATTTTCCTTGGATTTCTGTCACTAAACACAAAAAATATTGACAGACATATTACTTTAGAAATTTATGAAACTGTTAATTAGATAAACCATGCAAAGGGGTTGTTTAAAATGCAAGTAACTGTGCAAATATATGACATCTACTATTATTTTTATTCATTTTTCTACAATAAAATTTAGAAAAATGCTTTTATATAAGAATAAAATGCTATCTTAATCAAAAGTAGTTACAAAACACCTAATTCTGCACACTGTTATCCTCGAAGCTTTAGGAAAATTTGTTTAATTTATTTCATTGTCAAGAAGCCTAGTTAATAGCTATAGATTTGTTTCTATATTATCCAATTGCTAAGTAGAAAGTAGGAATACATTTTCCTTACCTCGTAATATAGTTTTCACTGTCTTTTCTAGCATTCTTATAACACTTCACGCTTTTAGAAGAAATGTGCTAAATGCTAAGCATTAGTATTCAAGTGACTTTAATAAGAATGAAAGTAGAGAGTTTGTGAGGTATGCTAAATGTACAAGATTTTGAATAGGGTCTCACAGCTTTAATCCACAAATTCTGGACTAACCCACTTCAACAAAGAGCAGTTTCAAAATCTAGTTTGCAAAATGATTACATGGTTAATGCAGGATTAAATTTTCTTTCAATTATAAGACTGAATCTGGAAAATGCTCTAAAGAGAATGAAGGAAAAAAATAAATCCTGCAAGAGGTGCATTTGGTCTAAAGTGCTTTTAAATATGCTTCTTAATTGCGGGGGGCTATTTTGCTCTTCATCTAATCATTGTCTGAATTACTGAAGCTCAACTTATCTGATAAAATAGGTGAGCTTTGTGGTAATGAAGTCAGATAATGTCTAATCTTAGTGTCAGGGTAGGCATCAAATGGGCAGTGTATTTAACCATTAGTATGGAGTTTGCAGACTGGAATACTCTCATCTAGGTTTTTTTTGTGTGAAGCCAATTCATTGAAATAAGTAAAGGTTTCAAAATGGGAAAGCATTTAAGAAACTGTGGCTTTAACTATTTAATAAAATTGCTTGTTATTTAAGTAAAGGTAATTAAAAGTGTAATGCCGTGGAACTATTAGGCACCTACTCAAAAGTGAGTGGATTTTTGTTTTGTGAAAGAGCCAATACCTTGAAGAAGGGGTAGGCTTCACAATGAGAATCCCATAGATACTTTTAAAGAGCTGGAGATTAACTCATTTAGATAAACAGTCATTTTATGGCTTTTTCACCAGGGAGGCAAGCATTTCCTTGGGGTTCTTGAATTAGGGAGTTCAACACCAAGGTTCTGTAAATTAGCTGTGTGGGTATTCATATTATCAACACCTTCACCTCAGCAGGAGGCCCCACATGGGCAAAAATCAAAGAAATGTAGTAATCGTCTGACTATAGCAATTCTCTGCCTAGAATACTTTTGGTTTTGCTTTGCACCTGACTTTTCAAAAAATATTTCTTTAACCACTATTTGTTTGATTCTAAAGAGTAACATGTATTGGAAGGCCAAGCCTATCTGCACGCCTTTTCAGGTGTTATTCTCACAGAGGAGTTTTTATGTATGTTGGTTTTATAGCATAAAATATGAAAATTTATACAACTGCTCAGTACAAGTTTAAGGACAGGTTTCTGTAAAACACAAAGATATTTTAAATGAAATATACAAATTACTGGCTCCGTCGTGATTTTTTTTACATGAACTAAAGCAAAGCTATATTCACATATGAAAAACATCCAATTTCATTTCGTCCTCACCTCCCCAACATATGGTAAGTATTTCCTTGGTTTCTAAATCTGATGCATTTCCAAATACACTTGGGGAAGAAGTGTAAGTTACTATACTTCCATCTAATTTTTCTCAGAGAAATTTGTACAACATAAGTTTTACAGAATGGATGAGTTTTATTAAAAGGAAGAGACTTTGTCCTTGCAATGCTTAAAAATCCTGTGAAATTGCAGGTCATAGGAGAGAAACCATGGTATTATTTGCTGGCTTTCTGTCAACAAGAAACTTTTCCATCCTCATGTATATCCTGAATTCAAGTGCACATTTTTAGTAGCAATGGTCCATGAGAAAGGAATTGGCTATCCTGGGTGTCTGGGCCACTGGGTTCGTCAATTAAAGGAGACTGTTGAATCATGCATTCTACCTTGTCACATTTGTCTGCTTTTGTTTTGTTTTTCTATAGAAAATCAAAGCAAACAAAGCAGCTCTCAGTAATGCATTCTAAAATTGTCAGGAATTAACTGATCTCTGTAGAAATTCCCTTTTCCTGGGTCAATTCAGCAATTTTGTCCTGCTTGTTGTTTTCTAAATACATCAGTTTCATTTTGTGTTGAACATCAAAGCCCTCATGATAAGTACTACGTTTAACTACAAGGCTGAGTTGCTCAGGACCTGACAAGTCATGAAGCATTAGTAGATGATTGGTTCTTCTCGCCTTGGAACTCAGCCTAATACATACAGTATTTAAATAGGGAAATCACCATTGACTTTGTAATCCCTTATGTGACACTTGTTCTGTGAACAGATAAAGGAGAAGTAAGTCAAATACACATTTGTTAGGAAGTCTCCACTGTCCCTTTTCTCCCCAAAGGCAGGAACTGTCAGCATTTGTGACCTCAGGCTAGCCCATGTTCTGATATTATGGCACGCATTCTCGGGGAGGATTATTTGAAAGGACTTTTGCGAAGAGAAACATTTCAGCTGCTTTTTACAAGCACTGATTGCCCAGGACAAGGTAACTGACTGCTACAGCATTGAAGCTGAAGGACATAAACATACCATAATATGTTTTGTCATAAACAATCACAGATTAAGGCCCTCTTCACAGGTGATTGAACAAAATGAATAACAGAATGGAGACTTGTATTCTGATGCTTGTTGCTCGTGTAAACTCATGTTCTGCATTTTGGAATTTGTTGAAGCCATAGCTTCTGCTTTGGGAATAAGCCCCATTAATCAGGTCATTCCTTTAGGTGTATTCTGAAGTAGCTACTTTTGGTGATTAAACTTCACATATTATATTAGGTAACAGAGCATGTTATATTACTGATAACAGCATGTTATCAGTAAAGGCAAGAGAAAGCATTTATTTTAGATAAGGCAGGCTAATGCCTGTCAACTATAACACTGCTCTCTGATATCAAGGTAAGAGTAAGCTACAGAATGCCATCAACAATAGCAAACATATGCTGAGTGCCTACTATGTGCTGGGCAATATATCAGATGCTGAGAAGAGTTATATTATAATTCATAAGGGATATAAAATAGCAAGCAGGTCAAAGCAGTAAATCAATAATCTGCCACATATTTTAGAAATGCATTAAGACAGAAGTCCCATTTGCGAGTTAAAGCAACTAAAGTCCTTGCCATTTATGAGACTTGATCAAGCATACATAGTCTGTAAGAAGTTTTGAATAAGTCTATTATTCTATCATCTATGTAGTGAGAAACTAGGAAAATAATCCAGGAGTTTTGAGATCTTTAATCCAAGAGATACCTTGCAGTTTGGGCACAAACTAGTCTTCCAGTTATATTCTTCTGGCACTAGTATTATTTGCATTTAAGAGCTTCAAGGAACCTTTGACTGATAACTCCAAATATGAGTTTTAAGCTAGCATAAAGTATCATTTTTTAAGCAATAGACATCATGATATTTTTCATTGCCTTTCACATGATGGCATAAGTGAAGCCCAAATGGAAGTTCAATGATTCCATTTCAGCTATAAAAGATTCAGGAAGATTAGAACCTCAGTAACTTTCTTGTGTAGTGATTTTTTAAAAATATGTCTTGCTGAACGAGAGGGCTGTCATGAATTAAATGGAACTCTGCATTTAGTTAGTATTCAATTCTATTTTTTGATAAATAATTGGATGAAAATCACATAAAGAAAAGCCCTTCTCTTTAAGGAAACAGCTTCAGACCATTTTTATGAGATTTCTCTAGCAGACCAACTTGCAACTTCTAGAAAAATAACCCAAACTATGTAAATGTACGAAAGAGAGATCTCCAGGAAAGCACAACCTCTTAGTTCTGTCTTTATACAGCTCATGGTGAATATGGAATAGAAGAAAATTGTGGTTTCAACAGAATTCAAACATTATTGTATCGGATCTGAAAACATTTACGGCTAAAATAAAGGAAAACGTTTTGAAAAACAACAGCCAGTAATTTATGTCTGGCTGGGCTAGATCTAAACTTGAGTTCTGGCCATTTTCATGTATGTTATCGTGAGTATTTACCATGACAACATCTGCATAGCATTACCTACTCACTTCTGAGTATTTAATGTACATACTCTTAATAAACATGTTGCTTGTGGTCTGTTTTAAGACCACATTAAAAGAATCAGAAGTGGAAGAGATGTTTTCAAAAACTTAAACATGGACATTTCTCATATGGAGTTTTGAAAATGTGCAGTATTTGCTTTAATAACCAGAGACCATATTATAATATGCCTGTAGAAACAGAGTGAATGAAAAAGTCACTAACTTTAATGGTTTAAACAAAGTGTTATATTTTGGGAAACAGTGAAATGGAATTCCTATGAATATAGATGTTAGAAAGAATGGGGAAAGTGTGTATCTATTCATTGTTTGATGGAGTCCTGATATTTTCTTATAAAGTAGCTATAAAAGAAGTCCTAATATAAATCTGCAAATGAAAAAGGAAAGCATGACATCAGTCTCTCTTATAGTTTTGAAAATGCTAAAGCACAATCAAACTAACAAAACTTGAAGAGCTGATGCTAAAATTGGCATAATCGTGTTTAATTTAAAATAAGGTGATGTAAATAATCAGAAGATCAGGTTTCAAGGATTCCTTGCCCTCAAAGTCATACGGATAGGACAGTACACATATACGGTTATCAGTTTGGAAGAATGCTTGAATGAAGGCACTGAGAAGACAGAAATAATGGTGTCTTCTTTTGCTTTGAAGCTTCCTAATTGGAATGCAGTCCTTTGGGGTGGAAGGATCTGCTTTATTTAGAGAATGGCAATTCAAACCATTCTTTTCCACTGGAAATATTTGTCACAGGAAGATTTTCCCAGAGTAAAAGCATTTTGTTAATAAACTTTTTTTTTTTCTTTTAATGTTGAGTTCCCTTACATGTAACTAACTGGAACCATGCTTTAGCCAAGGTTTCAGGCAAACCTCTGCCTTTGAATTGTACAGGCTTGACATGTCATTGCAGAGACACGTCACATTGCATTATGTTGTCGTTTTGCATCCTTGGCATTTCACTGACGTACTGCAGGCTCTTGTTCTACTTTTTTGTGCTTCTTTCCACGGTCCCCATTACAGGCTCCAAGACCCAACAACTCCTGTAAAAATTGGTAGCTTTTTTTCTCCTGTGAACAATCACTTCCTTATTTGAATGACTTAAAAAAATGAGCCTTTGGTTCTTAGTGTATGGAAAAAAAAAATTTACTTAGGGTGCTTTCAGCCTATTCAAATCACCAGCAGCTCTCTCTGTATCCAGATGTAAAGCGGGGATTCCAAATCTGCAGAAATAAACTGCATGAAACATATTAAAATAAAAACAAGTTGATTTAAGTAGGACATAAAAATTAGGTTTAAAGCGCAAATATAGGTAATCTCCTTATGAAAAATACAGTATTTTATGATTACAGAGGTTACTCATTTTTATAGTAGGGAGCTTTGGCAGGAAAGTAAGCAAAATGAAAAAATTAAAAATCATGTGTAATTCCCGCATTTAAAAATAGCCCTCCATCATTTTGTCTATTTCTATTTATATCTAGAGTGATACTGACATGTAATGCACATACATAAATGGTATCACATACAAAAAATATTTTAACAAGAAATTATATTATAAACATGTCCCCGGTCATTAATATTTGTGTAAAACATTATGTCCATGTATTATTATTGTTTGCGTGGTTATGCTATATTTCCTCAAGATAAATTTCTCAAAGAATAACGTATATCTAGATGGATATTTATCAAATTCCACTTCACTCCTTCAGAATTTGATGCCTCTTTCCCAGGTCCTCATGAATATTCTCAATGACAGTGTTTAAAAGTGTTCGTTTTCCCTTTTCTTCATCAACACTAGGTACTGCCATTTGTTAGCATAAAGAGTATAATCTGTGTCATTCTGATATATAGAAAAACAGTTAATATCACTTTAATTTGTATTTCTTCAACAGCTAGTAGAGCAAAGTCTTTTATTACATGTTTCTGGTCATTTGTAATTGCTTCTGCCAATAAACAAACAAACAAAAAACTGTAAGCAATTTTTGAAAAGCCCATGACATTATATTTTAAAGGTCCATTTTAAAGCAAAAAAGTAAGACTGAATCATTTCTGCAATCAGATTACTTTTAATTAAAGCATTTCACACCTAGAGCCCTCTTGGGAAGGTATGAAGTTTCTACTTCAACTAATAATCCATTCTTCTGCAACCTAAATGGTTCCTATTTGAACAATGAAACATTCATTATTCCTTTAGGACACATGATTAGTAGCCTCGGGATAAAAACAAAACCAGAAATACTCAGTGTTTGCATCATAAAATCGGTCTCTTCTCCCCGGCCCCACCAGTTTCTGTGGTATATCATTATGATTCTTTCTCTACAGCTTTCTGTATCTCCCTATTTCTAGCTTCCTTTTTCATTTCAACTTTTATTTCAGATCTCTGCAGTCCCACGGGTAAGTTCAAAGTCTTGCTTCCTTATATACGGGATACTTTGGAATTGTTTTTTCTTAAGTTTTATTTCTTGCTCCCGGTGAGAACAACACAGATGACTAAAAAATGAGATTGTGTTTCTTCAGTTATTGCAGAAAAATACCTATCTCATGAGCACATTGAAGATTTTTAAAGATTTATCTTTTTGAAATAATAAAACCGAAGACAATTGCTGCAGCCTTTATCATATGCTAGGAACTTTTATGTAGTATTTCATTTAATACACACAGAAGTGATATGAGATCGAAGCTATACCTCCCATTTAAGAGATGAGAGAACTGAAGCCTGAGGAATTAGGTAAATGGATTTAAGAATATCTAACCCAATGGTGTTTTTTACATAAGAATCAAAACAACATAAGTGAAAGTGTGTGTGTGTTTGTGTGTGTATGTGTGAGTGTACCACATAATTAAAACTGAAATATATTGTTAAATAAGTGCTCACTTAAATTCTCTGCCAGGAAAGCAAAACAAAACTTTCTCATCTCTTCAGATGTTCCTCTGTTTTGTCTTTATTTGTCTCAAATCTTTATTCACTTTGTTAAAGATGTTTCATAGAAGTATCAATATTTATCCACCTTTCAAGGCTGCTCCTAACCCACTTACCCATTCACCCAAGAGCAGAGTCCATGGGTGAAATGTTACACACTTAAGACATATCCCAAGAACCATGACAAACAGGATGATGGGTTGTATAACATATGCTGCTTCAAAACGTAGCCTTGGAAAATAACTTTTTTGTTTTCGTTTTTGTTTTTGTTTTTGAGATGGAGGTTCTCCCTTGTTGCCCAGACTGGAGTGCAGTGGCACGATCTTAGCTCACTGCAACCTCCGCCTCCCAGGTTCAAGCGATTCTCCTGTCTCAGCCTCCTAAGTAGCTAGAATTACAGGCATCTGCCACCACGCCCGGCTAATTTCTGTATTTTTGGTAGAGACAGGGTTTCGCCATGTTGGCCAGGCTGGTCTCTTAACTCCTGAGCTCAGGTGATCCACCCTCCTTGGCCTCTCAAAGTGCTGGAATTACAGGCGTGAACCACCGTGCCTGGCCAGAAAGTAATTTTTTAAAAATTGTTTACAAACTTTATTTTACTAATTCTTAGTAAAATAAATAATATAATGTAATGTAAATACACACAGTATTTTAAAGTTTACAAACCACCTCTATGTATCTACTTCATTCTAATGACTTAGACAAGAAGATGTTATTTTCTTTCTTGAGTTAGCAAAACTACAGCACACAGATAAAGTGACTTGGCAAAGACCTTATCCAGCTAGAAATGTGCAATTCCAGACTTGAAATTGGGTCCTCTGAACCTAAATCATAGTTAATCCCTTACCTTTTTCTATGCCTCAGCAGTAGTATTCATTCATCCACTTATTCATGCTTTCAAAGAATATTTTTTGGGCACATAGTATGTATTAAGGTCACAATAAGACTTGAGAGTGAAGGGCATGAAAAACCTAACCTTTACTCTCTTGGAACTTGCAGTCTAGCTCACGATTTCTACACTGAAACCCAACTAGATTATATCACAGTATATGTTCCAGAAGTGTCCCAGATTTGGAAGAATGGAGGAAACAGGATCCATGCATCTGTGTAGGAAGAAAGACATCTTTAGGACTGAGTCAGATTTTAAAGTATTTGTGGTTTGTCAGGTATTAAAGATGAGGAAGTTAGTCCTAGCGTATCTAATAGCATGTGAAAAGCCATGATGAAAATGCCTGATGGGGTATCTGTAGAGGGATGGGCTACAAGGTTGGCCAAATAAAAGGGACTGAGATGAATAATATGACATGAGTTTGTAGACATAGTAAAACCAGATTATGGGGGCTTGATATTCTAGCATAAGTACATGAGTTCTATCTCACATAGTGTGCATGTGCTCGCATGGATAAGCGTATGTGTGTGTTTCTGTGTGTGTTGGAGGGAGGGAAGGGTGTAACAGTTTTTGTACACTCCTACCCATTATCTTTAAATAAAGAACCTCATTTACGCTTCATGCCAAGCCTTTTCAGATGCCATTATTATTCCCAGTTGCAGTTGGGAGAATTGAAGCTTAGAGAGTTAAAAAAAAAAAAAAAAAAAAAAAATGACCAAGGTTACCCTGCTTACAAATTACAGAACTGGTATTAAACCCAAGGTATAGCTGAACCCATTGCCCATGCTCTTTGTACTGCACTACTAAACATTTTTTTTAAAAAGTAGAAGACCAATATAATTAAACATATGTTATACAAAGATAATTTGCAACATTTTAAGAGAAATGTGTAAAGATGATTGTCCAAGTGAGAAGGGATAGATGCCTGAAAATAGATATAGTAGGTGGATTTGAGAAATACAAAGAAGGGTTTGAGGAATGATCATAAAGATCTATGTAGGATAACAACTAAGAATAAATGACTTTTAATATTTTTTGCTTGAATGGCTGTTATAATGTGTTGTCACTTATTACTAGAGAAGATTCAATTATTACTAGAGGACATGCATGGGGGAAAGAGATTTGGACCAAAAAAGATGCTATTAGTTTCTAATATATCAAGGATGCACTCCGTGAGTGACATTTGTTACTGATTTCACTGGAAACAGAAGGAAGGACAGATGCTAGGGTCAGTCATAGGCACTAATGTGGAGATAATCACTGAAGCAATAGGCATGGGTGAGCTCCTTTAAGGAGAACATGAGAAGGAAAGATGAAAGATCTAGAATTGGGGGAAAACCTGATTTTAAGATGTAACATAAGATTCGTATGTTTTAAATCATGGTAGATTTTTATAGAAGAAATCTTGATCAATATTTTAAAAAGAAAGGAAAGAAAGATAAAACATATTGCTAGAACGGACACTAAATAACCTGTCAGGAATAAGATCACAAATGTCAATAATTATAAGAAAATGTAAAAGCGTTTTATTTGTTCATTAAAAAGAAAAAAAGATTGTCATAAAGACCAAATGGAATATGTGAGCTCTATGCTATTTACAGAGAGGTGCTGCTGAAAAAAAAAAAAAGAAATAAAAATGTTAAAATAAAGAAAGCAACAGATATGGAATAGGCAATTGTAAATGAAGGAAAGCAGAACTAACAGATTCAGTATCAGTCAAAGCAGAATTTAGGGCAAAAACTGCTGAGTGGGAGAAGTAAGAATTTATCATTCTAAATAAAAGCACAGTTCACAAAACTTACATGACCAATAAAATATGTGTGTAGAAAATATACTATTAAGCATAAATCGAGTTAAATATGTTAGATATCGTGAGAAAACTATCCCTAACGGTGTTTTCCCTCTACTCTCAACCAGAACAATTCCTAACACAGAAGACTTCTGCGTCCACATGTGTGGAGGTTTTTTCCCCAACACACCAAGCAGCGGTCACCAGCGGGGTGTCCTCTAATTCAGTCTCGATATTATCTAACCAGAGACAGTGTCAGATGTGACCGGTTGACAAGTTGAAGGCTCACTTCCCTAGGACTCCCCTCCCCCCACACCACTGACACCAGTCACGCAAGTCTGGGCCTCTGGAACTTCTGACAGACCGGCTTTAGGTTGGGGTTCCCGTGACCCCCTCTTTGGGTATGATTAATTTGCTGGAGTGGCTCACAGAACTCAGGGAAACACCTACTTACATTTATCAGTTTATTATAAAGGATATTGCAAAGTGTAAAGTGAGGTATTACAAAAGGGCTATGGAGTTTCCATGCCCTCCCTGGGCTCACCACCCAACAGGAACCTCCAAGTGTTCAACTATCCTGAAGTTCACTGAACCACGTCCTCCTGGGTTTTTATGGAAGCTTCATGATGTCAGCATTTCTTCCTTCGGGTATAGGGTGGGACCCTCTCATGGGTGAGTCTTAAGGCCCAAATTCAGAAAGGCAGGGAAATATTAGAGTCCTTTCTGGGGCAGGCGAAAGGAGAACAAGAGAAGGTCAGAGGCCTGCCCCTGAAGCCCCACACACCCAACATTATAACAAAAGGCTGTAATAAGGGCTATGGGAGTTATGAGCCGGGAGCCATGGATGAAAACCAATCTGTATCATAACACCGCAGATGGAAGGAGAAGTAAGGAGAATCTGACAGAACCGTAATCATATTGAAATACTTTAAAAATTTCTCTCTGAATTTTCTAGACCAAGGTGGCAAGAAATACATGATACTAATAATGAATAATTAAATAATACAATTAATAAATTAGATGCGAGTATTTATGTGTAAAATTTAACAAACTGAAATTCACATTATGTAAAAATTGATTTTGGAATATGGTCCTTTGACCATAAGGAATTAAAACTATAACTGAATCACAAAAATGCTAACCACTTCATAATCAAAAATCTAGTAAGTTAAGATCTAAATTAGCACTTTAATTTACTCTTGATTTATAAAAGAAATAGACACTGAAATTGTAGACTAGTTAAATTAGGCACTGTATTAAATCTATATCCCAAAAACTTCACAATGCAGCTAAAGCAACATTCAAAGGAAAATTTATAAAATATATTTATTTCAAAAAAGATTGGAAATAATCAGTAAACTGCAGAAGAAAATAAGTTTCTCAAAATCCTATGAATTTGATGCTAACATTGCCTTCATCTTATAAATGAATTAATTGCGGCTCAGGACTTATAAAACTAATAGAAAATGGCCAAAGACTTTGGAGTTAGATTTTAAATAGAGTCCTGATTGCACTGCTTACTACCTAGGTGAATCTGAGAAAATTGCTTATCCTACATGAATTTCACTTTGTTCAGTAAAATAGAAATATAATACCTGCCTTAAAGAATTGTGTTGTAATTAAACAATATTATCTGTGCAAACTTCTTAGAACTGAGCCTCTCATATGGGAAACCCTAAAAAAAATTCTATTTACAAGGTAAAGCACAACTTACAATCTCAAAATACAGTAGGCAGACAAACTTGCACTTGAACTCCTACTAATCATTACACTACTCTTTTGACATACCATAAATATATTGGCAAAGAAGTTTATGAATCACTACTATAAAACCATATTAAATCAAGAGCAAGGCCGTGTTACTGGATAAGAAGTATAGATTTTGATTCTCCCCAAATTAACCTATAAATTTAACACCTTCCCAATCAAAATCTCAGTACTTGGAGGAGGAAAGGGACTTAATATTTAGCGGTTCTTCATAAAAAATAAATCTGTGGCTGGCTGTGGTAGCTCACGCCTGTAATCCCAGCACTTTGGGAGGCTGAGGTGGGTGGATCATGAGGTCAGGGGATAGAGACCATCCTGGCCAACATGGTAAAACCCCATGTCTACTAAAAATACAAAAATTATCTGGGTGTGGTGGCATGTGTCTGTAGTTCTAGTTACTTGGGAAGCTGAGGCAGGAGAATCGCTTGAACCCAGGAGGCGGCAGCTGCAGTGAGCCAAGATCACACCACTGTACTCCAGTTTAGGCATTAGAGCGAGACTCTGTCTCAAAAAAAAAAAGAATAAATGTGTAAATATAAATGGAGGGAGAGACAGACTCCTCTTGTAAGGAAACAGTAATTATAGCAGTACGAGTTTAGCACAAAAATAGGCACTCAGGCAAATGAGAAAATAAAATTATAGAAACAGACCTCAGTATAAATGGAAATGTAACATATTTTGAGAGTTTTATTCTAAATCAGTGAGGAAAGACCAATAAGTGCTATTGGAAACTTGTTAAATTCTTACCTCATACCATATTTCAAAATAAAATTTTATTAAAATTTAAATACTGACAAAAGAAATAATCAAAGCGCTAGGGTAGTAGATGGTGAAATATATCCCATAAGTACCAAATGGACAGGAACCAATCCACCTCAAAACAAACTTCTACTTCACCAAAACAAAATAAACAATTATAACAATACAAATCTCACACTATAAACAATCAAAATATAGACAGCAAACTGGTAAATTATAGTTAGCACGAATGTGACAAAATAGGTTAAAATCCTTAGTATTTAAAGATCTCCTAGGGCATCAAAAAGCTAAATGCCTTTTTCCCGGCTCAATTTCAGCAGTAGACAAGTGGCTTATAGAGAATATTATTAAAAGGAAACACTTACATGTCCAATAAATTTAGAAAAATATGCTTGGCTTCAATAGTAAATATATATATTTATAAAAAAATTTATTTTACTTTTAAGTTCCAGGATACATGTGCAGAACATGCAGGTTTGTTACACAGGTATATGTGTGCCATGGTGGTTGCCTGCACCTACTGACCCATCCTCTAAGTTCCCTCCCCTCACGCCCACCCCCCAACAAGCACTGGTGTGTGGTGTTCCCCTCCTTGTGTCCATGTGTTCTCATTGTTCAGCTCCCACTTATGAGTGAGAACATGTGGTGTTAAGTTTTCTGTTCCTGTATTAGTTTGCTGAGGATGATAACTTCCAGCTTCATCCATGTCCCTGCAAAGAACATGATCTCATTCCTTTTTATGGCTGCATAGTATCCCATGGTGTATATGTACCACATTTTCTTTATCCAATCTATCATTGATGGGCATTTGGGTTGGTTCCATGACTTTGCTATTGTATATAGTGTTGCAATAAACATATATGTGAGTGTGTCTTTACAGTAGAATGATTTATATTCCTCTGAGTATATGCCCACTAATGGGATTGCTGGGTCAAATGGTATTTCTGGTTCTAGATCCTTGAGGAATCACCACACTCTCTTCCACAATGGTTGAACTAATTTACATGTCCCCAACAGTGTAAAAGCATTCCTATTTCTCCACAGCCTTGCCAGCATCTGTTGTTTCTTGACTTTTTAATAATCACCATTCTGATTGGCATGAGATCGTATCTCACTGTGGTTTTGATTTGGATTTCTCTAGTGATCAATGATATTGAGCTTTTTTTCATATGTTTGTTGGCCCAGTAAATGTCTTCTTTTGAGAAGTGTCTGTTCATACATACCCTTTGGCCACTTTTTGATGCGGTTGTTTTCTTCTTGTAAATTTGTTTACGTTCCTTGTAAATTCTGGATATTAGACCTTTGTCAGATGGGTAGATTGCAAAAATTTTCTCCCATTCTGTAACCATATATTTTAATCAAATCAGTAATAAAATATAAATTTTGGGGTTTCAATAATTAAAAATAATAAAAATCACCATATTATGTGAAATGGGAAAACTAGTTGCCCATACACTTTGCTGGGACTAAATATCTTACCAACAGTTCTATGAGCTGTTTATATAATTATTTATCAAAAATTTAAATTTACATCACTCTTAACTTTAAAAATTCTATGAATAGACATTATCCTAGGGAAGTCTATCCCTTAGGATGCTTTTGAAGGCAAGTAACAGCATCCCTAACCTTATATTGGCTTAAACAATAAAGTAAGTTTAGTAGGTCTATCTTAGACAAAGGTATCTTGCTTCAAGTTAGGTGTGAATTCACAGCTCAAGTGATAAAATTGCAACAACATTTCTTCCTCTGATTACATCTGCTTCATCTGTATGCAGTTTTGCATTGGGGAATAGACCTTATGTTTCAAAAGCAATTGGTAAGAATTCCAAAAGGAACATAATTCTAGGTTCAAAACCAGCAAAGAATAAAAACTCTGCTTGCCTAATGACTAAACCAAAAGTTGTGACATTGAGTCTACTTGGTTTTGGGTCATTTGACTTAAATCATGTATGATACATACATACTATATATAGATATATATGTGTGTGTATATATATGTAATGATACATACAATGCAGAGATGACATTATATATGTTTAAGTTTATATTTTTTGTTCTTATTTCAACTGTACTTTTTTTCAAGTGATGGGGAGAACCGATAAAATTATATCTGAGTTGGACAAAGAGCATTCCCACTAACATTTTTCTCCTTCCTCCTCCTCTTCCTTTCCTAATTACAGACATATCTCTTTTTTATTGTGCTTCGTTTTATTGCACTTCACAGATATTGTGCTTTCTACAAATCACAGGTTTGTGGCAACCCTGAGTCCAGCAAGTCTATTGGCACCATTTTCCCAATAGCACGTGCTCACTTTGTGTCTCTGTGTCATGTTTTGTTCATTCTTACAATATTTTAAGCCTTTTCATTTCATATTTAGGAAAAATATGTTTGGCTTCAATAGTAAATATATGTTATATTTACTGAGCTACTCAGGAGACTCTAACTGAGTCTCTTACTGAGTGTCTCTTAGTGAGTCTTACTGAGACACAACATTTAAGTTAGACAAGTTAATAATTTTACAATGGCCTCTAAGTGTTCAAGTGAAAGGAAGAGTCACACATCTCTCACTTTCAATCAAAGGCTAGCATGATTAAGCTTAGTGAGGAAGGCGTGTCAAAAACCCAGACAGGCCAAAAGCTAGAGCTCTTGCACTAAACAATTAGTCAAGTTATAAATAAAGAGGAATAGTTCTTAAAGGAAATCGAAAGTGTTACCCTAGTGAACAACGTGAATGAAAAGAATGTGAAACAGTCTTACTGCTGATATGGAAAAAGTTTTAGTGGTCTGGATAGAAGATCAAACCAGGCACAACCGTTCCCTTAAGCCAAAGCCTAATCAGAGCAAGGCCCTAACTGTTCAATTCTATGAAGTCTGAGACAGGTGAGGAAGCTGTAGAACAAAAGTTGGAAGCTAGAGGAGGTTGGTTCATGAGGTTCAAAGAAAAAAGCCATCTTCATCACATAAAAGTACAAGGTGAAGCAGCAAGGGCTAATGTGGAAGCTGCAAGTTATTCAGAAGATCTAGCTTAGATAATTGATGAAGGTGGCTACACTAAACAACCGATTTTCAATGTAGACAAAATAGCCTTCTATTGAAAGAAGATGCTCTCTGGGACCTTCATAGCTAGAGAGAAGTCAATACATGGCTTCAAAGCTTCAAAGGGGAGGATGACTGCATTATGGACTAACGCAGCTGGTAATAAAGTTGAAGCCAATATTCACTTACCATTCGGAAAATCCTAGGGCCCTTAAGAATTATGCTAAACCTATTCTGTCTGTGCTCTACAAATGAAACAAGAAAGCTGGAATGATGGCATGGTGTACCAAAGATTTTAAGCCCACTGTTGAGTTCTACTGCTTAGAAAAAATATTATTTTCAAAATCTTACTACTCATTGAAAAGGCACTTAGTCACCCAAGAGCCCTGATGTACAAGGAGATGATTGTTGTTAACATGCCTGCTAACACATCTGCTCTGCGGCCCATGGATCAAGGATCAATTTAGACTTACAAGTCACTCTTTAAGAAACACATTTTGTAAGGCTACCACTGTTGTAGATAGTGATTCCTCTAATAGATCAGGGCAAAGCCAATTGAAAACCTTCTGGAAAAAATTCACCATTCTAGATGCCTTCAAAAACATTTGTGACTCATGGACAGAGGTCAAAATATTAACATTAACTGCAGTTTGCCAGAAGTTAATTCCAACCCTCATGGATGACTTTGAGGGGTACAAGATCTCAGTGCAGAAAATCACTGTATTTGTGGTGGAAACCTTAAGAGAACTAGAATTAGAAGTGGAGCCTAAAGATGTGACTTAATTGCTGCAATCTCATGATAAAATTTGACCAGATGAGAAGTTGCTTCTTATGGATGAACAATGAAAGCGTTTCTTGAGATGGAATCTATTCCTGGTGAAGATGCTGTGTATATTGTTTAAATGACAACCAAGGATTTAGGATATTACGTAAACTTTATTTGATAAAGAAGCAGCGGCCGGGCGCAGTGGCTCAAGCCTGTAATCCCAGCACTTTGGGAGGCCGAGACGGGCAGATCACGAGGTCAGGAGATCGAGACCATCCTGGCTAAAACGGTGAAACCCCGTCTCTACTAAAAAAAAAAAATACAAAAAACTAGCCGGGTGAGGCGGCGGGCGCCTGTAGTCCCAGCTACTCGGGAGGCTGAGGCAGGAGAATGGCCTGAACCCTGGAGGCGGAGCTTGCAGTGAGCTGAGATCTGGCCACTGCACTCCAGCCTGGGCAACAGAGCAAGACTCCGTCTCAAAAAAAAGAAAAAAAAAAAAGCAGCATAGTTTGAGGGGATTGATTCCAGTTTTGAAAGAAGTTCTATGGATAAAATGCAATCACACAGCTTCACATGTTACAGAGACATCTTTGAGAACTTCATTGTTGCCTTATTTTCAGAAATTACTACAGCCACTCAACCCTGAGCTAGCACTACCCTGATGAGTCAGCAGCCATCAACCTCAAGGCAAGACCCTCCACCAGCAAAACTATTACAATTTGCTGAAGGCTCAGATGTTTGTTAGCATTTTTTAGCAATAAAGTATTTTTAATTATGATATGCACTTTGTTTGCAAACATGTGTTTGCACACTTAATAGACTGTAGGTAGTATAAACATAACTTTTATATGCACTGAGAAACCAAAAAAGTTCGTGTGACTTGCTTTACTGGGGTGGTCTAGAATCAAACTCAGTATCTCCAAGGTATGTCTGTACTGGTTTTTAGCACTTTGAATATAATTTGTGTAGGTGTGGTTTTCTTTGTATCTATCCTACCTGAAAAATGTTGGATCTCTTCTATCTAGAGTCTGAAATTTTTAATTAAATTTAGAAATTTTTCAGCCATTGTTTTTCTGGATATATTTTTCTATTTATTTATTTGTTGTTATTTTTTTGAGACGGAGTCTGGCTCTGTCTCCCAGACTGGAGTGCAGTGGTGTGATCTTGGCTCACTGCAAACTCAGCCTCCCTGGTTCAGGACATTCTCCTGCCTCAGCCTCCTGAGTACCTGGGACTACAGGCGCCCACTACCACATCCAGCTAATTTTTTTTTTTTTTTTTTTTGTATTTTTAGTAGAGACGGGGTTTCACCGTGTTAGCCTGGATGGTCTCAATCTCCTGACCTCATGATCCGCCCATCTCGGCCTCCCAAAGTGCTGGGATTACAGGCGTGAGCCACTGCGCCCAGCCATGAATATATTTTTCTGACCCATTATCTCCCCCTTTTCCTAGAACTCTAATTGCATATATGCAGAATGGCTTTATTTGGCTTCACAGGTCATTCTGGCTCAATTTTTTTTTTTTTTTAACTTCTGCTGTCTGAGCTTTAGTTGAATATCTCTTGATGTGTCTTCAAGTTCCTTAATCCTTTTATCTTAAATATTCAATCTGCTTTTAATCCTGTCGAATGAATTGTTTCCATTTTTCAGTTCTGGAATTTCCATTTAGTTCTTCCTTTGAGTCTTTAAATCTCTACAGAATTCTTCATCTTTTCACTCATTATATATATCTTTTCTTATAATTTATTTAATATATTTTAATATTTAAAAGTCATTGTTTGCTAATCACACCATCTATAATTGTTTCTGTGACTTTCTCTATAATGTCTTCCTATCCAAATAGACCAAAAACTTTAGAACACAGATTATGATTGACTATTTCTCTACTTTATCCAAGAGTAAATACCTAATATGTATTTGTAGAGTAAGGGAATGAATAAAAGATCAGACCCCTAAGCACTGCAAGCTTTACAAGTGCAGTGCCATAAAAATGCTCATAAAGCCACTTATAACAAAGTTTTGAACCAAGCCCCAAATATAAAAATTGTTCCAATGGCATATATATTTTTCACTATTAAAGTTATAGTAATGGAAGTCATTTTACTCAAATGCTTTTTAATTTTTCATAGTTGATCTTAACATAAGGATTTTTTTTTTGTCTGGTAGTGCCATAGATGGAGCAGAGTGAAGCAAAATAAAGCCTGTTGATTTTTAGATTCTTGTAATTTTCTTAAGCTTGGAGATGAGTAGTCATCATTGTTATGATTCTCTTTTTCAAAACCACCCATAATATTTTCTATGGTAATCCTGTGTGATTCATCTGTAGTAGGTTGTTCATGTAAAGATCACGTAACTGCAATTGGCTATTCTCTCTCTCTCTCTCTCTCAAAACTTAACTGGTAAAGCAACAGAAAGCAATACAAATCTCAGTGAGAAGCCACTAAGTGTACCTGATCTTGAAAACTACTTTCTTTAAATACATTTAGAATTTAACCTGACTGTAGGTTTCAGAGTCCAAATCAAATCCCATGTGGAAGTCAGCCCCTTTGAAAAATTCTCATAAGTTTACCAGTGGACTAGAAAAAGGTAGTTAAAAAACAAAAGTGTGCCAAGTAGAGTCAGATGACAAATCTCCAGTACCCAGTATATTTTTAAAACTACGTTACTATATTTGAACCAAAGGTATGGAGCTGGGAAATTCCAACAATAAAATGACTATAGCGTTTCCTCTGATCTGAAGGGGATAGGTTCCAAGAGGCCCAGTGGATGCCCAAAACCACAGATAACAGTGAACTCTACAAATGTTATATATTTTTTTCTATATATACATACCTATGATAAAATTTAGTTTCTAAATTAGGCACAGTAAATATTAAAAACTAATATTTAAATGGAACAATTTTAACAATATAGTGTAATAAAAGTTACATAAATATGGTCTGTCTCTCTCAGAAGATATCCTATTGTGCTGAACCACAGGTAACTGAAACCACAGAAAGTAAAATAGTGGGTGGGGGTAACTATCCCATGTATATCCTGGCATAAATAGCCCTGGATACACATAGCAATGACTCAAGGATAAAGTCCGTAACTCCTTTAATTTTATACTCCAGAGTTTCTGCCTTTCTAACAATCTTGAAAAATAAGAGACTGCATTTTGTTTTTGCTTCATTAAAGGCGGGTGTAGTTAATGTTTATAGAATATCAATAATGTAGTTTGTAGCTTTGCATAATTAAAGGCACCCCTTATGTTAATAAAATTACATGAAAAGAGGCAGTACAAAACAAAGCATAAATATGTTGACACATTTGGTCTTATTTCAGGCAAGCTTAATTACAAAGACATGGGTGTCTGCTATACCTATAAAAATATTTTTTGTCACTTAGAGCTATCAAGCCTTATACCCATTTATGGTATTAGTGAAAAAGAGCAAACATCATCATAATGGCTCACCAGTGAATACTCGCAGCCATAGCTGTGTAGACTATGAATCTGCAAACAGAAGCATATGTAAATGAACAAAGACTTTCCACACACACACACACACACACAAGAAGATATGTTATTCTCTGTGTCTATGTTAAAGTGCCAACCAACAAAAAAAGCTGAGGAGATTCATTTCTCACGTGCCTCATTAGTGTCAGATGTAGCAATTGTGATCGCGCAAAACCCACAGTTGTTTTAAGTTAGAAAATGCAGATTGAGTTCTAGCTTCTGCATTTCTCCTGTTCATCACTTCATGCCATTGGGCAAGACATTTAACTTCTCTGAGCCCCAGATTTTTAATTTTTGAAGGTTAAATCAATAATTTATAAGTCACACACTTGGTATGAGGACTATACAAAAGTTACATAGTGATTTATATTTATATTAATAATTTTAATATCTAGTGTCTGGCACATATTATGCAGGGAACAAATATTTATTCTACTTCCTCCTCTTGTCTGACAGAATTGTGAAGATCAAGAAAGATAGTATATATGAATGAACTTTATATAAAAGATATAAAATATAGCTATTTTCCTTGTTGTTGTATCAAAGAATATAAGCACACTAAGTTTCTACCTGAGAACAAACAATTGAACTGTGATTCATTTTAAGATTACAAGATAGTTCAGGGCTGGATTTTAGATAGAGAGCAGCAAAGCTCACAATGTTTTTGGACAAAATTTACCCTGAGCATCCATTCAGAGAGTGAACTAACTCTGAGACAATCACAGGCAATTGGAACAGCTTTTGGGACTCTAATATGCATATGAGTTCCAAGCATGCTGTTCCTTAGATATGCAGAATAAGCAATTGCCTAGATAAGATTTGAACTAGGTACTATGCAATCCCTGTATTTCCATAAATAGCCAGGTTCCAAAGTGCCTTATATTCCACCAAGGGAGATTCATTTTACTATCATTGGTATAGGGGTTACAGAAGATTACAGAAATAAAAGCACTTTGTAAGCCGTTATTCACTTGACAAACTAGACTGATTATCACCTTCATCACTGTCACCATTGCCATCAATTGGTTCCATTCCCAACAAATTACTTCTGGTTGAGAAAACAGGTAAAATTTATTCACAGGAAATTTTGGGTAAAGGACAGGAGAGATCAAGATCACTATTTGCCTTGCTTTGGTAATATAGTGGGTTAAAAGGGTGACCTAAAATATGGAAGGAGTCAGAAGAAAAAAAACTATATTGGTACCAATTGTAACATTTGTTAATAATCTGCCAAATAATGCACTAAGCTCATTACATGTATTATCTTATTTAAGGAATTAGTTAAGGGATGACTTAGGACATTTACAAATACTTTATAAGAGAATTTGGAGATACTAACACTCTCTGGATATGAAGCATGGAATTTCATTAGCCATCATAAGCTTATAAAATGAACTACCCTGAGAATAATGCTGACACCCCAAGTAGGGCAGAGTCAAGAGAATCACAGAGATATAGTGCCACTGCCCTGATTAAGGGACATATGATGCTCACCATATTCTCTTATTCCCCTTTAATGTGCACCTTGGTGAAAAGTAAACTATAAGATGTAAATAAATAGCATAGGGCCTGCCTGGATGTTTGACCCCTCTAAATCTCATATTGAAATTTTATCCCCAGTATTGGAGGTGGGCCTAATTAGAATTGTTTGAGTTATGGGGGCAAATCCCTCATGAATGTCTTGGTCTTCTTACTCTATTAGTTACCAAGAGAGCTGGTTGTTAAAAAGAGCCCAGCACCTCCCCCACTCTTTTCCCCTCTATCTTGCATCCTCTCTGCCTTGCCATGTGATCTCAGTACACACCAGCTCCTCTTAGCCTTTTGCTGTGAATATAAGCAGTCTGAAGCCCTCACCCAAAGCAGATGCTGGCATCACACTTCTTGTACAGTCTATAGAACTGTGAGCTAAATAAACCTTTCTACTTTATAAATTACCCAGCTTCAGGTAGTCCTTTATAGCAACACCAAATGGACTGAGACACTGGCCTAATGCCTGTAAGGTTTTGCCTATGTATAATCTTATTATGAGAATATCACCTATTGCTTGTGTATACCCACATTGCTGAAATCCACCCATTCCAAAGTATGTCCTTCAAAGAGTGGCACAATTTATATCTAGAGAAAAATTAACATAAGAAGTAAGTACTTAAGAAAATTGTCTTCCTTGAATTCTAATCTATTTAAAGAGTGTAGAATGTGTGTCAACTTGCCTGGGCTACAGGTGCACAGCCATTTAGTCAAACATTATTCTGATTGTGTCTGTATGGATATTTTAGATTACATTACATTTAAATCAATAGATGAGTAAAGAAGATTGCCCTCCCAGTGTGGGTGAACCTCATCCAATCAATTGAAGACCGTAATCAAACAATAAGACTGAGTAAGAGGGAACTTTTCTTGCCTGAGTGGTGTAAGCTGGGACATTGGTCTTTTCCTGCCTCCAGACTCAAACTGAAACATCTGCTCTTTATGGCTTGAGCCTGTTGGCTTTTTGACTAGAACTTACACCATCAGGTCTCCTGTTTCTTAGGCCTTCAGATTTAGACTGGAACTACATCATCATCTCTCCTGTGTCTCCAGCTTTCCACGTGATCATAGAACCTCTCAGACTCCATAATAATGTGAGTCAATTCTCTATAATAAATTTTATATATATATAAAAATTATATGTGTATTATAATATAATATAATATATAATATAACCCCCTGGTTGGGGGCTTCTGGCCCAGAGAATCATTGCACTCTGGGACGGTGCACCTTCCAGTTGTTTCCCATCTGAAAGACAAACTCTCTCTCTCACTCTCTCTCTCTATCTCTTTCTCTCTTTCCTTCTGTCTTTGACTTTTTCTCTCTCTTTCTCTCTGCTGGTCTTTCCCTGTCTCTGCCAGCTGCTTATGCTGCTGTTCTCCCCTCTCCTTCCCCTTTTTGATGGCTTCGGCAGTGTAAGACTGCCACCTCCTTGGGTTTTTGCACTGAGTGCAATAACTCCATGATTTCCTTGTGATATTTAATGGGGGTTCCCCCAGAGGTTAGGAACTCCCTTTCTTTCCATATTGCAGCATGGGCATGTTGGATTAGAGAAGCATACTTGCCATCTGTATACACATTTTTTCTTCTTCCCTTTCCCAGTTCTAAGGCTTGGGTAAGTGCCACTAGTTCTGCTAACTGGGAGCTGGTCCCTGGGGGAAGAGGCTTACTTTCAAGTATGGTTACATCACTAACTATGGCATAACCTGCCCTTCGTATCCCATTCTCCACAAATGAACTTCCATCAGTATATAGTTAAGGTCAGTATTAGCTAAGGGGACTTCTAAGAGATCATCTTGGGCAGTATAAGTCTGGACTATAATTTGTTGGCAGTCAAGCTCGATTGGTTCCCCATCCTCTGGGAGAAAAGTGGCAGGGTTGAGGGTCGCACTCGTGCATATTTGAAGCACCAGTCCCACAAGGAGTAGCACCTGATATCTAAGCAGGCGGTTGTCTGATAGCCATAAACTTCCTTTGGCATCTAGTTTGCCATTTACATCATGAGTAGTCCAGACAGTGAGATCCTTTCCTTGTATTATTTTGATAGCCTCTGATACTAAGACGGCCACCACCACAACAACCCTTAAACAGTGAGGCCAGCCTTTTGCTACTACATCAGTTTCCTTACTTGGGTATGCCACTGGTTGTGGGGTTTTCCCACGAGTCTGAGTAAGGACTCCAAGAGCTAGCCCTGCTCTCTCTGTGATGCATAAAGAGAAGTTTTGTCCTGTAGGAAGGCTTAAAGCTGGTGCTTGAGTTTGTTCCTTCCAATGCCCAGACTTCAGGGTTGATTCCCTCCTCAAGTAGAGGACAACAAATGGGTAACTTGTTCCCCATATTCATGTAGCTAATAGCTCCAGCTTTGGCTAATATATCCCTCCCTATTAAGGGTATGGGGCTTTCAGGCATAACAAGAAAGGCATGTGAAAAGAGCAAAGTACTGAGGAGGTGGGAGAAATACCTGGTTACAGATTGTCCCAGGATTCCTCGGACGGTAACAGACCTTGAGGACAGTCGTCCAGGACAGGAGATTAACACTGAGAAGGCCGCACCAGTGTCCAGGAGGAAGTCAATTTCCTGGGCCTCCATGATTAAACACCCCCGGGGCTCTGTGAGGATGATGACATGAGTTGGCGCTTGCCCCAGGCACCCTCATTCCTGTTGTTGGATCATCTGGTTGGGGGCTTCTGGCCCAGAGAATCATTGCACTCTGGGACAGTGCACCTTCCAGTGATTGCCTCAGCATAGTGGACATGGACGAGGGGGCAGCTTCTCGTTGGACAATGTTTTTTAAAGTGTCCTTGTAAACTACACTGATAACAAGCCCTACAGGGTGATTGGCCTGCTCCATTTTCTGTCCTCTCTGAACCTCCAAGGTTTGTTTGTCTGAGGGCAATGACTAACGCTGCAGCCTTTGTCTGATCTCGCTTTTCCTTTTGGGTCTGTTCCTCTTGGTCCCTATTATAGAACATCAAGGTTGCCAGGTTTAATAATGCCTCCAGATATTGTTCAGGGCCCAGGGCTCACTTTTGGAGCTTTCTCCTGATATCCACAGCTGATTGGGTAGTAAACTTATCTTTTCAGATCAATTGACCCTCAAGTGAGTCTGGTGACAGGGGAGTATATTTTCTTTCTTTTTTTTTTTTTTTTTTCTTTTGAGACGGAGTCTCACTCTGTCGCCCAGGCTGGAGTGCAGTGGCGCGATCTCGGCTCACTGCAAGCTTAAGGCCTCTCGTAGCTGCTCGAGGAAGGCAAAAGGTTAGAGGAGGCTTATCATTAATAGGAAGGGGTGCTATAGGGAGGTTAGGATATGAGGGTAAGCTGAAAGGTCCTCTTGTGGGATGTAAATTGCAAGCTTTGCATAGTTTTCTATTTTCTTCAATGAAAAGAAAGCTTGGACATAAGGTATTTCACTCCATTTGCCTTCCCTCTTACAGAAAAGGTCAAACTGCAGGATAGTACTGTAATTTATACTCCCCTCAGGTGGCCATTTTTCCCTATCAGAGAGAGAATATTGGGGCCAGGCCGTAGGGCAGAAAAAAATGAGCTGCATCTTTTTCAGGGTTTGCAGGTTGAATTGGTCCCAATGGCTTAGGATGCATTTCAAGGGTGAGCCTGTTGATGCCTGAGAGTTTCTCATCTGAAAGACAAAACCTCCCATGGTTTTGGTTTGTTTTGTTTCTCCCCCTGCCCAAGAACCCACAAAGGTCTCTGGACCCTGCTGATCAGAATAGTTGCACTCACCGACGCAGGAGCAGAAACACTAATTTTCCTCCTAGACCACCAAGAGGACTGAGGAAGGTCGGATTTAGTGGCCCTTACAGACACATTCTCAAAACCTACACCCTGTCCTCCTAGACCACAAAGAGGACCAAGAAAAATTGGATTTAGTGGCCCTTACCGATGCATTCTCACAAACCTGTTAGAGTCCTAAGCATTCTTCTGTTAGTATTGGGACCTTACCCATGTCCTATAAAGATGTTATGCCCCAAAAATGAAGTGGAGGGTCATACCCTGAGAGAGGGAAGGGATCTTCAGGGTGGGAAGAGTGGTACCTTTTGTCCTCACTTATATGAATAGGAAGGATACAATTTCTGAGGCTCCCCATATCCTAGCTTCAGGAATAGCTTTTGTTAGATCTGCTACTCTGAGGAGGGGTCCTAGAATTCCAGATAGTTCCTTCTACGATGGGGCTTTGGGCGAAAATTATGTCTTTCTGATTGGTGAGTCCAGGTGCCTAAGGAAGGGAATAGAGTCCTGGAGTTTATACTAGAAATCATTCTTATAGGAGAAACTAGAAAAGCACCAGAGATGGGGAGTTGTTTTTAGAAGCAGGGCTAGCCTCGGAGAAGAGAGGCAAGAGGAAGTTTGTCTGGCAGGCATTAGGACCCAGGGGGCAAGGGTTAGGATACATAGGATAGATGTGTGAGTCTTGCTTGGGTGACATGCCTTTGAGAGTTCCTCTCATGGCCGCAGGGTCAACCAACTTGTGGTCAGGACCCCCGGAGATGAATGGCTGTCCTCTCCGTAGACCCTTAGCTCAGCCCAGAAGTACAGGAAAAGTGGAAGCTGGTTCCAGGCAAACCAATGCTCCCAACTCTGAAGAGTTGGGGGTTGTTAGAGAGCCCTTTCCCAGAACGCCTGACACCCATGCCTTTGGTTCAGCGGCCACACTAGTCACTTTTAAATGGCCAACAGGTGCTCAGTATTTAGCCCCCAAATTCTAAGGAAAAATAGGACAGAATAGCAAGTGAAAAGGGTCCGATGGTACTCATCGCTTGGTGATTGTTCCATCTGGGTCACCAAAATGTATCTGGAATTTATTCCTTCCAGTGGGTTCTTAGTCTCGCTGACTTCAAGAACGAAGCCGTGGACCCTCGTGGTGAGTGTTACAGCTCATAAAGGTAGTGCAGACCCAAAGAGTGAGCAGTAGCAAGATTTATTGCAAAGAATGAAAGAACAAAGCTTCCACAACATGAAGGGGACCCAAGCAGGTTGCCACTGCTGGCTTGGGTGGCCAGCTTTTATTCCCTTATTTGGCCCTGCCTACTGCCTGCTGATTGGTCCATTTTACAGAGCGCTGATTGGTCTGTTTTTACAGAGTGCTGATTGGTGTGTTTACAAACCTTTAGCTAGACAGAAAAGTTCTCCAAGTTCCCACCTGACCCAGTAGCCCAGCCAGCGTCACCTCTCACAGCTACAGAAGCAGCAACTGCAAATATGCACACAAATTCCCCTCAAATCCTGAACTGACCCTAAATTGCACATAGATAAGGCAAGGTTTCAGGGACACTAGCAGAAGGATACAGGTGGAAGGTTTAAAGAACTTCTAGAGATTTCAGTAGCTGCCCATTACTGGAGAGACAGAGATTGGAGTTGGAGTCTTGTCAAGTTAGAAAGGTTTAGTAAATACCTTGCATTTTCCCTTGACACCAAACTCTATATCCAGTAGCAAAAGCAAAACAGAAGTAGGCTTATCCCAACAAAGGTCCAAACCAAGTTTCCACCAGTAATTAAACTGCTCACTATAATAAAACAAGTCATCCTTCATAAAAGATTTCTTTAAATGAAAAGTTAAAAAATGGGCAAAGAGATGGGTACATTTTTGGAAAATGTACAAACTATAAATGAACTACATGAAAATTCTAGACTTGAAAAAAGAAGCATATGAAATAAGAAATTTATTGGAGAAGTTTACCAACATATTTAGCACAACAAAAGAAAAGATATATGAAGTTGAATCACAGGAAGATAAAAAGAATTAAGACAAATGAGCAATCCCTCAATGACTTGCGGTATAAAATCTAAAATGCATGTAATCAGAGTCCCAGAAATAGAAGATAAAGGGAAAAAGTCACTTTTTCAATACATAAATACAGGAAGATCAGAGAACCCCAGGAAAAATATTTAAAAATACAAAAGAAAACAGATAAATAAAAATAGGCAATTTGGAATCAATCTTACATTAACCAAAGAAAAGAAAAGAAAATCTTAAAATTGGTTGAGGGAGGGGGAACTATTGCTTACTGGGGAACAACAATAAGAATGACAGCATTAGGAGATAGAAGATAAGAAAACAATTTTTAAAGTGTTACAAAAAAAAAAGTTTAGCCTAAGATGATATAAACTGGGAAATTGTCCTTAAGAGATGAAAGCCAAATAAATACATTTGCAGAAAAATCAAAATCTTGAGAATGTGTTGCATATAGATTTGCACTACAACAAATGCTACAGGTTTCTCAAGTTGAATGGAAATCATACCAGATAAAAGTACAGTTGTTCCTCAGTGTCCGTGGGACCACCCCCCCCCCCCCCCCCCCGGGGATACCACAATTCACAGAGGCTTAAGTCCTTTATATAACAAATGTATTATTGCATGTAACCTACAGATTTTCTCTTGTATACCTCAAATCATCTCTAAATTACTAATAATACCGAATACAATGTAAATGCTGTATAAATAGTAGTTATACTGTATTGATTGGGGGATAATGACAAGAAAAAAAAGTCTATACAGTACAGACCCAACCATTTCTTTATCAAATATTTTCCATCTGCACGTATATAAATCTGTAGATGCAGAACTCACAGATGAGAAGGGCCAACTGTACAGATCTCTGAGAAGAAATTTAATAATGAATATGTGGGTAATAATAAATACGTTTTTCTTAAATTCTTTGGAAGTTAACTCACAGTTTAAATAAAAACAGTATTTTTTTTTTTTTTTGGTAAGACTTATAATAGATCCAAAGTAAAATTCATTATAACTATAGCATAATAGACAGGAGGTGTGTAAATATAATAAATTACAATGTTGCAAGGTTCTTACTTTTTCCACAAGGTAGTAAAATATTAATCCATAGTAGTCTGTTGCGTGTGTGCATTCTAATACCTAGAGTAATCTATTGACAAAATAATATAATGAAGGGACTCTAAAAATCAAATAGGACAATAAAATGAATCCTAAACAATACTCTGCTCAAAATTAGTCAGTAAAAGGAAGAACAAAGATCAGAGGGTGCAGATACATAAAACTTAGCAAGACAGTGAGTTATAACATCAATAAGTTTATTAAATGTAATGAATAAAACACTCTAATTAAACTTATGTCAATAAATCAATGTGAAAATAATTTAGTTTGCCCAGATAAAGATAATAGACTAAATATAGAGATTTAATTTCTGCTCATTTCCTGCCTTATATAAGGCTACTAAAATTAGAGTAAAAGTGTTTTATTTTCCTTTTTGCCCCAAATGGTGTTTTGGGTGTTTATCCCTAAATCAAAGAGAATATGAAAGGAAACAACACATTAAAGATGTGTGTGTGTGTGTGTATGTGTGTGTGTGTGTGTGTGTGTGTGTGTATATATATATATTTCAGAAAGTGATAAAAAAAGGAAGAAGAAATCATCAATGACATAAGTCAAGAAGACGTCACAGAACTGAAGGACATAGACATGAGCTCCCAGATGTAAATGGCTCAACAAGCAACTGGTACAATGGTTGTCAATTAACCCACATCATTGTGAAATTTCAAAGTGCTGAAGGCAAATAGAAGGTGCTACTGGCTTGCAGAGAGGCAAAAAACAAAAACAAAAACAAAAAATGTTTTTTATACAAAGGTATGGAAGCTAGTTGATGGATTTTTTTTTTTTTTTTAAGCTAGAAGACAGTGGAGCAAGTCTTCAAAATTCTGAGCAAAAATGATTTCTAATCTACAGTTCCATACTAATGCTTTGTAATTTTACTTCTAATGTACCTTTTTTAATATGCTACTGAAAATAGAATCCAATAATTTAAACAACAATAAAAAGTAAACAAGAAGGAGAAAGACAAGAAATCTAAGAAACAGGGAATCCATCACAGGATGGAAGTTAAAGGAATCCACAGGATGATTGTAGAGGGAAAGCCAATTCATATTCATTTGCTATGCAGCAGGTCAGAAATCTCCAAAAGAGATTTTTTTTCAAGAAAATAATGGGTAGAATATTTAATAGGATTTAATCTAGTAAGAATAAAATTGTGCACACCAGTTAAGGAAGGTTTGGGTTTGAAATACTAAGATAATATAAAATACTAAGACAAAAATAGTAATCCATCAACAAGGGCAAATGACCAGGCCAAACATATGCCATGTCTGCTAAAATGGCAACAAGCCACTCTTAACAATGAAGCTAATTAGTGAGAGAAAATCATGAAAATTATGGAGACAGGAGCGGTAGTTGAGTTTAGATTATTTATTGTTCACTCCATTCTTGGAGAACACACAGAAATCTAATGGAGCTGGAAGTCAGATTCTGTGTGAGAGACTTTAAAATTACATGATGAGGGAAAAGTCATGCAATTTAAATGGATACGGACTCTTACTGGTATTATAAGAGGCTAGCATCCAACAGCAATACGATATGGAAACTAACCCTATTTTATAAGCACCCTATTTATGTATGGGAATCACTTACCTTTCTAAAATGTTATAGGCACCCTCTGAGGTGGCTACTAATGATCGGCACTTCCTGGTGTCCATATTTTTGTTTAATCTCCCATTCTTTGAGTGTAGGCTGGGCTTATTGACTCACTTCTAAGGAATGGAGTACTGTAGAATATCACTTTCTAAATTAGGTTATAAAAAGACTGTGGCTTCCATCTTTGGTTCTCCCTCTCCCTCTGTCTTAACTTGCTCACTCCGAGTTCCATGTCATGGGGCAGCCCTGTATATCAGCCCACATAGTTGAACTTGGAAACAGATCTTCTAAATCTTACCAAGGTCACATGTGTGAACTTGTGACTCTCCCCCAAGTCAAGTTTTGAAATTACTGGACTCCTTGATTACATCCTCTTAAGGCAGTGAACCATAACCCTGCAGCTCACCTACTCCTCCTTATGACTCACTGTAACTGTGAAGTAATAAATCTTTGTTGCTTTCAGTTGCTATGTCCTGGGGAAATTTGTTATGCAGCAATAGACAGCTAATACACCTAGTGTGATCAGAAAGCTGGGCTTCGATCTTTGTAGTTACAGCTTATATGGTAAGGCGAATGGTTGACCCAATTTACCCCCTCAGCTTTCTACCAAAACTGATTGCCTTAAGCACTCAGATATGACCAGTTTTCATAGAATTTTGTAGGAGGCCACCTTGCAAAGAAGTCTTAGACAAACTGATCTTTGATTCTTAGTTTATACCTTCTCTGTGATCACAAAAGGGGACTTCATAGATTAGAAAGATATAGACATCAGACCTATAGATCAGATTAGAACACACTAATATGTCAGTAACTTGTAGTTGCAATCCTAGTCACAAATACGACTATGATAAACTCTGGAGGATGGATAACAGAATACATAGGAGAAGAAATACTTCAAAAATACACTTGAAACTCTCTTTTATATCAGACTGTAGGGGCTCTGATCTGGATAGAGAAGAGGTCCCAACATTCTTACTGGGGTGCCTTATACAAACATCCTTCCTGTTACTCTATTCAGGACAATGATTCTCCTACTTTTCCACTTGTTGATAAACTATATAAAACATAATGCTGCTAAGGATGTAGCACTTCTTCATTGGCCAGTATTGAAAAGCCATTACATTGTATAAAACTACCCTTGCCAAATAATCTTAGCTAGCCCACTGTGACTCCAAGTCCCAGACTATCTAATTGGCCATTTGACTTAGCTTGACTTAGTAAAAAATCTATATTGTAGTCAGATTAATCACCCCTACATGGGGATAAAATATAACTGAGGTTGTGGATTATTTTGACTTTCACTATCAGTGCCCTTTCCTTCAGTAAGATACTTATTTGAACCACAGGGGTCAGAAAACAAGCCCTAGAAAACTCACTGTGGCCAGATAACCAATTTAAGGCAGCATATTAGAGTCTCCTTTGGCAGACAGGGGAGCATCACGTATCTACACAGAAAGAACCACATGGAAAGGGCACGTTGTCCCATCCAGAGGGGGCCATTTATAGTCCTAGGGTCCAGTCACTGGCTGCTCTCATAGATCTTATATTTTAGTGGGTAAGACAGACAATAAAGCAAAGAACCATTTCAAAGAGCTGTGAGTGCTATGGAGAAAAAAAAAAATGGGTTATGGGTAGAGAGCAACTGAGGAGGATGTGTGGGAGATATTTAATAGGGTTACCAAGACAGGTCCCTCTAAAGGAATGATATTTGAGTTCAGAGCTAGTCATACAAAATATTGGAGAAAATATTCCAGATGACAAACAAGTTCACGGTGAGGAAGAAGCTTGGTATGTCCCTGAAACAGGAAGCTACTATGACTTGAAAGTGAGTGGGAGAGTGTGCAAAAGAGTTCCAAGGGCAAAGGGCCATGTAGAGCCTTGAATGTTTGGGTAAAATTTTTAATTTTAATTTTGTGTATGAGCTGAAACCACTGGGAAATTTTTAGCAGAAAAGCAATAGGACCTGATTCAAGTTTTTAAAAAGATGTCTTTCTATCTTGTTTGATAATTGATTCCAGGGCATGAAGCAAAAAATCCAATGAGTAGACCATTGTGGTAGTTCAAACCAGAGATGATAGTGGCTTGGAATAAATGAGAACAGAGACATGACAATGTGTAGACGGGGTCCCCAAATATTTTTGGGGGAAAAGTTTAATAATTTGCTGATAGACTGGAAATGAGGAGAGACAGAAAGTGAAAAATCAAAACATGATTCTCAAAGATTTACCTTGAGAAGGAGGGAGCTGGTAGTAGAGAAGGTGAAATAAAGCCTACTGTTTTTCATCTATGTAATATTGAGATGCTATTAGCCATCTAAATGAAGATGTCAAGATGAAGGGTCAGTTGAGGTGAGAAACTGAATAAAAATTCAGGACTTGTGATACAAATTAGAGACTTATCACTGTATCAATGGTGTGTAAAATTGTAGAACTAGTTGAGATTAATAAAGGAAAAAAATTCGTTACAAGAATCATTGGATAGATTTAGGGATATGGCAGATGGGAGGTAGGACAAGATTGCTCCAGACACAGCAGTATGTGGAGGCTCGCACTGTGAATTTTAGCTCCAGATTGACTACAAGAACAAACCAGAAATCCTGAGAGCACCCACAGACCCTCTGAAGGAAGTGGACTACTCCTGCAGGACCCAGGAAACACCCTGAATACTGTGAGTGCCCCAACTGCAGAAGTGGGAAAGGGAAAGTCTCCTCTCCCAAACACACACCCTCACTGGAGAAGTCGAAGGTCTGTTTGTGGGAGAAGTTTCCGACTTCACTTGGAGCTGAGTCAAGTTAGAGAGTCGAGCTGGACAAAATACAAGGGTAGAGGAAGGAGCAGAAAAGCCCTGAGAGCTTGCTGGGTCCTGACACAGACTATTCTTGCTTGGCACCATAAGGATCCATCAGGAGGGTGGCCAGAGAAGCTGGGGGTAAAAATCCACAGGCAGAAGGAATTCTCTAGCTGAACTTTGTAACAATTTGAACAGGGCGAGAAGTCTCCTAGCCAGAACTTGGGAGAGGGTGTGAATCCGACTTACGGACTTCACAGGTGGAGGAAGAACTAAAGCAAAAAGAACAAATCTGGAGGCATCACACTGCCTGATTTCAAACTATACTATAAAGCCATAGTCACCAAAACAGCATGGTACTGGTATAAAAATAGGCACATAGACCAATGGAACAGAATAGAAAACCCAGAAATAAACCCAAATACTTACAGCCAACTGATCTTTGGCAAAGCAAACAAAAAATAAAGTGGGGAAAGGACACCCTTTTCAACAAATGATGCTGGGATAATTGGCTAGCCACATGTAGGAAACTGGATCCTCATCTCTCACCTTATACAAATACCAACTCAAGATGGATTGAAAATTTAAAACTAAGACCTGAAACTATAAAAATTCTACACGGAAAAACCTTTCTAGACGTGATTTAGGCAAGGATTTCATGACCAAGAACTCAAAAGCAAATGCAATAAAAACAAAGATAAATATCTGGGACAAAACTAAACGAGCTTTTGCATGGCAAAAAGGAACAGTCAGCAGAGTAAACAGACAACCCACAAAGCGGGAGAAAATCATCACAATCTATACATCTGACAAAGGACTAATATCCAGAATCTACAACAAACTTGGAAACAATCCCATGAAAAACTGGGCTAAGCACATGAATAGACAATTCTCAAAAGAAGATATAAAAATGGCCAACAAACATATGAAAAAATGTTCAACATCACTAATGATCAGGGAAATGCAAATCAAAACCACAATGTGAGACCACCTTACTCCTGCAAGAATGACCATAATAAAAAAATCAAAAAACAGTAGATGTTGGTGTGGATGCGGTGATCAGGGAACACTTCTACACTGCTGGTGGGAATGCAAACCAGAACAGCCACAGAAAACAGTGTGAAGATTCCTTAAAGAACTAAAAGTAGAACTACCATTTGATCCATTAATCCCACTACTGCGTATCTACCCAGAGGAAAATAAGTTGTTATTTGAAAAAGATACTTGCCCACGCATGTTTATAGCAGCACAATTTACAATTGCAAAATAGTGGAACCAACCCAAATGCCCAACAATCAATGAATGGATAATGAAGCTGTGGTATATATACACATGATGGGATACTACTCAGCTACAAAAAGGAATGAATTAACAGCATTTACAGTGACCTGGATGAGACTGGAGACTATTATTCTAAGTGAAGTAACTCAGGAATGGAAAACCAAACATTGTATGTTCTCACTGATATGTGGAAGCTAAGCTATGAGGACACAAAGGCATAAAAATAATACAAAGGACTTTGGGGACTGGGGGGGAAGAGTGGGAGTGGGGCTAGGGATAAAAGAAAACAAATATGGCACAGTGTATACAGCTTAGGTGATGGATGCACCAAAATCTCACACATCACCACTAAGAATTTACTCATGTAACCAAATACCACCTGTACCCCAATAACTTAGAGTAAAATAAAACAATAAAAATTTCTAAAAAAATAAAACATAAAATATATGAGATGATATTCACAAAAAAAAGAATCCTTGGACTTTTCAGTTAAGGTAAAACAATTCCTGGGATTTTCACGTATGAACCATTGAGTCATCAAAGCAAAAAGAGGCCTCCTCAGTAAACAATGTATTAATATTTCGGTAACTGTGTCTTTGAGAACCTAAATTATCCAAACTCTTCATGCATGTGAACTCACTGAGTGACACCAAGTCAGTGTAGTTTCCTTTGTGTAGGTGACTAGTATTTTCTTTAATATTGTAATTATCAGAAGAGAGAAAATGAATTACTGTGCTAAATCTGTATCTATAAAGACAGTGTTATGGAGGCATGGCTTTTTAACATAATGACTTAGTCTTGTTGATTCATTTTAGAAAAGAGATTGCCATAAAATATGTGGTAAATTGGAGATTCTCAATAATGACGACTTTAAATATTTTCTACATAAGTATTCACACGACTCTTTTCCATTGAAGCTGTTAGTACCTGTTCATTAGTACCTGTATAAATGTTCTAACATAGGCAGCTGTACAACCAATGCTAAATGAAATAAAAAAGACATATTTCATTTCAGAGAAGTTTTGTGTTCTTCTCACATATTTTTGAAGATTGAAGATTGCTCTGTTTTCTTATTATGTCAAAAGAGGTATATTTCCTGTTTCGTTTTATTTTGTTTTGTTTTTTCAGAGAAAACTCCAAGTATTTTTTGCAAGGAAAAGATGATGATACTGATGATGATGGTGATGGTGGTGGTGGTACTGATTAGAGTGCTGATGGTAGTAGTCCTGGTGAGTATGTTGTTGATCATAGCTAATCATCACTGAGATACTACTATATTTCAAGTGCTGAGATAGGAGCTTAAACTGTGTTCTCGCAACACAACAAAATGCAAATTATTTACTTATTTTGCAGATTAACAAAATGAAGATGAAACACAGTAAATTACTTTTTCAAATTACTTGACTGGTAAGACTAGGATCCACATCTTGGTCTATCTAACTCCAAAGCATTTATTCTTTACACTTTTTCATCCTGCGCATCGATCTATTAGAGTTCTTGTGTTTATGTTAGTCATACTCCTATGTTTAAAAGCAAATGAAGATAATTCCTAAGTCAAATGTGTGTGTATGTGTGTTTACATTTCTAAGGATACTGAGACAATTGCTATATAAAATTCAAAGGAAATATGGCTTCACAAATTGTAGCACATGTCCCAACTGTATTCCCTGAGATCTCACCATTGTAAGGAACTACTGGGCTTCCAACTGCCTGAAAGTACCACGACAGATCAGAAAGTGTTAAAATACATTCTGCCACCCACCCCATGCCCAGTATCTCTCAACCAATGATAGATTTAGTATACAAATCCTTAGCTCCTTTGCCCCTGATCTGAGCTAACTCTGAGGCACTTGTCATATATGACCCCAGAGTTCCCACTTGAAATTCCCATTTACCTTGCCCTACAGGTAACCGGCTTGAAAATGTACTCTTTATTTTGTGCCTTTTCTTTTCTGCCTCAGTTCTCCACTCTCCTAACAATGCTTCCTGGGATCTCCTGCCAAGTAAACCAGTACATTTCAAACCCTAGCCTCAGGGTCTACTTCTAAAGGCACTCAAACTAATTTTCTCATGAATTTCCATGTTTTTATTATGGCTTGAAAATTTTTGGTTACCTATTGAGATCGTATAGCAATGAAAATATTTGAGCAGATTGCAGGCAGTATTATATCCACCATGGTACTCTCCCTTCATTTTTAATGAAATAGAGTTTCAACTATGTTCACTGCATTCTCAATCCCTAGCTATTAGATCTGGGACAGCTTTGCCTTTAAACTAAAGGTTATTTGATTTTTTTTTGGCCACTAACAGTGCAATGCTTGGAACTTCCTATATTTATCTAGTGCAAAGTCCTTTATGTGTGGTAAACAAGAATCTAAGGCTCAATGGACTCTCACATTTCATCATAGTTGCTATAGCACTCCTGACCTCAGCCTAGAATTGTGAGGGTGCAGGGCTGCTCCAAAACAAGTGAAGTTGAGCTATTTTGTTTACTTGACACTTTTGACAGAAGAGAGAGCTTTCATTCTAAAGAACTCATTCCTGTAGAAGTTTGATTTACAGGCATACCCTAGAGATATTGTAAGTTCAGGTCCAGACCACCGCAATCAAGTGAGTATCACAATAAAGTGACTGACACAAAATTTTTGGTTTCCCAATGCATATAAAAGTTGTGTTTACACCACACTGTAGTCTATTAAGTATACAATGACATTACATATAAAAATTACACATATCTTAATTTTAAAATACTCTGTTACTAAGACACGCTAACAATCATTTGAGCCTTCAGCCAATTACAATCTTTTTGCTGGTGGAGGGTCTTTCCTCAATGTTGATGGCTACCAGCTAATCTGGGTGATGGATGCTCAAGGTTGGGTGGTTGTGGCAATTTGTGAAAATAAGGCAACAGTGAAGCTTCTCATATTAATTGACCCTTCCTTTCATGAAGATTATCTGTGCATGTGATACTGTTTAATAGCATGTTATCAGCAGTAAAACTTCTTTCAAAATTGGAGGCAATTTTTTCAAACCCTGCCACTGCTTCACTAACTAAGTTTATGTTATAGTCTAATTTCTTTGTTGTCACTTAAACAACATACACAGCATTTTCACCAGGAGCAGATTCCATCTCAAGAAACACTTTCACTGCTCATCCATAAGGAGCAACTTGTCATCCAGTCAAGTTTTATCATGAGAATGCAACAATTCAGTCATTTCTTCCAGCTCCACTTCTAATCCTAGTTCTTTTGCTGTTTCCACCACAACTACAGTGACTTCCTCCACTAAGTCATTCACAGAGGTTAAGATTACCTTCTTCCAAATTCCAGTTAATGTTGATATTTTGACCTCTGCCCATGAGCCTCAAATGTTCTTAATGGCATCTAGAATCATAAATTTTTTCCAGAATAGTTTCAATTGGCTTTGCCCAGGTCTGTTAGAGGAATCACTATCTACGACAGCTGTACCTTTACAAAGTGTATGTCTTAAAGAATAAGACTTGAAAGTCAAAATTACTCCTTGATCCATGGGCTACAGAATATATGTTGTGTTAGCAAGCATGAAAACATTCATTTTATTGTACATCTCCATCGGAGCTTGTGGGTGATGAGGTGCCATACCTATAAGAAATAATATTTTTAAAGGAATTTCTTTTTCTGAGTAGTAGGTCTCAACAGTGGGCTTAAAATACTCAGTAAACCATGATGTAAACAGATGTGCTATCATCCAGGCTTTGCTGTTCCATTTATAGAGCATGGGAAGAGTAGATTTGGCATAGTAATAAGGACCTTAATATTTTGGGGATGGTAAATAAGCATTGGCCTCAACTTTAAGTCACCAGCTACATTAGCTCCTAACAGGAGAATCAGCCTGTCCTTTGAAGGATTTGAAGCCAGGCATTGACTCCTCTCTAACTATAAAAGCGCTAAATGGCATCATCTTCCAATAGAAGGCTGTTTCATCTATATTGAAAATCAGTTGTTTAGTGTAGCCACCTCCATCAATATCTCAGCTACATCTTCCGGATAACTTGCAGTTTCTATATCTGCACTTCAGCTTTACCTTGTATTTTTAAGTGATGAAGATGACTTTTTTTCCTGAAAACTCATCAACCAACCTCTGCTTGTTTCAAACTTTTTCTTCAATAGCTTCCTCACTTCTCTCAGCCTTCCTTGAAGATTAAAGGCTTTCTCTAAAGTAGACTTTGGCCTGAGGAAATGTTATGGCTGGTGTGATCTTCTTTCCAGACCACTAAAGCTTTTTTCCATATCGGCAGTAAGGTTACTTTCTTACAATTGGTGCATACCCTGGAGTAGCACTTTTAATTTCCTTTTCCTTTGCATTCACAACTGGGCTAACAGTTGGGCTATCTTTCAGCCTTTCTGGGCTTTTGACATGCCTTTCTTGCTAAGCTTAATCATTTATAGCTTTTGATTAAAAGTGAAGGATGTATAACTATTCCTTTCATTTGAACACTTGGAGACCATTGTAGGGTTATTAATTGGCCTAATTTCAATATTGTTGCACTGCAGGGAATAAGGAAGCCTAAGAAGGAGAAGAGAGACAGGGAAACAGCCAGTGGGTGGAGCAGTCAGAACACACACAACATTTATAAGTTTAGTTCACCGTCTTATGTGAGCAGGGTTTGTGGCACCCCAAAACAATCACGATAGGAACATCAAAAATCAGTGATCACAGATTACCATAACAGATATAATAATAATGAAAAAGTGAAATATTGTGAGAGTTACCAAAATGTGACACAGGGACAGGAAGTAAGCACCTGCTGTTGGTAAACTGATACTGATAGACTTGTTGGACACGGTTTCTGCACACCTTCAATTTGCAAAAATTGTAGTATCTATGAAGTGTAATAAAGTGAAGTGCAATAAGGTAAAGTATTCCTGTACACAGTGTAGCACTTAGATGTAATTCTGAATGATTCTGGCTTACCTTCACTCACATTTCTTTATTCCATAAAATTTTTAACTCATTTTATAATTTGTTTTATAAGATAGCTAATGGGTTGTTCATTAACTTATTTAGAGTAGTGGACAATGGTTTGTTTACACTAAGCTCATTTTTTGCTGCTGTATAATTAAATAATTTTTTCTGAATTTAACTTACTCTGCAGGCATTGTTGGAGAAAATGCATCTGCAGTATTTACGTTTGTAACTCCTTTTTAAATTTACTAGTACAGGGAAATTTTATTCATTTTTAACACATCTTAGGTTTAGTTCTTTGTCTCTTAATCAAATAGAGATCATAATTACTAGAACATTGAATGTCCCATATGAATTTCTCATGCTCCTTACTCTCTGAGAATTAATCTGCACAATTTAACCACAGGAAGAAATAAACATTTCTTTGGATTTATAAGAAGTAAAATATTCAAACCTCAACTGAAGAAACATTCATATCATCTGGGTATGTTCAAGAAAAAAAAAAAATGTAAGCCAGACCATCCACCAACACATGAAAAGAGATAGTCACTTCTCTCATCTTGGGGCTGGAAATTCCTTTTCCAACTGACATTTCCAACATCTGAAATATAGCTGCCATCACATTAACCAGATATACAGCACTCTGAGCTGAAAGCATAAATTGTACACATCTTGCTGTCAGTAGCCGTGAAAAGGAAATGTAGGTGCAAGGTCAACACAAACCCCTCCTATAGGAGAAGTCTACTAATTGAGAGGGGATCAGAGATCCTGCTATTGCTGGGATTGTTCTGTTTTTTGTCAAGCTATGTCCTGGGACCAAGAGGCTCAGGAAATGAGCAGGAAGACTTTGTTCTGGATGAAAAGGACTACTTCATGTAGCCTTTGACATGCTTTGAGAGGGAGGATGGAAAAGGGAGAAATAGCATCACATTAAACTCCCGGCTTTACCATTTACCAGCTGTGCAACCATTTAAACACTTATGTAACAATTTAAACACTTGACCCTTGGTTTTCTCAACTGTGCTGTAGAGGATAATCATTACTTCTTTAACGTACCCCTACAGAGATTTTGTAGGGAATAGATGACGTGATGCATGGGAAAGCACATTGTGTATTGTAAAACTGCATGCAGTAATTATAATGACTTACTTTTATTGACCCTGTAGCGCATGCTAGATATCCTTCTCAGGGTTTCATATAATACCTCATTAAATCCTCATGGCAAACTTTGAAAAGGTACTATTATTATTTTCATTGTACATTTCAGTAACTTGAACAAGGTTACAGGACAAGTAGAATATGGCAGAGATAGAATGTGAACCCAAGCGATCAAATTCAAAAGACTATACTCTAAAGCAATGGCACTCAGGGAGTAGTCCATCAGTGCCTGTGCACAAGATAAGTGCAGAAATTGAGCACAAATGTTTCAAAACTTATATGGCTTTTTGATATTGCCTCAACGTCAATACATGATCGTTTTTATAGTAATATGTGTTAACTGTCATTTATGAAATACCGGTCCACAATGGATTGAAAATAACTCATCTTTCATCACAGATGGTTCGAAAAGCACTGTTCTGAAACACTACAGAACAAGGCTGTGTTACAAACTTGTAATTGATTTTGTTATTGGAATATCATGGGCAACTTGTAAGACAGACTTGCTAAGAGAATTAGAAGAGAAGCTTTATAAATAATTATATCTAATTGAATGTTCTTATGACTATTATAAAGATAAACAATAATTTCTTAAACTAATATCAGGCTTTTGAGTTCAGTCCTCCGGGTCTGGCCAAATTTCTCCACTTTCTTTCCCTTTTTCCTGCTCTGTACTTTAGATAGAGTACTACCAGAACAGTAGTTTTTCTAAAAAACAAATATTCTATAATATATAAATAGTATGGGGGGAGCACAGGGGAGTTTCATCTTTGGGAGAAAGAGACTTGCACTGGCCACAATCGCAAATATCCCCCAAATAAAAAATGGGGGGAAATGAACAACTGTTATCAGAAATCTTGTGTCTAATCAATTATGGAATAAATGAAAAACATCTTTATTTTGCCTGAGATTTTATAACAATGCTTGGAAATATATTGAAATTCCATTTTTCTCCATGAGACAGTTTCTAGGTCTGACTTGTTTAGAATAAATGTTTGAATTTTTACTTTCACTGAAATCTTCTTATATATCAATCAAACTTATTTCATTTTCTCAAAGAACTGCAATTTTCTTTTCTGCATTTTTTTTCATTCAAATCCCACCTCAAAGGAAGAAATTCTGATAAAATAAGAAATTCCTAAAGATTATTTTAAATATCTTTTCTGGGTTACACATGAAACCCATTGTTCAAGGCTTGTGGAGCACTTACATAAAAACCAGTTTCAGTCAGAAATTGAACTCATAAGCATATGTTGTATAAGGATTATAAAATCTAATTTGGTGAGAAGAACAAATGAACATATTAAGCTTGAATTAAAAATAAATATAAAATTTAAGAAGTAAGTTACATTTGGAAATTTTGGTCTAAGAATAAACGTCTCCATGAAAGATACAGAAAGGAGGTTGATATTTTTTGGAAACATTGGGATTTATTTATCTTTCTCTACTAAAGATATATAGTTTCTTCTTAGCACAACAGTCAAGACAGCACCTTGGACTCTCAGAGATGGTAAATTCTACTCCCAATTGCCCCATTAACCCAATATATGACCTTGGAAGTTTCTCTAAATCCCTTGGTGCCTCAGTTTCCTTTTCTATCAAATACATGTGTCTGAAATAACTAAATCACTTCGCACTACCTTTAGTGGGGAAAAAAACAGGAAAAGAGCAGAGAGTAAAATATCTGAGATTAAAGAAAGTTGGCATCTAAATGCCATGTATCAGTTGAACTGTAATATGTATGAAACTCAAATGGGAGTAAATAACAGTAACAAAAATCAGTTGAATTTTAATATGTATGAAACTTAAATGGGAGTACATAACAGTAACTTAAATGGGCGTAAGTAACAGTAACTATTATAGATTACTGTAAAGTACTTAACAGGGGGCTCTGGTACATAGTAAGCCTCAGTAAACTTTAGCTTTTACTGTTGTTTTTATTATCACCATTACTATTATGATAAAAATCAAGAATAAGGGCAGCAGAGTCAGTGTGAGTGTAGTGGGGAAGGGGATTTACTCTAGGAAGTAGACCTTGTAGAACTGAAGGAGGAGCTAGAGGAATTCAAGTTTTGAAAGGGAATTGGAGGATTGGAGAAAGTGTCATCAATCAGTCAATCTATGAACCAAGGCCATCAATTCATCAAAACTAGTATTTCCAGACCCAACAAATTAAAAAGTACAGGATGCTCAGTTCAATTAGAATTTTAAATAAATAAATCCTTTTTTTTTTTTTTTTTTTTTTTTTTAGATTGAATATGTCCCTGCAGTGGAGGACTATGTCTTTGAAGATAAAATGCCACGATTAATTCTCTGACACGTTCAGGATTGGCCTTATTAGGAGATAAAAGATTATTACCAATATTTCACTGCTATAATTAACTCTTGTATTATTTGGGACATACTTGTACAAAAATATTTATTGTTTACCTGAAATTACAATTTAAATAAATGTTTTGTATTTTACCTGTTAATCTTAGACTATGAAAGGAGAGTTCTTAGGGAGAGTTATGGGAAGGTTATCTTCTCTGTCCTTGTCTCACCACTGTAGGTCCACAACCTGGCATTTAGTGGTAGGCCTAGAGCTGCTCTTGGTCAACAAGGTCAGAAGTTAGGAAGAAGAGCTATATGTCAAGCAGAAGAGAGTGAGAAGAAACAGGAACCCACTTCTGCATCTGTCTATAGCGACATCTGATCATAACAACCTACAAAAGATAATGGCTGCTGCTTCATTTCCAACCCTCCAAATCTCAAGCAAGTATATCTCTGGGACAACTGTAACCTATAACTCTATAGGGAAGAGGTTTCTGAGAACTGTATGTCACAGCTTAAACACATGAAGACAATACAAACCATCCTGATGATGATGACGGTTGATGATAACGAAGATAATAATATGAGTGTTTTCTCAAGGAAGGCTACTTTTTGATGGCAGTTGTGGGAGACATTAGAGAAGTTTCATTTTTACCTAAATGGTTTAATGTGTGACAGTAAATTATTGTGTGACAGAGTTCAAGTTATATGACATAGTAGATTCACATTATGCCAAAAACTGTAAGACTCCCAGACACAGCCCAGGAATTCATTCTGAGAGTTTTCATAGGCTTCTGAATGTGCTACCATCTATGCTCTTAATTTAAACCTTGATTTGCTGTGTAGACAACAGCCTATTCTGAAAACAACACTAAATGCTGCAGTGCAGGACTATCTGTTGTGGATAAAGTAACAAAATTACATTTTCAACCCATTATGGTCATCCTCTTGTTTGGAAGATGTAGATTGTTACCAATATTTAACTCTTATAATTAACTTGAATAAATTTCCTTACAAAATAAATATGTACACTTGTAAATATTCCATTATAGTATCTTTCTTAGTGTAGATATCCTGGAGTAAAAGAAAAATATTTAGAAAACAAAGTAACAATTTTTGAAGCAAAGTATCTATTATCAAATTTTTCTCCAGATGGGTATTACCAATTACACATCCACCAGCCCAGCAATGTGAAAATATCATCTCCCACACCCCCATCCACACCCACGCTGACAATTATTATTAAAAACTCATTTTTACCAACTTGAGAAGGAAACAGCACTATTTTAATTTTTTTCTGTGGTGGATTCATATGTTTACTAGATATGTATATGTATCCTTCTATGAGATACTTGTTAGGTTATTTCCCATTTCTCTGTTGTGGCATTCGTTTGTTTTTCTTGTTAATAACGCTCCCGAAGTTTTATGTCAGTCTTTTCATTTGTTTATACTATTTTATGGCAAAGGATTTTCTTAATTAAGTGGTTGTAGTCAAATCTGCTAGTTTTTATCTTTGTTTTTGGTTTGTCATGTCATGTATAGACATGCCTATCTACCATTGAAAGTATTTTAAAAAGCAATTTGTACGTTTTCTACTTTTTAAGAATGTGCATTTTCTACCAAAGTCTTTGGTTTGATATGTGCAATGAAGAAGAATATCTAACAATACCTCAAGTTTTCTCAAATAATATTCCAATTATCCTAATATTCTTTGTGACTTAAAATTCCTATTCTGACTTAAAAAGACTTTTATCATAAGTGCTATATATAATCATAGTCTTAGCACATAGTGTGAGTCCTACAGTCAGACTACAAGGTAATTACTGTCACTTACAAGCCGTGTGACCTTAAGCGATTTATTTAATCACCCTGTGACTAAGTTTTCTAATCTGTAAAATTGGAATAATGTGAGGATAAAATTATCACAAGGATTAGCAAGCTGAATTAACACGTGTAAAGCTCATAGACGACTGCCTGGCACATAGTGAATATGCGAGAAATGTTACTGGTTGTTGTGTAGCAAGATGTACAATGAAACACTGCCACAGTTTCAGATTTTGGGATTTGAGGACTGGTCTTGGAGGGTCACCTTGGAGAGAGTCTCATAGAGTCCCACATCTACCCTCTGCCTCAATGAGATAGGATCCTCCACTTTGATGAGATATTACCACTTGGAGAACTTGCTACATGTCAATCCCTGCTATGGGCAAAGTAGACTTTTAATCTAATACAGTAGACTTGAAATCATTCAAATGTGAGAGAAGAGCTGGAGTCAGAATGAGATAAAAAACGGCCTGAGACTACACTCTAAATTGTTAATATATTTAAGGGATAGAAGAAAGAAAAGGAGAACTGTTAGAGAAAATAGAAAGAAATTGTTTCCCGGATCAAAAGCAGTTCTAGACTGAACTATGTCTCCCACCCCTAGTAGTATTGAAGCTCTAGCCCTCAATGGGACTATATTTGAAGATAAGACCTGTAAAGATGTAATTAAAGTTAAATGAGGTCCTAAGAGTGGGGCCCTAATCCAATAAAGCCTGTGTTCTTGTAAGAAGAGGAAGAGACTTCAAGGATGCCTGGAAAGGCCATGTGAGGACACAGCCAGGCAGGAGCCATCTGCAAGCCAAGAAGAGAGCCCTCAGGAGAAACCACACTTGGTGACACCTGGATCTTGGCTGTCCAACCTCCAGAATTGTAAGAAATACATTTCTGTTGTTGTAGTCACCCAGTCTCTGGGATTTTGTCATGGAGGCCCTGGCAGACAAATATAGGATCCAAGAGAAGAGAGAGTTTGAAAAAGGAGGGAGTGATTGATTGTGAGAAGTGCTGCTGAAAACATAACAATAAAGTAAGCTGAGAACTTCAGTGTCTGTTGGATCAGGAAATAAGAAGTCATTATTAATTTTGACAACAACATTTCAATGGACTGGTAGAGGCAGGTTGCAGTGAATTGAAGACTAAAGAGCAGGATTCACATAGAAAATATGGCAATATTTCAAATCATCAAAATGACAATATGGCTGAGTAGGCATTATATAATGAATAAAGAACTTCATAATTAAATGCTTATTCACAACTTTTAGTCTGAACATCTTTTGCTGTAGGAGATCTTGCCAAATTGATTCCCTTCATGCTTCCCGGTCCAAATCTAAAGTAGTCACTGCTCTTACATACATGTTACCTTATCATTTTTAAACTGTAGTCTGTATCATAGTTACTTATACTTCTGTAGTTACTTAATTTTCTGTCTCATGAGGCAGTAAGCAATGTGAGAACAAGGGTCATATTTGGTTTATTCCATTATCTGTGATTAGAACATAGTGAACATTTAATATGCATTAAATAAAACTAAAATTCATTCAACAATATGTCATTAAAATCTTTACATACCAAATATCTCATTTTACTGACTGGATTTTATGTATACATATAATTTACACCAGCTTTTCCTACTATAAATTATACTATCTAGAATTGTTTAGCCAGTTAAGGATTAAATTCTGCCATAAAATTTAACTTTTTTTTTCCTTCAGAAAAACTGTTTTGACCCTGGCCGCCTTTTGCAAGTAGTTTTCTAATTTTCTAAAGAATGTTTTGGCCTGTCATGGTTGCTCATGCCTACAATCCCAGCACTTTGTAAGGCAGAGGTGAGAGGACAGCTTGAGGCCAGGAGGTCGAGATCAGCCTGAGCAACATAGTGAGACCTAACTCTATATATTAAAAATAAAAATAAAAATAAATTAGCAGGGCATGCTGGTGCATGTGAGCATGGGAGGTCGAGGTTACAGTGAGCAGTGATTATATCACTGAACTCCAGCCTGTGCAAAAGAGTGAGACCCTGTCTCAAAAGAAAAAGAAAAAAATATTTCATGGTAATTGCCTTATTCAAGTTTCCAACTCTAGTTGTACATAGCATTCTCATTTTTAATCTGTGTTAAGTAATTGTTTCATATTTCTTAATTCTAACTTTGATGACTTTTTTCCTTTAAACTTAATTGACATATAATTTACATATAATAAAATTCACCTATTAAGTTCTACAGTTTGATGAACTTACACAAATGCCACCACCATAAACAAGATACAGAACACTTCCATCACTCAGAGAAGTACACTCATGCCCCTTTGCAGACAATCACTTCTACCTCTGCCCAAGGCAACCACTGATATACTTTGTCAATTTAGATGAAGATCTCATATAAATTGAATCATATGGCACACATTCAGCAGAACATGATGTCACAGGGATTCATCCATGTAGTTGTATGTATCAGTAGTTGATTCCTTTTTATTGCTGCATAGTATCTTTCCAATAAAACACTTTATTCTTTTCAAAGAATAAAAAAATTATTTAGAAACTATTGCTCATCCATTCACAAGATGATAAATATTTAGGTTATCATCAGGTGCTTGAGTTTTCTATTGCTGTTGTAACAAATAAACACAAACTTGATGGGATACAATGACACAAATTTATCATCTTATAGCTCTGGAGATAAAAAGTCCAAAATAAGTTTTATGGTACTAAAATCAAGATGTGGCAGGACTCCATTTCTTCTGGACATTTAGAGGCAGTATTTTCTTTCTTTTTCCAGCTTCTAGACGTTCCTACATTCCTTGGCTCCTGGGCTTCTTTCATCTTCAAAGCCAACACATCTTTCTCATAGCTTTCTTATCTCTGACTTGACAATCTCTCTTTTTCACTTGTAAGCAGCCTTGTGATTACGTTGGGCTTACCCAGATCCAGATCATCTAGGATAATCTCTCTACCCAAGATCTTTAATGTAATCACACCTGCAAAGTCCCTTTTGGGAAGAAAGGTAATACATTCATAGTTTCTGGAGATTAGGCCTTTCCAGGCAAAGATGTGGAAATCTCTGTGGGGCCATTTTTCTGCCTCCTACACAAGGTAAAGGATATTATGAGTGAAGCTGTGGTGAACATGCATGAACAAGTCTCTTGTGAACATAGGTTTTTACTTCATTTAGTGGCAGAAGTGCTGAGCCGGACAGTAAATATATGTTTAGCTTTATGATAAACTGCCAAATCGTCTTCCAAAATGGTTGCTCCATGTTACATGCTCACTAACGCTGTTTGAGATTTCATTGCCTCCATATCTTTTTCAATACTCAATACTGTCAAACTTTCAAATTTTAGCCATTTATTGGGTAAGGAGTAGTGTCTCAGTTGTGGTTTTAATTTGCATTTTCTTGATGACTAATATGTTGAGCATCTTTTCCCATGAAAACTGATTACACAAATATATTTTTGTGTGAAGTATGTGTTCAACACTTATGCCCATTTTCATTGTTTTTTGTTGTCTCATTAAATTGTAACAATGTGTGCGTGTGTGTGTGTGAAAAAAAAGTGTTTTTTGAGATATATGTATTTTGAATATTGCCTCAAAGTCTTGGGCTTCTCTTTTTCTTAACTGAATATCTTCCTATGAGCAAAACTTTAAACATTTGTTGTAATTTAATTTTTCATTTTTTTCTATTATTATTAGTGAGTATACTGCATAGGATACCATCATGATGATGATTTTTCCCTACCCTCTCACAATCTGTTTTGTATTTTCAGCTTTTACATTTAGTCCTGTGATCCATTCTTAGTCAGTTTTCGTGTACAGCCTGAGATAAGGGCGAAGGCCCATTTCTTCTCCATAGTAATACCCAATTGTTTCAGTACTATTTATTGAAATTACTATATTTCTCTTATTGATATACATTGGCAACTCTGTAAAAAATTAATTAAAGTATTGTACTTAGCATTTTAATAATATTTTAAATCCTTTTGTTAAGTGTATATTGCTAATATTTTCTCTTTATATGTTTCTTTTGACAGCCTTTCTAATATATACCTGTTTAATAAATATGTCAAAATCAGCTGGATTTTTCAGTATTCTTAAATCTTGGATTTATAAGTCAATTCTATAAATTTTCTCTCTTGCAATTTTGCGAGGGATTATGGGAATTGATTATAAACCTGTTACAAAAAATATTAGAATTTAATAAGGTAGAGAAATTGAAAGATAATATATAAAAGTCTATAATTGCCTATGTTCAAATAATCAGCAATCAGAAAACAGAATATTACAAAATGTATGCTGTTTAAAAAACAACGGAAAATGGTAAAATGGCTAGATATAAATTTTACAAGCATTGCATCAGACATAATTTAAAAAGCTATAAAGAAGTATAAACAAGGATTCAAATAACTGAAAAGCTATCCTATGCCTTTGCATAGGAAGATATAATTGCATGATTATGTCACTGTTCACTAACTCTTCCATATATTCAATACAATCCTAATTAACAAACCAATAGGATTTTGTTGTCATTTACATGCTTTTTCCCTTGTAGTTTTTAGATTTATATTTGATTTTTGTACCTATAGGAAACTAAACAAATTATATTAAATTCACCTTGAAAATAAATATGTAAAGAGGTTAGGACATTTTCTAATAATGGAGAAAATTAGAAAAATCTAATAATGGGGACAGATAGTCATAGAATTTAAAAATATATTATCAAATAAAATAATTATTAAAACCTTAGCACTAGAAATGAATACATATTTTTAATGGCACTAGAAATAAGTTAAACCAAATAATAAAACAGAGTAAAGGAAAAAGAAAGAGACACACACGATTGGCTTTAGTGTATGTTAATGATGGCAATGTAAATTAGTAGGGAAGATAGGGATAATTATATATAAATCATAATAAATAAAAGTAAAGGTAAGTCATCATTCTTTAAAACAAAATAAATTTTTGATGGAACAAAGATTTAAAGCAAGCATAACATTTCTAGAAAGAAAGCACTGTGTATTTATTTATAATACAGAAATGAGAAAGACCTTTCTAAATCAGACATATAAACTAAACACCTTTACAAAGAATAGATAACACTGACTACATTAAAACAAACAGACAAAAACTTACCATAAACAAAGTCAAAAGGCCCACAAGAAACTGCAAAATAATTTTGCAATATATGCAACAGAAACAAAACAAATTTTCAAGTTTTTCAAGATGCATATATAAAATCTTGAAGAAAAATTTGCAAAAGCTATAAACAGGCAGTATAGAGAAAAATATAATGAAACATGGAATAAATGTCTGCTGAGATATAGAACCCCACTCACACTCATATTTATATAAAATAATTAACTCATTCAATAAATTTATTGAGTATTTCTTCTATGTGTTGGGAAAACAGCCATTAACAAAATAAACCCAAATCTCAGCTCTAATGCTGCTTACATTCTGGTAAGCAAATAATAGACAATAAACAAGATAAATGAATACAATATAGTTTATTAGATGAGGACTGAGTGCTATGGAGAAAATAAAGCAGAGAAAGGAGAATGGAAGTTCTAAGGGGAGGGAGGAGTGCTGCAATTTTCTATATGATAATCAGGCACGACCTCCAATAAAGGTAACAATGGGATACATTTCACAATTCCACACCTAATGGAAATGTGTGTGTGTGCTGCAAAAGATATGTTCAAGAATGTCTATAGTATCATTATTTGTGACAGCAACAACTGGAAAAAATCCTATCTATCAAGTCTATCAATACTGGAATAAATAAATATTTTGGTATATTCACACAATAGAATCACATGCAACAATAAGTCTGAATGTGCTACAATTACAAGAGAACAATATGTTGGAATCTCAATAACATATCTGAAAGTGAAGAAAGTCATATTTCAGAGTCTTCACTGTGTGGCTCCATTTAGATTAAGGTTAAAACTGGGCAAAACTAAAAGTAAGTTTAGAATTTAGGATAGCAGTTACCTTTGAGGAGGAGAGAGAGTGTAATAATTACACTGTGCTTGAGGTTGTCTTTAGGATACTGAGAGTGTTCTATTTATTGGCCTGAGTAATGGTCACACAATTGTTTTCTCATGGGACAATTCACTGAGCTGTGCAAATGCAATTTATGCAGTTTTCTTTATGTCTGTTATATGCCAGTTTGAAAAAAAATAAAAAGAATGATTTAACTTTCTCTTTCTAGATGCCTAAGATTCTTTCATTATTGTTGATGTTTAAAAACTGAACCATTCATTTTTATCTTTTCGTTAACTTTTCCTGCTACTCAGTGAACAGTTTGATCTGTATACTTGGGCCTTTCACAAGCCAGAGAAACTTCTTCATGTTTTCCCTCTTTTCTTTAATAGTAAGTATTACACTTCATTGGCTCTCTTGTCTCTGGTCTTCGATTTCTACCATATTCGTTCCTATTGTCCTTATGTCTTTGAATATTTCTGCTGCACTTTAAGAGTAATTACCATTTGTCTTTCAAATTATTTATTTGATTTTCAGAATTATCAATTCACTTCTGAACTTTTTACTGTTAGTAATTTTCATTCTGAAATTGCTTTTTACTTTCCTAATATAGTAGTTATTGAGGCTGTTCACATGTTTTTAGTTTAGTTTAGTTTTTTTTTTTTTTTTTTTTTTTTTTAAGGTTGCAGAGAAGGTACTGTTCCCATTGAAATCAGTAATGGCCATGTGACCTGGTTCAACTCATGAAATGTAAGTGGAAGTTGAATACAGACCTTATGTGCAGAGGCTTTAAGAGTTATGAGATAGTTGTCATACTCTTATCCATAATCTTTATTATTACCTCAGTGATTAGCAACACTCCCTGTCATGGCTTCTTCATCATTCTGTATCCTAGAGTGAAGTCCTATAATGTTAAATACGTAGGACAAGCCACAAATAAGATCTTCCTGCATGAAGCCACTGATATTTTGGACTTTTTGTTACTGCAGCAACGTCATACCTATCCTGACTGATATATGGCATATAATCATTCCTAATATTTTCCTAATATTAGTAATTTATACAATTTCATTTGTTTACTGTCATAATTACATAATTATACAATAGTTACTTATATAATTTTATCTGTTTAATGTCATAATTATTCAAAAAATTGTGACCAATTTCTTCATATTAATTGCCATTGTCTCTTTTCTTTTCTTTTTTTTTTTTTTTGAGACGGAGTCTCGCTTTGTCGCCCAGGCTGGAGTGCAGTGGCCGGATCTCGGCTCACTGCAAGCTCCGCCTCCCGGGTTTACGCCATTCTCCTGCCTCAGCCTCCCGAGTAGCTGGGACTACAGGCGCCTGCCACCTTGCCCGGCTAGTTTTTTGTATTTTTTAGTAGAGACGGGGTTTCACAGTGTTAACCAGGATGGTCTCGATCTCCTGACCTCGTGATCCACCCGTCTCGGCCTCCCAAAGTGCTAAGATTACAGGCGTGAGCCACCGCGCCCGGCCCATCGTCTCTTTTCTTACAGTGTGGACTTTTTCATCGTCTCAATGGGATGTTTATCTAAAATGCATACATCCTTAAATGAAGAGTGCCCTTGACTTCCCCTCACTGTATATTGTGTTATTGTTAGAATTTTCAAACATGCTAAAGGAGCTGATAAGTCTAAGTTCACATCAATAATTACATTATTCAACAACCTGTGAGAAGTGAAGCCAAGTTGAGTGTAGTCCCAGTAGAGAGATGTTTTCTATGTTCTCTTTCTTTTGTGTTTAGTAAAGGTACTTCACCAGAGGTCAATTTTCTGTACCAATTTCTGTTTGGCTGGAGCAAATTCCAGCTGTGTCTCTGCTTGGTCTCCCACCTGATGCCACCACATCAGAGAGAAGCCCATATTACACTCGAAACAAGCCCCTGCTTCCCTGCTGAGTTTTGTGTTTTGTGACGTTCCCAAGCAAAATTTGAAATCTTCCTGTTTTAATTTTTGTAATGTTTATCATGAAAATAATACTCTCACATGGGAATAAATCAAATAATAAGATTAGCCTATCCTAATTTCTCTACCTCCTACCCCCATACCTGTTTAAACCTGTAGTCTTACTCTCCAGGAGAAACCTCTTTTTTTATTGGTAATGTAGGTGTTAATTTTTAATATTTTTAATATTTCAAATAAAGAAAAACAAAGAAATAAAGTAAAATTATATGTTAAAAATTAGTTCTAATTAAAATTCACTATAATGGTTAAAATAGCTAACGTGTATTGAATGATTATGCTCTGGGCACTGTGGAAAAACCTCTTTAACATGTTCCTGTTACCTCCAAAATACTAGATAACAAACTTATATCTCTGCCACTTTGTTTAAAAACTCCAGATAGGTATTGATTGATTGCCTGCAATTTTTTAAAAAGTTTTGCTAAGTAAACCTTTAACCCGCTCCACTTCTCTTCTCACTGCTTAATAGAACCATTTCTTGCAATTCTTCAATTTGTTGTTAGATTATATTTAATATTTCACATATTAGGGTGCTTACATTTGCTTCCACACTCCCTCCACCAATTCACTTCCCACTGTCTGTGTGCTATTCTTTTACATTTATACCAGATTTTTTTTTTTTTTTTGGTTAATACATTCATTTAGTTCTGCATCACCATCTAAGTCTTACACAATTTATCCATGAGGTGACCAAAGTTGAAAATCATTACATTATTATGTTGTTATGAATGCGAGCTAAGGTTACGTTCCCTTTCCTATGTGAATAATACCAAAACTCCTAAGCCACCTAGAAGAGAATTTTAGGAGCACCAAGGCAAAGATAAATCCTCTTATATTCCAACATTTGCTTCAAATCACTTGTTTATATGCTACTTATTTTTTTCCTGAAATTTCATATTGCCGTTCCTTTTCTTTTGAATCACATGCTTTATAATACCTCCAGTTTGTGCCATTCCCTCAATCACAGAGTTCTCTGCATGACATCTCCTTTTCTGTTCATTGGCCTCCCTCCCAGAGCCCATCATTCTCCTACGGCACTCTAAAATGACCACCTTAAAGCCAGATGGACCACTGTCATCCTGAGATTCCCCTGTATTGCTCTGCTTCTTTGACCCTGTATCTTTGTACTTCTTGATCTTCTCCCTCATTTTGCTAGAGTACACCCTCAGATAACTTTACCAAAATGTAAAAAGATTCGTGAGGTGTGGCTGCTTGTTTCAAGATGTGGGACCTAGTTATCTCTGCCTCAATATCCTTTCTCTTTTTCTTACTAAGGAACAGAATTTGAGGTTTGTTTGTTTTTTCTTTTTTCTTGGGCTTCAAAGTGCCCAAATAAAGATGCAACTTTGCAGCTAAGTATGTTCAATAATTTAAGGAGGCATTGTTAGGTGCAATTTCAGGGAACACTTCTTTGATGGGTGAAAATATCTGGTAAGCACTCCATAGACAAGCATGCACCTACTTCTAACTAGAACGCACAAATGATAGGAGGAACTCCAACAGCCATTTGAAACATGAGGTAACTTTGTGAACAGAAGTCGTGCACTAAGGATAACAAAACAGAGGAGCCAGGCACTAAGAAGCCTGGGAAGTTGATGACATCATGAAACTGCTAAACTAGCCCTGTTACAATATACTGTACTTAAAACATAGCTGCCACTTACTTAAAAATATATTTTACAAGGGAAAGAGAAAAATTTATATGCAATTTAAGTAACTGTTATTTCTGATCTCAGTTGCTAGCTACTGAATGCAATTACATATTGAAAATGGTGATAAAATTTCTGGGCTCTTAAATATCTAAAAATATTTTAGATATTTAAATTCTGCCCTCATACTTGCTAACTATTTTGTGATTACAGAATTCAAGGTTGAAAATTACTTTCCCTCTATGCTGTAGGCATTTCTGTGTTTTCTTCTAGCATTCATTATTGCTGTCAAGAATCTGATGCAAGTTTGATTTTCATTTCTTTGTGGGAAATTGGTTTTTTTCCTCTTTGAAAAGTTTGGAATCTTTAAGATTTTCTTGATGTTTTAAAACTTTACAAGAATGTATCCAGATGTGGGTTTTGTTTTCATTTCCATTCTTTGTACAAGGCACTCAGTAATACATGACCTAAAGATTTATGTTCTGTAACTCAAAGAAAGTGTCTCCTATTATTTCTTGGATAATGTTCGCCCTTCCTTTTTCTTTGTTCTGTATGTCTACTTGTCAGTTACTGAACCTCTGCATTTGCTTATTAGGTTCCATCCTTTCCTTTATGTTTTTGGTTCTACTTTTTTTTCTCTACATTCTGGAAGATTTCCTGTATATTTGAAGCAGCTTTCTTGACTTTTTAAAATTTTAGCAATTATATTTTTAATGTCTAACATCCCATTACATTTTAGTAATTCTATTTTTAATGTCTAACCCCATTCTTACATTATAGTAGTTACTTTTCATAGCATCCTATCATAATTTTATGGAACACAATATCTTCTCAAATATCTGGGTGAATATTAATTAAAGGTATTATATTTTGGTGTTTATTGACATTAAAATGTTTTCTACTCCTTGTTTCCTCTGAGAAAACTTTTAAACATCTTTTTTGGTTGGCTTATCATGCTTCTTTTGTGTTCTTAAATTTTTATATGTGTCTTATAATCTTTGATGATTTTTACAGAAACAGGACTAGGTAACCACGTGGGTATTTTCTGCATCTGTAAGGAGCTAATTTTCTCACTATATCTCAGCTTGTTTCTCCCTGAGCAGAAGGTCCAGCCAGGAGGTGGAAAGTGTGAGAGTGGTATAGTGCAGGCAGACATTGGGTCCCCAAATTACAGAATGAGGAGGGTCACCAACACCACACTTAAAAGACTTGACTTTTCTGGATGGCTATTTAATTTTGCTATGGAAGAGATTTGACTTGTGGTAAATATCAGACTGAATTCACCACCCTACAGCACAGATATGGGAGGGAGAAAAGGGTATGAACAGGAGTAGTTATTTTGTTGCTGTCTTCTATCATACTCTCTAACTCTGGGGCAGAGTCTCTCTGGGATTCACTGGGTCAGTTGGTTTCCCTCTTCTCTGCAGCCATCTTTGTACAATTTCACCATTCCTTTCCTGTCTTTCAAAAATGTATTGAAAAATCTCATTCATCAAAATTGACTACCCAATCAGTTTTCTTCTCTATTATATATTGAATCCTTTTGTTCTTTCATTCTTTTATTTTTGTGAACAGAAGTACATCATGTTGCCCTAGATTCTGTATTCAAAGGGAGCTGATTCATGCCAGTAAAACAGAATCCAAGTGGTATGTTCCCTGAGTTCTTTCTGTATCTCCAGCGCTCTTTTTTGGTCAATAAGCTTTCATTCTATGTGACACAGACTCAACAAATAGTTATTGATTTACTTCATTAAAATATCCAGAGTTAGACAAAGCTTGTGGCATGGCTCTACCCCAGGGTTTATTGTTGTCAATCCCTCTGTCTCCCCATCTCTTGAATCAGTATTCTTTTTTGGCTTTACTTTTATGATGCCACTAGCAGCTCTAGGCTTATATCAATGCAAGATCAAGTCTAGAAGAAGAGTTCCCCAGAATACAAGCAAATTTGCCATTCTTAGTTTATTTGCATTCCTGTTACAATCTCTGTGGTGAGAGGATTATAATGCTCTCTGCAGTATAGAGGAACTGCATCTCTAAACCATTTCTATCGGCCAAAGGGATGCAATGCTCTGAGTGCCCACTCTAACACCAGGGGTGGTGTTGCTGATATTGCTAGTTTCATTGAAAATTCATTCTCCCTTTCTTCCCTTATAAATGTAACTCTTGGATTTATTTGGCTTCATGGCTTCATTTCCCATTCTCCCTTAGAGCTAGATATATGCTCATGGATGTATTTTCATCCATAGCATGTAAGAAGTGTATATGCCATTTCAGGGAGGATGGCAGCACAACAAAAGTGATGGAATTTAGATCTGGAATACCAAAGGGCTTATTGCCAGTCCTGGTCACTCATCTATCTTAATTTACATGAAAAATAAATTTCAATCTGTTTCGGCTATTATCTTGGGTTTTCTGTAATTCACAGCTAATTTTTTTTTCTTTTTTGTTTTTCTTTCTTTCTTTTTTTTCTTTGAGATGGTGTCTCACTCTGTCACCCAGGCTGGAGTGCAGTGGTGCCTTCTTGGCCCACTGCAACCTCCACCTCCTGGGTTCAAGTGATTCTCCTGCCTCAGCCTCCTGACTAGCTGGGACTACAGGCATGTGCCACTAAGCCCGGCTAATTTTTTCTATTTTTAGTAGAGATGGGGTTTCACCGTGTTAGCCAGGATGTTCTCAATCTCCTGAACTCGTGATCCACCTGCCTCGGGCTCCCAAAGTGCTGGGATGACAGGCATGAGCCACCGCACCTGGTCAGCTAACCTTTTTTCAAGTAGAGATACTGTCAGTTCCTTATGAATCACATGGACATTGACAATTGACATAAGTAGCTAACCAAAAAAAAAGTAATAATCAGAAGTTCTGAATTTACTCCAAATGTTTGGGGCATTATTGTGGGCCAAATAAATGCAAAAGATGAGGATGCAGTGTATGCAGATAAGGTCATGAATGGTGGATTCCTGGCTGAACTTTTTTGAAGCAGTTACCTTACAGTAAGAGGTATTGTGTGTTAGTCCTCACCGCCAGCATTTTGTCGTCCCCATCCGCATGCACTTAGTAGATATTCCTTGACATGTCTGCCTTAAGGAAACCATCTTCTCTAGTTTTTTAGTGCATATGTTGTCTTTTCCCTATTTTAATACTGCTTGTTATTATAAATTGAATTTTATCCCCTACCCTCACCCTTACCTGGAAGTCTATAAAACATTTTCTCATAAACTTTTGTAATGCAATTCAATTATTAAAACCAATTATACTGTTTAAAATAAAAGCCTTTAGAAAGCTTGTCAGCTACTTTGATATATATAATATTTAAAGGAACTTCTTCCTTTTTTAGTTTCTTTAGAGTATAATTAGCTTCTCTAGAAAATGTTTGGATTTTTGGAAAAGGAAGCTACATTTAATTTTTGAAAAACCAATATCCCTATTCAGACAACCAAAATGAAAACTTTTCTCTAGCATTTGAATTTATCTTTTTTAAAGAAATGTGTTTGTTTTATTATGATAAATCCTGAAATTTAAAATGTCCATTAAATAAGGAACACCTTATGAAGACAAACCTGAAAATAGACCAGGACTAGCAATTAAGAAAGCAGGAATTGATACCCAGCTATCTTGCTCACCACTATGTGACCATGAAAGAGTCATTGGTGGACTTGAGATGTTTCACAGCTACGTCCCTTTTTGTCATAGTAAGAATCAAGCTGTCCCAGCCATCTATCCCTATCCGTGTGCAAACCTCCATATTCCTCTGAGTTTCTTTTCTTCAAACCTCCAATCTTAGCTCTCTCTCCCACTTTAACTTTTTCCTATTTGATCTCTGTTCTAAAGAAAACAAATTATCCCACATGCTCAGTTTCCACAAGCCTCTCTCCTCACCTTCTTCCTTCAGCCCTCCTCCACACCTCCCATGACAATGCCACCTCCCCGCACACATGCACATCTTCTCCCTCATTCCACTTTTGTTCTTTGAGCTCATGGATACATGATTGGCTCCCTGATTCTTTCCTACCCACCCAGTGCCTCCATTAGGATTATTCTTTGTCCTTCCAGTTTAACACTCAAGGTCACTCTAATCAATATGCAACTGAAACTGACATTTTCAATGCAGGCACTCCACTGTTTCATAGAATTTACCTGGAACACACCATCTTTCAAAAACTCCACTAATATCTTCCTGTGCTAAAAACTAAAGAAGGAAATCACATCTGCATAAATTCATAACACTGAAACTTTCAGGTTTCAAACTGCAAATGAGTTTGAATCCTTTCCAGTGAATCTATCCCCTTCCCTCCGGTGTTTATATCACATCATAATAATTCGAATCTTGAATCCCATGACTCCTCCATCTGCTTTAGGAGAAAATGAAAGCTGTGGTATAGGAACTAGACCCATGCTCTGCTCTTGACCCTACAGAGTCAATTGCATCTGCAAACATCTCTCCCTCCTCTTCATCCATCATAGAAGTAGTATTCACATTCCCACCTAATGTGGGACCCTGGGTCCTGCTTCTTCCTGAATCCTTGAAGATTTGAATCTATCAGTTATTATCCCCTCTAGTATTTCCAGTATCTCCTTATATCCTGGTCTTTCTTGTGACTCTCTAAACATATTCAAGGCTCACCTAGGTTAGAACAAATAAACAAACTTCTCCTGATCCTGTGTGCTTATCTCTCTACTGTCTTTTCTCTCCTTCCACCGATACACTAATTTCTTTGAAGTGATGACTGCACTCACTGTTGCCGCCTTCTTATTCTCCAGGTATCTTTAACTCACTGATCTAACCTTTCACAAAAACCGTTCTCACCAGAGTCATCAGTGGTCTCTGCTGTGAAATCCAGTTATTTAATTTTTTTTGTTCTTGACATCTGCAGCATTTGAAATGATAAATTATTTCCTCCTTCTTGAGACTGTGCTCCTCATGCCACTTGATATAATAATTTTGTATTTTCTAATAATTCTCTTGCATCTATTGCTCAGAGTTTTATAAAGACAACTCTCCTTCAACAGTTATACCTCTGATTTTGTAGCCCATGTTCCTGTCTTTATTTTTTTCTCTTCCAACTCTGAACTGTTGGTTTCTAACCATTTCAGGAATCTGTTAAAAGCCAAGAATATGTCAGGAAAACAAACATATGTGATGATTTTTGTATACAATGTCAGAGTTTTACCAACTTTCTAAAAGTCCTCCATGGATCCCACTTCATGCATTCTCTCACATGTTCACATTCCCTCTCATGTTTTCAGGAACCACTCGTATGCTATTTATTCACTATCACCATCTCCAGCCATGACTGCCACCTTCCCACCTAGCTCTAGCTGAATGTTTTTCGACCTAGCTCATCCTCGTTCTGTCCAAAATGAAACCCACCAGCCTCCTTCCTGTAAACTTATTCCACCCTTACCACTGGAGCAAAAACTCCATAAGACAAGGGATCTTCTCTATCTTTTATGGTTTTACTTGTAACACCCAGAAGAGTGCCCTTCACATGATAGGTACCCAATAAATTTTGGCTGACTGGAGGAATCAATGTGTCTTAGCTCAATAGATAACCCTATTATTTTAAGCACTTGACAAACTATAAACCTGAGTCTGCTTCCTTCCCCACAAGCCTGAGTCATTTTGTCTCTAACTTCTTAATTTCACTTTTTTTTTTCTGTAGTGCTCTAATGGCCCCCTCATTCCCTCTGTCCTTACATCCTCTATTCCACTTGTTTTCAATATTGCTAGAGTCATCTTTCTAGAATGCAAATATGCTTATGTCCCTTTCTTCTTAATTTTTTTCCAGAAATTCTGCATGGCTTTTCAGTTAAAGTTCAAATAGCATAGAACAGAGGCCTGTAATGGTCTTGCTTGTGCTTTCCTTCCATCTATCCCTCTCTGCTTTCTCCTGATACAGATTCTATACCTGACCTTGCCACATGAACAACTAATCTTGCTTTCCTGAACCTGTCTTGTTCTCTTCAACTTCAGGCCATTGCTCATGGCTCTCTGCCTGGAATACTAAATGTATCTGTCTCTCTCCAAGCCACTGCTCAGGACTCCTGCCATATGCCCTTTCCATGGCTGCTCCCTTCTCACCCTCCAGTCTGAAATAAAACTCTTTTCTAAATGCTTCCATGATACCTTGTTCTCACCCTTATCCTAACACCTGTCACATTGTGGTTTAATTGTTTATGACAGTCACCTCACCTCATTCTCTACTAAAGGGTAACTTTCATCATTGCAAAAACTGTGTCTTATTTATATTTGCTTCCCTTGTGTTTAGTACAGTGCTCAATAAATAGGCAGGGAGCCAATTAATCTCACTGCTCTTGGCTTTTGTTCTCTACATGGTCCGGTTCTCCCAGATGAAATTTTCAATGTTTTGGATTCATTTCATGCATTTCACTGTCACCTTCCAAATAAGCCTGGGTCATGGAATATTTCCCTAGTGCAGGAAGTGAATAGAATAAATGTGTACATAGATTGTATGTCATGGTAATTAAATCATTAGTGCTGAACACTGGTATTGAGACTAGAGCATGCTAACATACGTTTTTATTTGTCCAAAACAATAAGTAAAGATGAAACCTAGTCATTATAGACTGTGAATACAAAGGAGTTTTTTGAGTGGTCTATCATAAGTCTCAAAGAAAGGAAAGTAAAAAGGCAAACACTAACCAGTATTTCTCCAGACTTCCTTAGTAAATATGATACTGGCATTCTGACACTCTGTGTAATTTTAGGAATCAAACTGGTAGTACTTTTGTAGGTGTAATGCCATTGTTTCAGGTATTCATTTTCAGTTTTGTTCATTTTTTTTTTGTTCTCTCTTCATCTTCCCATCCTTATCTTTCTCTGCCTCCCAAACCCTCCCCCTCATGACTCTGATATCCTCAGCCGAAGCTCTCACAACTTCCCTCTACCATTCTCCTCTAAGTCCTTTACCTCTTCCTGTCTTACTTTGCCCCTCTCCACCAAATAATGCCAGATTCATGTGGTGAAATGTTTGTGTTACCAAATGTATTACATTTTTATTTCTACTGATTTTTAAAATCATATATTATGAACATATTTGTTATAAAATATCAATATCACTGGTGGTATTTTAGTAATGCATTAAAAAAAATAGGGTGATTTAAGATATACACCTCTGTAGTGATGGAAATATTCTTGCCTCTATCCAGGGCATTCCTAAGTAATCAATAAATTAGTATTTTTCAAATAAAAGGAATTTGTTTGATACATCAGTTTCTTGTGGGTAAGTGGAAAATGTGTTATCACATGAAATACGTAAATGAGCAGTAAACGAGCTCTGTTATATGTGGTATGGAAAAGCACTAGTAAGATATTCTCAGACTGCTCATCAACAAGAAAATCAAGAACAATATTTCCGATAGACATAGATAGGTGAGTTTAAGGAAAAACAACCTGAACCTAACCTAATCTTAACCATCCTCAACCTAATCCCACCAAGGAGATGAGAGAATGTTTTTCTTTTAAGTCACTGAAATATGGCTTCCTCTTTATAGCTGGAAAGACTGTAACTATGTTTGCATATTCCAATGGCTTCGAGGATCATCAGAGCTCAGGTTATGGAAAGATTGCAGTGTAAACTTCACTCATTCATTGCATAGGCAAAATTTTCTTCTGGCCTCTTCAGTGATTTAACAAGTTCTGGCTTAATACAGTATAAATCACACATGACACCTCTTCTGAGACAGCAGTATCAGGTGCGAGTTGGGGTCCTCTAGTAGAGTTGTAAAGGGATCAGAAAGTTCTGAGCTGTGGGCCTGAACAGCTGGTTGGTGGTGGCAACAGCAGCTGTCATGAAGAAATGCCTTCCCCGCAATGTGCTTCTCTGGCTCTCCTGTCCCCTTTCTTGTCAATAGCCAGTCAACATGTATTGATTGTGCAGAGGCTAAGGGCTTATTCTTCTGTGCATGCTTATCCATCTGCCCCTTTTCTTTTGGCTTACATTGTCTCTCCAGGGTTTTATTTTGTTTTTATAAACATCTTTCTATCTGCCTGCTTCTTCTCACCATATGGCAATTCTGATATGTATCTTTTTTGCTGGGGGGAATGTGAAACAGAAGGAGAGGGGAAAGAGTCCCTAACGACACAAGATTTAGAATACTTATCATAAGAGTGGATGGTTTAATAAAGACTGCTTTCTTCAGCATGATCTTAGTCAGATGACTATTAAACTTCTTTTTCAAAAAAAAAGACTAATATTCATAAAAACAAATGTTGTCTACAACCAACCAATGTTTCTAACTCTTACCTGTCAACATTAGACAATTCAGTCTGACTTCTTGCCTCCCTACTCCAATAAAGTTGTTGTTTTCCAAGTCACAAATGACTTCCACATAAATCTAAAGAGCATTTTTCAATTCCCAACTTACTACACTTCTGAGCAGCATTCAAGATTCTTAATCATGTCTTTTTCTTGAAATATCATGTGGCTCCTATGACTTCATACCCTCCTAGATTTCCCCCTCTCTCTCTAACCACATCTCAAGCTCTTTCAACAGCTCCATTGTTTCATTTAAGCTGCAAACATTGGGATTTTCCAGAACTTTTCTCTGACTCATCTTATCATCTCTTCTCTACTTACTACTGTCTGTAATTGACCTCATCCAACTTTGCAGCATTAAATACAATCTCTCTGCTTACAATTCCCAAAGTTCTATCTCTAACTAAGATTTCTCTTTTTGAGCACCAGACTTTATATCTGACCGCCTTCTTGACTGCTCTACTTGGATTTAATCTGAATGAAACTAAACTCTCAAAGAACCCCAACAACCTTTTCCTCACTCAGCCTGCTCATCTTGGGAACCCATCTCCTCACAGTTGTTCACATCAGAAATATAGGAGTCACTCTTGATTTATTTTCCTTCCATCGATTTCTAAATGAAATGCTTCTGTAGAAAATTGCTTTTATCTTCCAACTACATCACTAAATCACTTTTTTTTTTTTTTTTTTTGCTTTTAACATTTTTCCCTGTCACTACTATAGTCTAAATACTGTCTTCTCCAGCATGGAATATTTCAGCAGTTTCCTAAGTCATCTTTTCCATTCATGGCCTCCCAATTATTATTATTATTATTTTTTATCTAGAAAGCATCTATAATGATCAGTAAAATGTTAAACCCTGAGGATGTCACTGTCTGGCTTATAATTCTTCAGAGCCTTCCTACTGAACTTACAATAAACTTCACTCTAACTTGCCTCCATGTTCCCCAGTGATCTGGACCTGCTCATTTCTTTGTTCTTATCTTGTGGCCCAAACCCACTCTGCCCCAGCAGACTCCTCTGGCTATTCTCCCCATATGCTGTTTCCTCCATCTAGAAAGCTGTGCCCTCTACTCTTCATATCCAGGCTTCTTCTTATCCTCCAAGTGTCATCTTACATGTCAGTTTCCCAGAAGAGCCTTCCTGACAATCCAGTCTAAATTAGTTTCTCACTCACCTTTTTGTAGTCTCTATCATATTATTTTTCCTCATAGAGCCAATCACACCTTTTGTTGTGTGTGTTTGTTTTAAGAACCACACATGTCCAGTTTAAACAACCATACTAGTGCCTAACAATTGACCTGGCAGCGAAAATGCTGTAGTCCCCACCTTCATAATCGTTAAAGATAGACTAGTGTTGTATTAACACGGATGATCTGTATACAGTACGGATGATAAGCATGTGATAGGTCCCAGTAGAAGTTTGGATAACTGGTATCAATTATAGGGTAGTTTGAGAATATAGTGAAAGCAAAGCAGAGAGGGAAATTATAGAAGAAAGGGGAGGACTATGGTATGTGGGCAACCCTGGGGATCAAAGTGAAAATAAAGAAGATGCAGTAGTTCACAGAAAATCAAATCCAAGGAATAAAAAACTAGATTCAGGCATGTTTTAATATACTGGAACATCTAGCCCAGTGTTTCAGGAGGGATGTAAAACATCCCTTCTGAAATAATGCCAACAATTCTGCTCAATCTGTTTAATTAGCTTCTTAAATTCATGATACTCAGTTTAGATCAAGGTAGATCTAAATTAGGGAATGCTCTAGAGGAAATACCATGAGTTGAAAAAAAACCTCCTCTCTCCTGATAGGGATCTGCCTTAAACTACTGAAGGGCCAGGGCCCTGGAGGAATCCTCAATGTCTGTGGTAAACATTTTGGTGGGCTGGGTAATACCCAATTCATACAGCCAAGCAGTGAGAAGATTGAACCCAGCTCAGATGGTGAACCCTACTTAGCCTAAACCTGTAACGGTCATCCCTCAAGATTTCACGCTTAAGCCATTGAAATTGGCTAAAGGAGTAAGCATGTGACCTTATTTAGGTCAATGAAATGAAAGTAAAAAATTTGGAGGGATTCAGGGAGATGTTTCCTTATTAGTAGTTGACGAACACAGAAGACATAATATTCTTCCTTCAGACTTTGCTGCATGCAGATGTGAGGTCAGAAACTGGTTACCACTTTAGGATAAAACCAGCACACAGAGGAAGGGAGAGCCAAGGGAATTTCCTGGGAAAGAAACTCATCACCAGAAAGAGCAACCTGAATCAGGTCTACTTTAGACTCCCAGTTAGGAGGGCAATGAATATTTTTGTAGATTTAGCCAATTTAAGTTTGACATTCTCTTATTTGCTATAGAAAGCATCTTAACTAGTAAAATGTCCCAGAAATACATATATGAGGAGGGTAAAAAAAACACCAGGTAGGCTGTTTATAAAGGCAAATTTTAGAAGGTGGCAGGATGATCTGTTATCTCCCCACATGCCAGTCTTTGGGTTACACTGGGGAGAAGGCTGCTGATAGCTTCCTGACCTCACTGGTTCAAGCTGGAGCAGAGCTAGAATGGGCCAGGTAGTGGCTATATTTCTCTCATATTTGCTGAACAAGGACACTTTATTACCCAAACTTTCAGCGGACATTTTTATTTTTTCTAAATGAAGAAAAAACAACGCAAAACACACACACACACACACACACACACACACACACACGTAAGTTCAACCACATTCAATAAGCATAGTACTTGTCATCAGATAATTGTAAGACATTGTAAAAATAATTATAATAGCGCTTACAAAACAACAACAACAGAAATACCAACAATAATAGTAAACATCTATATAGGTCTTACTATGTGCCGGACAGCATTCTAAACACTCAATGTAATTAACTTCTTCAGTCTGCATATGAAGTAGGTATTACCAGTTTGTTAATATTACTGATAAGGAAACCAAGACAGAGGAGGTTAAGTGACTTGTCCATGGTCATACCTCCATTTAACGGAAGACCCTGTTTTCAAAATGACCATTGTATTCTAGAAGCTAGGGCTTTTAAGCACTAACCGAGATTGCCAGTTATTGTGGGTCTATAAACTGAAAGAGATGATGAAAAATTGATTTTGTGTTCAGGGAGCTAACAGTTTGCTGTGCTCTCTGTAAGCTCAGCCAGTAATAAGAATATTTGCTTCCATTTTTAAATGCAGTAGAGACAATGTCTATATTTTGTTAGGTCAAACATTCCACAATATTTTTGTGACTGTTGGTGATTTCTTATTGATTGTTTTGTCAATATAATTTTATATTTATGCCACCCAAAACCACTTCTCATTTTCAAACTACATTAAAATAATAAAGGACATAAACTGCAGTAAGCTTTTCTAGGGGATTAAATATTTTCATCACTAATTTTACCCTATAAGAGTATGACACATGCTTCATTTAAAGTTTTAATTACCAAAAAAATCTCATGTGTTATTATTCCAGGGACATGTGAAGCAGTTTTATCACATGAGCCTTAAGTATCCTCTAAGAATCAGCAAAAAAGAGATTGTTTCCTAGGTCTGCATAACTGATGGCTAAATTATTATCCAGAAAATCATTCGAGAAAACTTCATGTGTGGCAGTATGAGCATGTAGACTGTAAAATATCAAAAATGACTTTATTTCATATGCTAACAGGAATAGTCCATCATGCAGTTTAACCTGGGACATTAGATAGGTTTAAGTCTTTTAGGCTTAAGCGAAGAAAGGCATTGCATTAAAACTCCCCTCAAGCTTCCCTGCAGACACTTTGAACATGCCATCCCTGTCATCTTGGAGAGTAGGTGTAACTAGGTAACTTCCCCAGCTGCAGTAAACATTTAAATATGTTGGTCTTCTGCTCCCAGAGGTTTCCCAAGCTGCTCTGTCAAATCTGTTAATATAGAAGAATCAAGCCAAGAAGAAAAACTGCAAAGAACTGAGAGCAAATCAAAAATGAAGAAGAGAAGACAGGAGTAAGAACAAAAATGATTAAAGATCAATTGATCGTCATACATAGAAATGGAATTGTTCACATACAAGGACTTAGAAACAAAATTCTCCTTAAATGAGGAAAAATATACAAGCCATTTTGCATAGGTCCTAGGAGAAGGAATTTTACATATTGATACTGCTTTACAATATCATGCTTCCTTCCAGGGGGTAATACAACAGAAGTGCATATCTTGAAAGCTCAAAGAATTTGTTGGAAGTATAGGAATATTTAATGTTAACTTGTGATCTGTGGCGAGAACATTTGAAAAATATTAATTGATATTTACTTATTTGAAAAGTCTTGGTTGTGGCTATAACAGCCTCTCTGCACAATTAGCATATCTAGTTCCTCTTATAAGGCAACAAACTTTGGAATCCTATCTGACTCCACTGGTCTGACCCCTATACCCACCATCACTGGTAACCTTTTTTTTTTTTTTTTTTTTTTGAGACAGTCTCGCTCTGTCACCTAGGCTGGAGTGTAGTGACAGGATCTCGACTCACTGCAACATCCACCTCCCTGGTTCAATCAGTTCCCCTGCCTTAGTCTCGCAAGTAGCTGGGATTACAGGCGCATGCCACCATGCCCGGCTAATTTTGTTGTATTTTTAGTAGAGATGGGGTTTCACCATGTTGGCCAGACTGGTCTCAAACTCCTGACCTCAGACAATCCGCCCGCCTTGGCCTCCCAAAATGCTGGGATTACAGACATGAGCCACCATGCCCAGCCCACTGGGAACATTTAATTCCTATTTGTTGCAATAGAAGAGCTTATGTGTCAGACACGGAAGCTATCATTTTTTATCCTATTGCTGCTATTTTAACTATATGATAGTGCATAGGTTTAATTTCAAGAAGCATCAGTTTTATTACTTGAAAAATGCCTACCTCTTTATTTTCAGAGTGTTCCAGAGTCCCTGAAATAAATAGGTGAGAGCACATGGACATTGGTAGGCCCTCAAAACACACTGCTATCATTTCTTCCTTCTCTCTTTTTCTTTTTTTCCCCAAATTCTGGAAAGAATGCTGGATTTCATGTTTTAGAGTGGCAAACAGATGAAGAAAATGACATATTTTAAAGTATTTTCCACTCAAGCATTGCAATTATTGCTCTACATGTACTCTCATGTAATCACTGATGTGGTTTGGCTGTGTCCCCACCCAAATCTCATCATTGTGGCTCCCATAATCCCCATGTGTCATGGGAGGCACCTGGTGGGAGGTAATTGAATCATAGGGGCGGGTTTATCCTGTGCTGCTCTTGTGACAGTGAATAAGTCTCACAAGATCTGATGCTTTTATAAAGGGCAGCTCCCCTGCACATGCTCTCTTGCCTGCTGTCTTTGCACCTCCTTTCCTTTCCACCATGATTGTGAGGCCTCCCCAGCCAGGTGAACTGTGAGTCCAGTAAACCTCTTTTTTTAAAAAATAAATAATCTGGTCTTGAGTATTTCTTCATAGCAGTATGAAAATGGACTACTATAATCACTAAAATAGCCAGTAATGTAGTCATTGGTATCCCTATGTTACATACCAGAAAGTGAGGTTCAGAACGTTCTACTAACTTGTCCTAGACCATTTATTAATCTAATAATATTTGCTGAGTGTTTGCCATGTTCTAATCATTAAGCAGGGGCCATAGACACAAAGATGACTTTGCTAGAGTATTTCTGTCCTCTATAAGATCTTATTGTGGTAAAGGACGGGAGGACAGACAGTATTAATACACTGTATTAGAGGCCAAGGCCAGAAGAGGCAAAGCCCTCTGACTGTTTTTGCTACACCAGCCTGACTCTTGTGTTCAATAATATTCTATCAATCTAACTCTTAGCTATGCGTAGTGTAAGTAGGATCTTGCTTTTTTCCCTGGGACTCACCCCCTCTTCAGAAGTATATCTCTTTTTAGGGTAGTATATCTTCCCAGAGCACAATGCCACACCTTTACCTTCGCTACAACACATCACCTAGTTTCATCTTTTCCCCTGGACTGATCTACTCAAATATATAAATATTCATCTAAAACTTTCTATGTATCAGTCTTTATGCGATGCTCTAAGGATAAAATATATACATGAGAATAATTTTTTAATTACTGTGCTTGAAAAGTTTAGAATATTAAAAGGGAAGACTGTTATTGAACAGATAAGAAGAGTAAAATATCATAGATACTGAAATAGAGGTGTGTAAGAGATGAAGTCAAACAGACAAATAAAATAACTGATCGGTAATATCTGCTTTGTGTAACAGTGGGTTAGGGAAAAAGATGAAGGGTTTTGTTGTAATATGTTGAGATTGAGTTGATTGTGGCACCTGCCAGGGTCCTGTTCAGGTGGATATTTAGACCTTGAACTCAGGGGAAACATCTTGCTTAGAGATATACTTTTTAGAATATATATAGATGTCACTTAAAGATATGAAATGGTAGATTGCCCAGAAAAGTTAAGGAAGAACAGGACAAAGATGAGCAAGGACAGAGAACTAGCCTTTGTAGGGGACACTCTCATCCACAATCAGAAGCTTGTCCACAGCCCCCAGGTTTGTAACAAAATCACATACCAGAAAAGGGTTGAATGAAGTCTATTATTAATACTGTTAAGAAAATTCACTGAATTGAAACTTTTTATGGTTTTTATTAAAGCCAACGAGAAAGAAAAACAGATGAATGAAAAACTATAAATTCAAGACCTCAACTTATGTCTTAGTGCTCCATAAATGCTTTAGTTTATGAGTCAAATAGTGATATTTTAATCTCAAGGTGGGATCTTCAAAAGCTTTATAAATATTATTGGTTGTATAGCTGTAACTGTTATCATTTTAGCACCTAACTCATACAATTAACCTTTTTTTCTTTTAAACCATCAGCATATTAAAATACTATAGTGATTACTGATTGGTTTAGTTCTATTCTTAATCTGTTTTGAGTAAATGCACTAATCTTAAAAGAAAAAAATGATGCCTTGTATTTCTTATCTTTCAGTAATTAAAACAAATAATTTAATAGTTACATTTTTGCTACATAATTTGTTTGTTTTTTTAATCTGAAAACTTACTCCTAAGGGGAAAAAAATGTTCTTGCTTCAACCTTTTTACTAAGACCTAGCCTTCAAGAGAGACTTATAGGAAATAGGCCATTAGGTGTTTTGAAGATTGTTTAATGCAGCAATTCCCAGGATCTTATGCTGAGATAGCAAGTACCCAGGAGTAGTATTATGGGGTGGGAGAAAGCATAGTTCCTTGTAAAAATAGGTTTGGAATATGCTTAAGTTAAAGAGAGTACTGTAGGACAGGACTTCTCAGGGCCTTTAATGGGCTTGTGTTCAAGTCAAATTATTTAAAAAAAAAAAAAAACTGGCTTAAAAGCACTGATCAAAAGACCATAGAAGACAAAAGAAAAAAAAAAAAAAAAAAAGCATGGCAGAAACCAACTTGAGTGATTCAGTCAGATAAAATGAAAAGCAGAAGTGAAATGACAACCTTAGCCTGGGTGTGTAGCTAGAGAGAAAGAAGAAGTTGAAGGTCAATTTTATGACATTACAAATAAAGCCTATGTCTGACTTTTAGGGAAATTGCTGTTGGCTTTACCAAATGTCTCTTGGAGTCTACTTCCCCCTCTAAGTAGAGGAACCTAGTCTCTTTCCTACCACTGCATCTCCAGTGCCTAGAACAGTGTCTGTCACAGAGAAAATCCTAAAACATTATTTATCAAGTAGAGCAAATAATAAATAAATGATAAAGCATAATAACTAAAATTATATAATTTGGAGACTTCAATGGATGGCCCACTTGTAGAAATGAAGACTTCCAGGTGTTTCCTAATCCTGTCTCTATCCTGAGGGATTGTACCTAAGGGGTTTTCCACAGGAACAGTTTGCACAGCCTTGGCAACCTGCCACTGCACGTGAAGGCACAGTCAAGGGTGGTTATTAATGAGAAAACAATAAGATTTGAAAGGAGGTTGACTGTCCTTTGCACAGTATGTTTTTGCTCATTAAATAATGTTAATTTTAAGCTTAACCCTAAAGCTTGGATTTTTATATTGATATTGCCTCACATTTATAAAATAGTTTTCAGGTCTCTTCCAAATTGATTAGCTCCATCAGTCATGAATAAAATGACAAAATAGCCCATTGCATAAAGAGGAAACAAAAGCAAATCATATGAATGATTTTCCCAAGGTCACAGAATTTTTATTGGAAGACCCAAGATTAGAACCGAGGTCTTCCAACTTCTCTATTCATTATAACACACAGAAAAGCAAACATTAATTCCATCTGGTTTGAGAAATTCCCTGACTTGCAGTGGAATGGAAACTTTCTTTTAAAAATAACCTCTATTTAAAAAGAAGTCTACATGACTAATTCTCTTAAAATAATAAAACAATAATAAGACCACATAAAAGTCATCTAAAAAGCCGGGTGAAGAGATCAAAGATGCTTATGTAAGGACAAGATAGAAGCCAAGCTTCAGAATTCAAAGCTTTTGTGAGCTCTAATCATTTTGCTTGCATTCATAAAATCTTAAACATTTTCTCTCTACTTTTTGATGTATAATATTCAATCAATTGTAATGGAATATAAGTGGAGAGTGCTAGTAATGGCTCCTAAGCATGAAAGTGAAATCATGGCCCATGTGCAGCGCTGCCGCCCAGAGGGGAGAGGCAGCCTTTTCCTTCGAGTCCGGATCCTTTTAGAAAAGAGAAATGGCCTGCGACTGACTGGTGCCACTTTTTTTCCTTTTCTTACAAGTTAATTGAAACAGAAGGACTTTGTTTTTTCCTCTTTTCCACTCTAAAGTCAAAGGCACTGATGAGGTTCACTGCTGGGCTATAGATGTATATGTTCTTTTTCAATGGAATTGTACATTTCCTTATAAAATATATGTAATATATAATATATATGTAATAGATATTAAATGGATGGGGGACCATTCTGTGACTTCCTGGGCAATAGCATTTTCCCAGTTAATTGAGATTTTTGAATTGCAGGTGGGATTAAAGCGTCATGACTGACCCACTTCTTATGCTACTGCACACAAACTGAGGGAGTTGACATTAAAACTCATGTGATTAAACAATTCATAAGTCTTTTGAAACTGTACATTTTGACATGAAAAGAATGAAAAATATTCACAAATTACTTAGCTAGTGAATTGTGAGCTTTTAACAGAAAAAGGAAATAAAAGAAGGCTTTTTATTTTTTTAAAGAAGTGGTTGTATACAACCACTTTCTCAAGTTTTCTGGTATGTATTTATGAGATTGAATGTATAAAAGAATTATCCATGTGTGGTGGTCTTCAAACAGTTAAATAACAAGCTCCTGTTGAGAAAACATCTTGTAGCAACAAAAGAGCTTTTAATTCCAAATTTAATAAATGGAGGAAGGGGAGCTTTTGACGGTAAGCAATGGAAAAGACAGAAGAAAGAACATTGGAGGGATGGTGGAGGGTAAACAAAATAGCATTCAGCCTAGAAGGTATTCATTTTCTGTCCTTAATGTAAGGAAAACCATAAAAACACCTGCCATTGAAGATTCAGAAAATTTTCACAGAGAACATTGGGTTTTTATAAACAACAAAGAGAGTCATATCAAAATTTCCTTCCTTGAAACACTTATGTAACAGGAATTAGGAATAGGAATCAAAATAGTTTCATTGTGAATAGTTAAGGCTGAAAGTATCTGCATTTTGTATTACTGAGAAGATCCTATAGAGAGTATATCCCTTTTGTCACAAAGGAAATATTGGTTCATCATGTACCATCATGGGTTCCAGGACTAGGACTTTTAAATTAAAGAACGTGCAGAACAAGGTTAGTGAATGAAGAGGACAAGAGTAGAGACTCAGTCAGTTATCATGATGATGGAGGATGGTAATTACCACCAAAAGTCATAGTGAATGTTTTGCGTATCACTTATAATTTCATATATGTGTGTGGTATTCCCTAGCAAATATTCAGTTTATCTTGGTTAATCCCTTTTTGTGTCTTTTTTAAAGCTCCTAATTGAAAATTTTTTTGTCAAGATTTGTTAAAGAAAAAAGTATTCTATGAAACATTGTTTATTAAAGAAAAATGCATCCAGCCAACATTGTTATTTTCATCCTAGCCTGAGTGAAAAGTCACATAAGCATATCACTTAGAGAATGATTTTTAAACAGAGTCTATTATTATTTGAGTGACTTCACTCCAATCCAAAGCACACCGGGAACTGTAAAATGTTACAGACACTATTTCATCACAAAGGCAGTGTGTTATGAGGGAAATCATTCTTAGTTGTATGGGAGAAGTCATGACTCCCAATCCAGCCACGCATTGACCAACTATGTCACAATGAGAAAATCACTTATAATCTGATACTTTTCTTATCTGTAAAAAAGGAGAAGAGAATTATAATATATGCTAGGACTAAAGAGAATAATGACTGAAATAATGCATGTGACTATTACTATTTTTGTTATTATCAGCATAAATAAAAACTCATATTTTATAGCACTTTATAGTCTACAAGGTACTTTCAATTGCTTTATTCTGTTTAATTCTCACAGCAACTCTCTGAAACAGGTTTCATTGTCTCCATTTTTCAGATGAGGAGATGGAGTCAAAGAGGTCAGCACCTGTGTGATATGATCAGGAAAATGAAGTGCCAGGACTAAAATTCTGATTTTCAGATGCCCTACATCATGACCCATTACACCAAATCATCTCATTATAAATATTCTGGTTTCATACTACTTTACAGAGTCAACAAGGGACATTAGGCATTCCACAACTACTTGAATAGTTCCAGAATTGGGGTACCCTTTCCTCCCGAGGAACCCGTCTATATTTCACTACTGTCATCTTTTAAAAGGTCTCCTTTCTCTTGATTCAAAATCTAACTCTTTGTAACTTCTGTTTATATTTTTCTATTTTTGCCTTCTAAGAATGTGCAAAATAAATGAAATTCTTTTTCAACTGAATGACTTTTGAGTTACTCCAAACTTTCATCTGTTTTCTGGAAACTAATCCTTTCTAAAATACTTAGAAGATACACTTTCTAGTCTCCTCATCACGATGACTTTTTTTTTTTTAACTCTGGAAATACATTAGTTGTCAAAGGCATCTTTTTTTTGTGTCTAGTATAGTGCTTATAAGATTGTGTTTGATTTTATGTTTTAAATTATTTGCTTCTTCAAGGTGGAGAGGGGATCATAATATTTATTTTTTATTTGTTTCCCTGAGACCCAATATAAACCTTGGAACATAAAAAAACCTTTAATATTGCATGTTAAATTAGTACACTAAAATATTAATTGAATTTAACACTAAGCAGCATCCCCAAAATTGATGCTTAATTATAGAAATTCAATCTAGAGAGTGAAACAGGCCAGTTCAACTTGAGCATTTCTTTAGTTAGTGCTAGGATGTAATAAAGGGCTCTTAATTTGCAAAAAGGAGGTAGACACTGTCCTCCAAAGCTAATGGTAGAATCTAAAAAGACTTCACAAGAGAAGTGACAGGTCTTTTTATCTGAAATTGGAAGAAAAAATATGCTTTTATGTAAAGCAAAAGTAGTAAGAGTTTAATTCTACAAAATACATTGGGACTATATTATGTAAAGTTTTGGAAATTGGAAAAAAAAGGCTAAGACTTTATCTCCTAGACAATAGTGACAAGCAAAAATTGCTAAGCAGAAAAGTTATGTGATAATATTTATGATTTCAAATATGACCCTGAAGCTGACAAACCCATTCTAAATGTTTTGCAGTCTTCCCGAATCAAGATGATGAGCACTTAAACAAGATTATTGACACTCTGAAAGGGGAGCAGAGGTGAAAGTCATGGACACGACAAAGAGGAGGGAGAAGAAGTGCTTTTGGGGTGCTACATGAGTCTCCCAAGAAGGTTAAGGACATGCACTAAATAATGGAAGGACTTTACTCCATTAATTTATTCATTTAACAAATATTTATTAAATGTTTACTATAGATATGGTTCCTGTTCTTATGCAGCTTACAGTGTAGTGTGGGAAAGGGCACCATTTAAAAGGAATAAAAGTAAAGTGGGATCAGTTATAAACTGGGCCAGTTTCACAGACACTGGGTCAGTACAGTCATACAAGGCCATATACTCAGAAGAGCCAAGCTCTTGGAGTTTGATATTCTGCAGTCATTGTCTTTAAATGTTTGATAATTTTCTCTTTAAATCTGTGTTTCATAATTACCATCCAATGAGACAATGGAGCTTTTGTTGGAGGTTTGAAGTTTTAACTTTCATGCAGTTCTGGCTTTCCCTTCCTCTCCCACCTCTCTAGGAAGGTTCTTAGCTGCCTGCTCTCTGCATCCTGGTGTCCCAGGCCCTGCCTGACATTCCTCTTCCTGCCCCAACCACTGCCACCCTTCAAGTAAGTGGCAATAGGTCTCAGTAGCAGAAGGAGGCCTGTCCTCTGCCATTGCTTCCAAAGAGTGCCTGGGCATGAGCACAAGGACAGTTGAGTGGATGCACATCTAATGGCATCTTGCAGGCATGGGGGTACTGGTGGGAGCAGCGAGAATCTGTGCCTCAGAGGGCAGTGCCATGGCAAATTGGGCAGGTGACTTGGTGGGTGCCTCGTATCTACCCTCTAGCAAGCATGTCCCAGAAGGGGGATTATAATTTCCTGGGGGTTTCTTATCTACTGTGTATGGAGGTGGTGGCCCATGGAAGGGGATATTGATTTCCCTTGTGACAGCCAGGCCTTGAATTCTTGTTTTACATAAAGGTCTGCAGACAATAAAGCAGGCCCTGATTATAAAACGCTGAAGTTAGGACAGTCTGTAAGTACATAACCCGGTAGGGAGTGTGGAGGCCTGGTAGTTTCCCCAGACATTTAATCTGAGACTGTATCTAAGAACTGATAAGAGTTACCCAGGCAGAAAAGAGGATGAAGAAAGTCCCAGAAAGAGGAAATAACATATGAAGGCCCAGGGTTGAATCGGAGCCCAGCAAGTGTTCCAGGAAGAAAGAGAAGTTGAGTGTGATGGGAATGGAAATGGTGAGCAACATGGAGGCAAATGGCAAGTCACGGTTAGAGCGGAGGCCAGTAGCTCTGCCAGACAACGAAAGGGCTTGGGAAGATAGCTGGAGGAGTAGCAAAATTAAAGAGTGTTGTCTCCCAGTGTTCGCTACATTTAAGATCCATCTTACCTACCCTGTGCCTGTAGAGTCCATTTTTGACATGTAAGTAATGGATGTTACAGTATTCTCTGTAATATGTCATGTGGTTGGAATGAGTATGTCATCCTCTCATTGTCAAACTTAGATCCTGGATCCTTGTCACCTATGAATGTGAAGAAAAGTGCCCCTTTTCCTCAGATTTCCGCAAGCTGGATATTCTGAAGAAAAGTGCTCATCATGAAATAAAACAATCACAAGTTTATCTTGTGCTTCATCGCCAGCCTCTACTTACGGAAATACTGTAATTATTTTACCCAAATTCTCCCTGGGAGATTGTGTTATGCAAAAGCTAAGTGAATAGACCTCAAGAGTGCACCAAAAAAATGTCTCCAAGTTGCAACAAAGCAGATTTTTCAGAATTGACATAAAGTAGATTTTTTTCCTTAGTAAGAATTGTTTTTATCACATTGACATTTAGTTTATTAGAGCTAAGTTTACAAGACCAGTTCCTAAAGAGCTTTTTACCTAAATCAGTTACCATTTTATTTAGATAAGATGAGAAAATGCTGAAAAAGTATGGTTTTTCCCTCAAAGATTATTCAAAATAAAATCACATCATCAGTTCTTTACCACCAGGAAGCAGCATAATTACCTCAGACTTTCAAGGAAACAGGTATGCCCAGCAATTGGTTTAATTTAGGCTTGGAATTGTTTTCTTCATCCAAATTGCTAGTTTATTTTTTCTATCCTTGATATACTTTTTAATGGAAAAGAATCTATTTCTATTATTGACTTGGAAGAATATAATTGAAAAATAATTAGCAAGGCTTTTACAAATGAATGCAGGAAAGAGAAAAGATACATACGTGTGTGTATATATTTTATATATATATAAAATATACACACATACACACATACACACACTTCAAAAGCAGTTTCCAATAAATGCCACTGGTTTGGTATATAATAAATGTCACAAAAAAACGGAAAAGAGAACTAACTTTTGTGGCACTTTTAACATGCACCAGACAAGTTAGATATTATTATTCCAACTTAATATTCACAGCATCCCAATGTTACCCAAAAGAAAATGAAACAGAAAGGGTTCAATAAACTTGTCCAATTTCACATGAGAGTTACTGATAGAGTCAAGCCTTAAATTCAAGTGTATCTTACTACAAATTCCTTGCCTCTTCTGTCTCATGTTAAAACACTGAAAACCAAAATGGAGTAGAATTCTGTGATTGAAGTATAATTTGCAAGAAGAAAGTCATGTTATTTATTTAGTCAATAGGAAAGACCTTAAATCAATGTATTTTTGCCTTGCTGTACTAATTGTTTGCTGCATAGTGTTTAACTAGCTTTATCAGTATCTATAATATGATTTGATTAAATCATGTCTTTATTTTAGGTTCAGGGGTACATGTGTGGGTTTGTTACATAAATAAATTGCATGTCATGGGGGTTTGATGTACAGATTATTTTGTCACCCAGGTAATAAGCATAGTGTCTGATTGGTAGTTTTGTTGTTGTTGTTGTTGTTGTTTTGTTTTGTTATTGAGATGGAATCTCACTTTGTTGCCAGGCTGGAGTGTAGTGGCGCGATCTCAGCTCACTGCAACCTCCACCTCCCGGGTTCAAGCAATTCTCCTGCCTCAGCCTCCCGAGTAGCTGGTACTACAGGTGTGCGCTACCATGACCAGCTAATTTTTGTATTTTTAGTAGAAATGGGGTTTCACCATGTTGGCAAGGATGATCTCGATCTCTTGACCTCGTGATCCACCTGCCTCGGCCTCCCAAAGTGCTGGGATTACAGGCGTGAGCCACCGCGCCCGACTGATGGGTAGTTTTTTTTATCTTTAATTTTCTCCCACCCTCCACCCTCAGTAGGCCCTGGTATCTGTTGTTCCCTCCTTTGGGTTCACATGTACGTGTGTTTAGCTCCCACTTACAAATGAAAACATGTAGTATTTGGTTTTTTGTTCCTGTGTCACTTTGCTTAGGATAATGGCCTCCAGCTCCATCCATGTTGCTGCAAATGACATGATCTCATTTTTTCTAGCTACATAACATTCTATACTGGATATGTACCACATTTTCTTTATCCAGTATGCCACCAATGGTCAATTAGGTAGATTTTATGTCTTTGCTATTTGAATAGTGCTGTGATGAACATATGCATGCAAGTGTCTTTAGGGGAGAAAGATTTATATTCTTTTGTGTATACATCAAATAATGGGATTGCTGGGTCAAATGGTAATTCTGTTTTGAATCCCTTAAGAAATCACCAAACTGTTTTCCACAATGGCTGAACTAATTTACATTCTCATCAGTGGTGCATAAACATTCCCTTTTCTTCACAACCTCACCAGCATCTGTTATTTGTTAATTTTTTAATAATAGCCATTCTAACTAGTGTGAGATGGTATCTCATTGTGGCTTTGATTTGCATTTCTCTAATGATTATTGATGCTGAGCATTTCTTCATATGCTTGCTGGCTGCAGATAGGTCTTTTAAAAAGAGGCTGTTCATGTCCTTAGCCAACTTTTTAATGGGGTTGTTTATTTGTTGCTTGTTAATTTAAGTTCCTTATAGATTCTAGATATTAGATCTTTGTCAGATGCACAGTTTGCAAAATATCTTCTGTTCTGTAGGTTAGCTGTTTACTTCTCTTGATAGTTTCTTTTGTTGTGCAGAAACTGGTTAGTTAAATTAGGTCCCATGTGTCAATTTTTGTTTTTGTTGCCATTGCTTTTGGTGTCTTCGTCATGAAATCTTTGCCAGGGTCTGTGTCCAGAATGGTACTTCCTAGGTTATCTTCCAGAGTTTTTATAGTTTTAGGTTTTACATTTACATTTAAGTCTTTAATCTATGATGAGTTGACTTTTGTGTATGGTATAAGGAAGGGTTTCTGTTTTAATCTTCTGCATATCACTAGCCAGTTATCACAGCACCATTTATTATCTAGGAAATCCTTTCCCCGTTGCTTGCCTTTGTCAGCTTTGAGGAAAATCAGATAGTTGTAGGTGTGTGGCATTATTTCTGGGTGCTCTATTGTGTTCTATGAGTCTATATGTCTGTTTTTGTACCAGTGCCATGTGGTTTTGGTTACTGTAGCTGTGTAGTGTAATTTGAAGATGGGTAACTTGATGCCCCCAGCTTTGTTCTTTTTGCTTAGGATTACCTTGGCTATTTGGGCTCTTTTTTGGTTCCATGTAAATTTTAAAATAGTTTTTCTCTAATTCTGTGAAGAATGTCATTGGTATTTTTATAAGAATAGCATTGAATCTGTAATTTGCTTTGGGCAGTATGCCATTTTAACCATATTGATTCTTCCTAGCCATGAGCATGGAAAATTTTTCCATTTGCTGTGGCATCTCTGATTTCTTTGAGCAGTGTTTTGTAATTCTCATTGTAGAACTCCTTCACCTTCCTGGTTAGCTGTATTTTTATATATTTTATTCTTTTGGTGGCTATTGTGATAAGATTGCATTCTTGATTTGGTTGTCAGCTTGGATGTTGTTGGTGCTGGCAATTGTTGTACATTGATTTGTATCCTGAAACTTTGCTGAAGTTGTTTATCAGATCAAGAAACTTTTGGGCAGGGACTATGGGGTTTTCTAAGTATAGAATCATATAACCTGCAAATAGAGATAGTTTGACTTCCTCTCTTCCTATTTAAATGACTTTTATCTCTTCCACTTACCTGGTTTATCTGGCTAGGACTTTCAATGCTATGTTGGATAGGAGTGGTGCGAGTTTTGTCTTGTGCTAGTTTTCAAGGGGAATGCTTCCAGCTTTTGCCATTCAGTATAATGTTGGCCATTGGTTTATCATGGATGACACTTGCTATTTTGAGATATATTCCTTCAATGCCTAGTTTGTTGAAGATTTTTTACGTGAAGGGATGTTGAATTTTATTGAAAGCCTTTTCTGCATCTATGGAGATGATCACGTGGTTTTTGCTTTTTGTTCTACTTATGTGATGAATCACATCTCTTGTTTTGTGTGTGATGAACCAACCTTGCATCCCAGTATAAAGCCTACTTGATTGTGATGAATTAGCTTTTTGATGTGTTGCTGGATTTGGTTTGCTAGTTTTTGTTGAGGATTTTTGCATCTATATTCATCAAAGATACTGGCCTGAAGTTTTCTTTTTTTATTTTGTCTGTGCCAGGTTTTGGAAACAGGATGATGCTGGCCTCATAGAATGAGTTAGGAAGGAGTGCCTCTTCCTGAATTTTTGGAATAGTTTCAGTAAGAATGATACCACCTCTTCTTTATACATTGGGAGAAGTCAGCTGTGAATTTGTCTGGTTCTGGACTTTTTCTGATTGGTAGGCTTTTTATTACTGATTCAATTTCAGAACTGATTATCTGTTTAGGGATTCAATTTCTTCCTGGTTTGATGGAGATCATATGTTTCCAATAATTTATCCATTTGTTCTAGGTTTTCTAGCTTGTGTGCATAGAGGTGTCCATAGTAGTCTCCGCCTTTTTTTTTTTTTTTTTTTTTGTATCTCTGTGGGGTTGGTTAAAATATTGTTTTTATCATTTCTGATTGTGTTTATTTGGATCTTTTCTTATTTTTTCATATTATTTTAACTAATAATCTATCAGTCTTATTTATTCCTTCCAACAGCCAATTCCTGAATTCATTGATCTTTTGTATGTTTTTTCACATCCTGTTTTTTGGGTTTTTTGTTTTTTTTTTTTAGTCGTCCTTTGATTCTGGTTATTTCTTCTACTTGCTTTGGGGTTGGTTTGCTCTTCTTTCTCTAGTTCCACTAGGTATGATGTTAGGTTGTAAATTTGAGATTTTTCTAACTTTTGCTGTGGGCATTTAGCACTATAGACTTCTGTCTTAACACTTTGTTAACTGTGTCCTAGAGATTCTGGTATGTTGTATCTTTGTTCTCATTAGTTTCAAAGAATTACTTGATTTCTGCCTTAATTTCATTGCTAACACAAAAGTCATTCAAGAGCAAGTTGTTTAATTCACATATAATTTCATAGTTTTGAGCAATTTTCTTAGTGTTGATTTCTATTTTGATTATGTTGTGATCTGAGAGTCTGGTGGGTATAATTTTTTTTTTAACTTGCTAAGGATTGTTTGATGACCAATTGTGGGTCAATTTTAGAGTATGTGGCCTGTGTAGATGAAAATAATATATATTCTGTGGTTTTAGGTGTAGAGTTTTGTAGATTTTTTTAAGTCCACTTGGTCAAGTGTTGTGGTCAGGTCATAAATATCTTTGTAAGTTTTCTGCCTTGATAATATGTCTGATACTGTAAGTGGAGTGTTTAAATCTTCTACTATATTATATGGTTATCTAAATCTCTTTGTAGGTCTCTAAGAACTTTATTTAGGAATCTGGGTGCTCCTATATTGGATGCATATATATTTAGGATAGTTAGGTCTTCTTGCAAACCAAACCCTTTACCATTATGTAATACTCTTTGATTTTTAAAATATCTTTGTTAAATTAAAATCCATTTCATCTGAAATTAGTATACTAATCCTTGCTTTCTTCTATTTTCCATTTGCTTGATAAATTTTTCTTCATCCCTTTACTTTGAGCCTATGGGTGTCATTGCATATGAGATGGGGTCTCTTGAAGACAGCATACCATTGGGTCTTGCTTTTTTATCTAACTCACCATTCTGCCTGTGGATTGGGGCATTTATCCCATTTATATTCAAGGTTAATATTAATATGTGCAGATTTCATTCCTTCATCGTGTTGTTAGTTGGTTATTATGCAGACTTAATTGTGTGGTTGCTTTACAATGTTAATGATCTATGTACTTAAGTGTGTTTTCAAAGTGGCTGATAATGGTCTTTCCTATCCATATTTAGCACTCTGTTCAGGACATCGTGTAAGTTCTGGTGGTAATGAATTCCCTTAGCATTTGCTTGTCTGAAAAGGACCTTATTTCTCCTTCACTTATGAAGCTTAGTTTGGCTGAATATGAAATTCTGGGTAGGAGTTTCTCTTCTTTAGGAATGCTGAATCAAGGCCCCCAGTGTCTTCTGGTTTGCAGGATTTTTGCTGAAAAGTCTGTGGTTAGCCTGATGGGGTTCCCTTGGAAGGTGTCCTTCCCCTTCTCCCTAGCTGCCTTTAATTCTTTTTTGTTTCATTTCAACTTTGGGGAATCTGTTCACTATGTGTCTTGGGGATGGTCATCTTCTGTAGCACCTTGAAGGGGTTCTTTGCATTTCCTGAATGTGAATGTTGATCTCTCTAGTGTCCAACTACATTATTCTGAAGAACTGGTCTTCAAGCTCTGACATTCTTTCCCCACCTTGGTCAGCCATACCCATGCAGAACTATGGTAAAGATCACGTAACGAAAATCAGAACAATTTCCATTTACTGAATGCTGACCATCATATTATGCTCGACATTCATGAATATCCTCTGTTGTGGAAAACAATAGTGCAGTTTGAAAAAAAAAAAATCAATTCTGCTACCTGGGGGAAAGGCAAGTGAGATGCACTTGGAAAGGGAAAAGAGAAAGTGAATCCAGAGGTCCAAGGTCAAGCATACCCTCCAAGAGATCAGAGAAAAGATGAAAATATATAATGAGTAAGGTCATGTGAAATTCAATGAAGAAAGAAAGCAAAATTGTGATAGCAACTGTATCACAAGCATAACCCATAAGTGTGAGTGTACCTGCATTCACCCTGAGATGCACACCAAACCCAAACTTCCCTTTTCCCAACTAAATAATCACAAGTTCTTTATCTGCTGCAAATTAGATGCTGAAGGATAGAGAAAAAAGCAAAAGCAATGAAAAGTCTAAAGTTCAAAACACAATGCACAAAGCATTTTATGACTGCTTACTACTTGCTGTATACTGGTGATAAAGAGAAGCAGTAGGAAGAAAATCACACTAGGAAAGGAGATCTAAGAGTTGAAAGGCAGCTTTCCAGAATCAAGCCAAGTATATGTTTTCATGTTATTTGTGTTGCATGCTTCCACTTTAGGTCATAGGTACTTGTATGTCAAAGGTATTCTGTAAGTGTTAAGTGAATCAAACAGAATGAATGGGGAGAGGGAAGATGAGATTCATTTAGAAGAAGAAACAAGAAGGCAATTTACTTTTGCATAGGTGGGAACATGGTTCAGGGCTCTTTACACTGACTAAAAGGGAAGAAAAATAATAAAGAGAGAAGGGATGCCAATCATACAAATGTAAATGTTCAAAGATATATGAGAGTTGAGGTGGAAGATGTATGATCTTATGTGTGATTTCCTCAGTGAGAGGAAATATCAGATTTATGAATATACTGTGCTCCATTTTCGTCTGTAAGAGGAATTTGAGAAGGAAATATTATTTTGGGTCATGACTTGTCTTCTGCATATAATAAAAATAGTTTGAAGACTTTAACTACATAACTTAAAAAGGTATAAAGGAATTTGATGTGTGCTGGGAAGAAGGTAGGGGGACACAAAATGTAATATGTGGACACACGTAGTCACAAACAAATCCAAAATATAGGCATGAAAACTGTTTATTAATTCCTTGCTGCATGACAGGCATGGCTTAATATACTCTTTTCAGACCAAAACATTTTTATCTGCAAAATGAGAGGATCAAATTAGGTTATCTCTAAGTTCATTTAAAATTGTTTTTAAAAAATCTATTTAGATAAACAGAGTAGCAGTCTGCAATGTATTTAAAAGGAAATGTACTATTCAGGTTGGCAAGATCTATGTGAAAGAATTATTATTGTGCTATATGAAAAAAGATTCTGCCTTTTTAAATAAGATGAGTAATGACAAATTAATTTTCATGCAGGTTGAAAATGTGGCAGATGTGTATGGAGAATGAGAAAATTGCTGTTATAATAGAGATGACTTAAATTATGATATGAGGATGATAAAGAAGAGAGAATGTTTTCTGTCCTTTCAAGATGTCAAACCTTAACTGAACATGTTTTAAAAAATGAAAATAAAAGTCTCAGTGCAAAGGATACATTTACTTCTCTAGCAGAGACTGTTAATTGCAGACTCTCCATACCTATGATCTCCTTCTTCTTTATTAACCAAGTCTCAATCACATTTGGTTAACAAATAAAATACTACACTCTCCATCATCCCTTCTAGTGAAATGAGCTTATATGTCTCAGTGGTACCCAGTGAGATGTAAACTTACTATTTTGTGACAGTCTTTCTGGGAAGGCTGCTTAAAGGGAGCCAATGAGTCAAGGAGAAGGGATAATTGTTTATCCTTTCCCACCTCTTCCTGCTACAACAGAAGGGATGGCAAGCTATAGCAGCCAATTTAGACTACATATAAACTCAAAGAAGGAAGTTCCATGCTAAAAATGGAATATAGGAAGAAATAGACTGTATCACTGATAACGTCCTCATGTCACCAGAATGATTTATCTTCAAACTTCTCTTTTAACTGAAATAAAAAGTAAACTTCTGTCTTGATTAAGCAACTCTCATTTTCATTATTATTTCCTTCCCTGGTTATACACATTTAAAGCTTCTTCCAACTGATTTAGTTCTCAGAAGTAAGGTTCTTCAAGTATCAGAAACTAAAATGTGGCACTAAGTATGTAATGGAAGCAGAGCTGCATAGGTGCATAGTAATGACTCAGATAACGAAAGCCGAAAATCTCATGATCTTTATAATAAATCTACAAAATACTTAGTCAAACCATCACCTGCTACACATTAGAAGCCAACCACATGCTGCCAAAGGCTACATATGGTATTAGGAGAAATGGTAAAATATTGGTATGGGTTGTCAGAAAAATCCTAGCATGACAAATTCAAGGTGGAACTAACTACCTGGCCAGTCTCAGAGTTGAAACGGAAGACATGCACCTTTGCTAAGGAAGGTACTCTTTGCCTATAACCTGCAATCTCAATTGACTGAGAGTCTGGTAATTTGAAAACTTTCATGGTTGAAAAAGCCAACTGCCTATACCCCAAATTGAAACAGTTAAAAGAAGTGTCTGAAAATTCTAGCCTTAGCGATAAATATGACTTTTGCCACACCATACAAAAGTTGTTAACCTGCTGGCAAAGATAATGCATTAGTTCATATATTCCCAATGCAGCAGACAGCAAGCTGAAAATTATTTAGATGGCAGAGCACACAGGTCTGTAAATAAAAGACCAGGGTCTTCAAGATTAATAATTCCATTTACCCAAGATCTTTGGCTGTTTTTATTCACACTTGGAGATGACCAAAAAACAACTATGCTGAAAGTCTATCATACTTTTTAGGGTGTCTTATCATCCAAAACTAATCCAGGGGGTCATGAACCCATACTAACAGGAAGTGACTTGCTATATATGTGCAGTCCTTAGTGAAGACATTCTCCTGAATGTCCATTTCAGATGTGGCCACAGAGGACAACAGAAAAGGAAGACCCTCCTGAATAGCAAATCCATGGGTCAAGAAAGAAAATGAACAAGAGAATTTTTACTGAAGAGCAGAACCTGGGACTGCCAGATGGACCAACTAAAGAACTCACTTCACAGCTAGGGCTCACCATTTCTTCTCAGCAAGAGTTGGCTGCTGTAAAATCAGAGAGGTTATTCATGTCTTAAGGTTAATAAAAGTATCTATAGGTAACTGAAACTTGAGGAGCCAAATTGAGGCCAGATGAAGGAGACCGTACATTATCCAGAGAAAATGAACTTGGAGCAGGATGCAAAGACTGCAGGGGAGAAATCAGGGTTTTTCTGCTGGAGGAAGAAGCAGAGGGTACATACACATAACGTATCCAAAGAAGCCCACTATGGAAGCTGGGGCAGATTGCATACTTATTCTCAATTCTTCACTCCTTCCTATGCAGTAGAGCAGAGAAAATCGAATATACCAGTCACTTGCTTTGACCAATGGAAAGTTAGAGAGGACAGGAGCACAGATTTTCAACATCCCTATATGGGGGCCTGGCGCGGTGGTTCACGCCTGTAATCCCAGCACTTTGGGAGGCCAAGGCGGGCGGATCACGAGGTCAGGAGATCCAGACCATCCTGGCTAACACAGTGAGACCCCGTCTCTACTAAAAATATAAAAAATTAGCCAGGCGTGTTGGCAGGCGCCTGTATTCCCAGCTACTCGGGAGGCTGAGGCAGGAGAATGGCATGAACCCGAGAGGCGGAGCTTGCAGTGAGCCGAGATCGCGCCACTGCACTCCAGCCTGGGCAACAGAGCAGACTGGGTCTCACAAAAACAAACAAACAAACAAAAAATGCTCATATGGGACTTCTGTGCCTACCACGAGAACATACCCCATAACTATTAATTCAGGGAGAATGAGAAGATGTGGTGCAGACCATTAGCCAATCCCTAGGGCTGAGTTCAAGTGTAGCCAACACTCATCTTAGGGGAGAAATGTCCCCTCTGACCTACAGACACATGGCTGAGAAAAATCAATGCACGTTGTTGTAAACCATTGTATTTCAAGGTTGTTTGTGATGCAGCATTCTGGCTAAAAAAGCAGCCAGGCCTATTCTAACAATTGTAGCTCAGAGTAAAGAATGTGGGCATCTCATCAGCAGACATGGTTACTAAAAAGATAGAGAAAAGATACAATGAGAAAACTGTAAACAAACTCTTGGAAATCCAAAGAACAAAAGAGAAAGAAGAAAGATTAAGAACTTTCTAGAAACCTCCTACAGTGGTCAGGAAGACTGGGACATTGAGCCTAGGAGATAAAAGTGGACAGAAAGATTCATATCATGCTTAAAAAGAAACTGCAAATGATTGAAAAGTTGGGGTTTTTTTTTTTGTTTTTTTTTGTTTTGTTTTTAAGTGCAACTATTTCAAAAGTAAGAAATTAGTAAAAGGACAAAGTTGTTAATGCACCGTAAACAATTGATCAAAAGCAGAAAAAAAATGAATTGCTGTGGAAATGGATACAGTGTGATCCTACTTTTAGTGGACTACTTGAGTTTTTAAAAAAATTAGGAGGAAAGCAAAAGGTTCAGAAAATAGAAACAGAAGTGTAAATAATACTATGAAATGCGCCTAGCCGAAAAAGCTGACTTTTCAAAAGAATACATTAAATGAAGAATACAGAATGAGATCCTTAAAAAAAGAAGTCAGGAAAGTATTACATAGAGTAATTGCAAAGGCCTTCTCTCCTTATAACACGGAAATTGATGGATTTGAGAATAAGGATATTAAAAAAGATCTTTAAGAGTCTACAGGAAATAGAAGAGCTAGGACAAAGCATGGATGTCATGTAGAATATTTTATGACAAACTGCTGACCTGAGCCAATAATTCTTGGGCTGGGGAAAAAACTGTCGCTCTATAGATAGGTGGGTTGGGATGAGGGTGGGGAGGGAAAACTGTAATGCTTACTTTCTAAATAGATTTCAAAGGAATGCTGGGAGAACACAAAGAGAACTAGCGTGCGTTGATTTTAATAGTAGCATTTTGTTGATCAAAAAGAAAGCAGGAAGAAAAATAATAAATCATGCATGTGGTAATAAAATGTGTGGTAGGTGATTAATGTGTTAAAAGTCAAGGGAAGAACTCAACAGAAGAGTAAAAGAAGAGAACTGAAAAGCAAAGGGGACAATCAACAAAATGTGAACATACAGTTTATACAAGGAATGCAATCATACAGGTACCAATAACTCAGTTGCAAGGAATAATTGAAATATGCACGCATATAAAAATATACAAGTATACATACTTTGTATAACTTGAAAAACATTTGAGGATCAAATAAAATAATGTATTTGAAAAGGTTTATAAAAACCGTAAGTTTTCTACAAATAAATTAGTGGGTGCAATGCTGAGAGCTACTCCTTGAGGGTGAACAACATAGAAATAGTGTTCAGTGCAACTCAACAAATGTTTATTTAACGACTGCAATGTACTAAGCAAATTTTAGGCTCTGGTAAGACACATCAGTAATGAAGACAAACATACACATTAACTATATCAAGCAGGACAAAGGGCTCTAAAGAGAATAAATGCAACTCTCCAAACAGATCTCTACTGTCACTATTGAATATCTTGTAAACTCTCCAGAAATATGTGTATGTGCAACTGTGTCTGTGCATATATATATACACACACACACACATATGTGTGTATATATATGTACATTTTAATGCTACACATTTGAGGATACCTTATTACACTATTCAGGACTTTGTGATTTTCTCTTAACACAGCAATTTGGAGATTACCCCCTTTCAGAACATAGAGAGAGCTACTTCATTTCTCCTAATAGCATATTTTATTGCATGGTTGTGCCATAATTTATTGAATTACTGGCTTTTAATGAACAATTATGCCATTTCTAGTCCTTTCTTATTCATGTAATGCTTATTCATACTGTGCTTTATATATGGGCTAATACACCTGTTAACACAAATCTCGAGAAGTGAAATGGCTGTCACCTGGCAAGTGAATTTTAATTTTGATACATAGTGCCAAATAGCCTTCAAAGTGAAACATTCACTTATATTCTCACCAACAGTGCACAAAATTGCTTTTGTCCTCAAACTTCCTGCCAATGCCATTTATTATCAAACCATTTGATCCTTGCAAGTACAATAACTAAGAAGCTGTCTCATTGCTGTTTGAATTTCAAACTACAAATCTCATTGTAGTTTAAATTGCAAACCATAATGGTTTTATTATGAGCAAATATGAGTATGTTTTTACATATATAAAAGTCTTTTGAGTTTCTCTTTCTGTGAATTATCTGTCTATAATCTTGGCCTGTTTCTAAAAATTAATAAGGTAGAAGCAATGAGCCAATTTTCATATATCTTGGCAGGTTTTTCCAGTTTGTTATTTTCCATTCAAATTTATTTATGATTGTTTTAAACTATTTTGACATTTTGATCTTTTTTTAATTTTGAGATTATTGTAGATTTATACACAGTTTTAAGAAATAATACAGAGAGATTCCATATACTTGTCACCATTTTCCCTCACTGGTAACGTTTTGCATAACTATACGACAATGTCACAAGTAGGAAGTTGACACTGATACAATTCATCTACCTTATTCATATGTTAGGGTTACATTCACTAGTGTGTATGTGTGTATATGTGTCTGTGTGTGTTAGTTCTACACAATTTTGTCACATTGCAATTTCCTGTGTTCACTGCTGTGGTCCAGATACAGACTTGTGTTTCATCACAAGGATTCCCTTGCTACCCTTTTCTATTCACAGACCCTCCTTAAGCCTGACAAGCACACATCTATTCTCCATCTCTATAACTTTGTCACTTCAAAAATGTTATATGAATGGAATCATGGAGTATGCAATATTTTGAGACTGGCTTTTTCCACTCAGTGTAATTCTCTTGCATTTGTAAAAAAAAATTGGCATTTCGAATTTTGGTACTATGCTATTTAGCTTAAGATTCATACCAAACTTTACTTGTAGATTTATACCTTTTCATTGTCTTTCATTTGGTAGTTTCATGCAGTTTTCCCTAAAGTGGACCTTGTATAATGTTAATGAAATGAGTCTTGCTTGCTTTTAGTTTTAATTTGTTTACCTATATTTTGCTTCCTGCCTTCACTGATTTTAGATGAATATCATCTATAGCACTTGTGTCATTTTGTTGTCCAAATTTATGGTCTTTTGATGAGCAATTTTATCTCATTGATAATTACTGATATGGCAATTAGCTGTGGCATTTATGTCATGTTCTACTTCTGTATTTAATGCTACTTATTTTGCTATATTGTCTATATTTCTCATATGTGCATGATTTACTTTTATAATTTGGAAAGCATATTCTCTTCTTCAGATTTCTGGGTAGTTACTATATATATATATATAAGTATATAGTAAGTGTGTGTGTGTATATATATATTTCAGAAGAGTTTTAAAAAATTATCTTTTAATTCTCAGGGAAGGGTTTTCTTATAATTTTCATGTCTTTTATGACAAAATATTTTTGCTGTGTTCTTACCTTTTTTTCTATTTGTTCTTTTGCAGAATTGTATGTGCATTTCTCATATCCTTTCTTTCTGTCTGTCTTTGTTATTTTTGTTGTTTTTCCCCAGGCCAACTATGCATTAGAGGATAATGTTAGAAAGCACATCAGTGGAGTGAGTTGGATATTCAGGTAGCTTGCATTCAAATTTGTGTCTTGAAATGTTCCCCAACAAAAGACTGTCCCAGAATTTGATTTTTCTCTGGGTTACTATAAACTTTCCATATGATGCAGTCATGTTTGCCACAAGATTTTATGCAGTAACTTGGAGTTTATATTACTTTTGTATATCAAATAATCAACTGAAAGATTGCTTCCTAACATTTTCCCTCCCACCCAGCTAGGAGGATTGATGTATTGTTTTGTTTTGTTTTCTGCTTTTTCTGTTTGTTTGTTTGTTTTGCAAAGAGAGGTGTGTAAGCACTTTACTAGCTCCACCTTCTCTGACATTCTTTTCTGCACAACAGGGTTAGTGATGCCCCAGACTCTGATACAGCAGCTGAGCGCTTGCTGTTCCAAAGAGGCCACTGATGATATTTCAGAAAGTCTAACTTACCTTTGGATAATTCTGCATGTTTTCTGTGAACATGGAGGCACACACTCCTGCTGCTTTCCTCATTTTAACTAGATTTAAATTTCATAACACTTTTACAGCCCTCCAGGTTTTCATTTCTGCTTCTTTCTTCTCTGTTTTGGTTTTAAGTTGGTTTCAAAGAACGGGGCAGAAATGTCTTCACTCTGCCATCTTTAATTGGTTCCTGTACTCTTTAATACATTTTAAAATTAAAGCCAGAGAAAGAATAATTAAACTTCCATGCTGTAACCCATAGAAGTTCTGATTTCTTGAGTATACAGACTCTCTGTACATTTTTAAGTAGTTCCATACACTTTTAGGAAGACATTACTGTCTTCTCCACCAACCTGAGACACATACCCCTACAAGGGTACATGAAATTCCACTCAACATTCTGTGAGTTCACACCAAAGATTCATTGTTCCTTCTTCCATTTTCTAAAAGGGTTTTCTTCTCATATTTTCTTGTATCATTATAAATAACATGTTTCTGTTCACAGTTTGTATTTAGAACATTTGCTAGGCATTTTGTTTTCAATCTTAATCCTGAGAGCCTTGAAACAAACAAATCACTTATACTGTCTAGAATGATATCTGCTTGGTATTTCTGCCTTAGGAAATAATGTTCATTTTTGAGTATTCATTTTAATGTACAGCAGAATTTAGTGATATCACAATCCCCTACACAGTTCTAGTAATACTAAATGAAACAGTGTGAAACTCCTAGCTTTATCTGAACTCCTGTGTCTGAAATCTATCATTTGTTGGTGTTTAGTTTGCCTGGAATATTTGTTTACCTACTGCCTGTTGACTAGCTTCCAAATCCTCTTGATGAGTTGATTTCATAACAGCTGAAAATAATATTGCATTCTTCACCTGTAATAGGTGGTACCCAAGTGGCTGTCCATCTTCCCTTGTGGTCTCTGCTGTGACTGTAAATCATGTCAAGAAATGACAGCCTGTTAGATGGCATGATCTGTCATCACTGTGAGGAGCTACCAGTCACAACATGCACACACTTGATCTATCCTATGTGCAAATGATAAATTTAGTCAAAAGATCGCTATTTCATGTTCTGGAAAACATGAACTTATGTGAGTTTATAAATAAAATATTTTAATCTATAATCTCATATATATGTCATTATGTCATCTTTCCTGGAATTCAGCTGCCAAAAATAACATTAAAGAAGTAGTTCATGTCAGGTAAGATAAGAATGTCCCATAAATACTGATTCTGAACATCTAGCAGCCATACATATGTTAATTCGTTATTCCACAAATATTCTGTGTCAAGCACTGTGCTAGGTCCAAAGGATACCAAAATTAATAATTACAAACTCAGAGTCCAAAGAAAAAGGCAGACTCACAAATAAACAGCTGTAAAAATGTGTGTTGCTCTATTTGGAGGTATTATGCAAGCATTAAGGAGAGTGCATCTGTATTAGTCCATTTTCACACTGTTGATAAAGACATATTCAAGACTGGGCAATTTACAAAAGAAAGGTTTATTGGACTCACAGTGCCACGTAGCTGAGGAGGCCTCACAATCATGGCAAAAGGTAAAAGGCAAGGAGAAGCAAGTCACATCTTAACATGAATAGTGGCAGACAAAAAGAGCTTGTGCAGGGAACCTCCGCCTTATAAAGCCATCAGATCTCGTGAGACTTATTCACTATCACGAGAATAGCACAGGAAAGCCCTGCCCCCATGATTCAATTACTTACCACTAGGTTCCTCCCACAACATGTGGGAATTCGAGATGAGATTTGGGTGGGAACAGAGCCAAACCATATCATTCCACCCCTGGCCCCTCCCAAAATCTTATATCCTCACATTTCAAAACCAATCATTCCTTCCCAATGGTCCCCATAAGTCTTAACGCATTTCAGTATTAACTCAAATGTCCACAGTCCAAAGTCTTATTCGAGACAAGGCAAGTTCCTTCAACCTATGAGCCCGTAAAATCAAAAGCAGGTTAGTTACTTCCTAGATACAGTGGTGGTACAAGCATTGGGTAAATACAGCCATTCCAGTTGGGAGAAATTGGCCAAAACAAAGGGGCTACAGGCCCCATGCAAATCTGAAATCCAGCAGAACAGTCAAATCTTAAAGCCCCAAAATGATCTCCTTTGACTCCATGTCTCAAATCCAGGTCATGCTGATGCAAGAGGTGGGTTCCCCTGGTCCTGGGCAGCTCCGCCCTTCAGGCTGTGCAGGATACAGCCTCTCCTCCCCACTGGCTGCTTTCATGGGCTGGCATTGAGAGTCTGTGGCTTTTGCAGGTGCACAGTGCAAGCTGTCAGTGGATCTCCCACTCTGGGGTCTGGAGGATGGTGGCCCTCTTCTCATAGCTCCACTAGGTGGTGCCCCAGTAGGGATTCTGTGTGGGGGCTTCAACCCCACATTTCCCTTCTGTACTGTCCTAGTGGAGGTTCTGCATGAGAGTCCTGCCCCTGCAGCAAACTTTTGCCTGAACATCCAGGCATTTCCATACAGCCTCTGAAATCTAGGCAGAGGTTCCCAAACCCCAATTCTTAACTTCTGTGCACCAGCAGGCTCAACATCAGGTGAAAGCTGCCAAGGCTTGAAGCTTGCACCCTCTGCAGCCATGGCCTGGGCTCTACGTTGACACATTTCAGCCATGACCGGAGCAGCTGGGATGCAAGACACCAAGTCCCTAGGCCGCACACAGCATGGAGACCCCAGACTCGACCCACTAAACCATTTTTCCTCCTAGACCTCCTGGCCTATGATGGGAGGGGCTGGTGTGAAGACCTCTGACATGCCTTGGAGACATTTTCCCCATTGTCTTCAGGATTAACATTTGGCTGCTTGTTACACAAATTTCTGCAGCTGGCTTGGATTTCTCTTCAGAAAATGGGATCTTCTTTCCTATGGCACTGTCAGGCTGCAAATTCTCCAAACTTCTATGCTCTGCTTCCCTTGCAAAACTGAATGCCTTTAACAACACCCAAGTCACCTCTTGAATGCTTTGCTGCTTAAAAATTTTTTCTGCCAGATATCCTAAATCATCTCTAACAAGTTCAAAGTTCCACAAATCTCTAGGGCAGGGACAAAATGCTGCCAGTCTCTTTGCTAAAACATAACAAGAATCACCTTTGCTCCAGTTCCCAACAAGTTCCTTATTTCCATCTGAGACCAACTCAGCCTGGACTTTATTTTCCATATCATTATAGCATTTTGGTCAAAGTCATTCAAGAAGTCTCTAGAAAGTTTCAAACTTTCCCACATTTTCCTGTCTTCTGAGCCCTCCAAACTGTTCCATCCAATCTCTTCCTGTTACGCAGTTCCGAAGTCACTTCCACATTTTGGGGTATCTTTTCAGCAGTGCCCCACTTCCCATACCAATTCACTGTATTAGTTCATTTTCACACTGCTGATAAAGACATACCAGAGACTCAGCAATTTACAAAAGAAAGAGGTATTGGGCTTACAGTTCCACATGGCTGGGGAGGCCTCATAATCATGTCAGAAGGTGAAAGGCAAGAAGGAGCAAGTCACAATATTACATGGAATGGGTCAGCCAAAAAGAGCTTGTGCAGGGAAACTCTGCCTTATAAAGCCATCAGATCTCATGAGACTTATTCACTATCATAAGAACAGAACGAGAAAGCCCTGGCCCCATGATTCCATTACCTACTACCAGGTCATTCCCACAACATCTGGGAATTCAAGATGAGATTTGTGTGGGGACACAGCCAAACCCTATCAGCTTCATTCTGGGGTCAGGTGGTAGGGACAACACAAACACCAAGATAAATTCCTTTGGAGATATGGCATGAGCTGAGGCTTATAGGGTGAATAAGAAGTATGCTTGGTAAAGGAGTTCAGGCAGGAAGACATTGGGGAGTGGCATTTCTTGTATAGGGGAAGTAGCAAAGGTATAGAGTTGAAAAGGAGGTTAGAACACTCAAGGAACTACCAGCAATACTATAGGAGTTTACTTAGTGATGCTGGGGCCAGTGAGATACGTGGATCAGTAAGCAAAAGGCAAGGGTGAGGAGCACTCCAGGAACAGTATGTAGGAAGCCAGGCTGGATCCTATGGTCAGGAGCTTCTGAAGAGCTTGCTGTTGTTGATATTTGCTTGCGCTTAAATAACTTTTGTATTAGTCTGTTTTCACACTACTGATAAAGACATACCCAAGACTGAGTAATTTATAAAGAAAAAGAGGTTGAATGGACTCATAGTTCCATGTGGCTGGGGGGGTGGTGCTCACAATTATGGTGGAAGGTGAAAGGCATGTCTTACATGGTGGCAAGCAAGACAGCATGAGAGTCAAGCAAAAGGAGAAACCCCTTATAAAACCATCAGATTTCATGAGACTTTTTCACTACCATGACAACAGTATGGGGGAAACTGCCCCCATGATTCAATTATCTCCCACCTGGTCCCTCCCACAATACATGGGAATTATAGGAGCTAAAATTCAAGATGATATTTGGGTGGGGACAAGGCAAACTATATATGCTTTATTGAGGTTTAATTTACATCTTAAGATTAACTTAGGTGAACAATTCAATGATTATTATTAAATCTACAGAATTGTACAATCATTGACACAATAGAGATTTTAGAATATTTCCATCATTCCAAAATATCCCTCATACCCATTTATAGTCACTACTGACTCCTACCTCCAAGAACCAGGCAAATGCTCGTCTGTTTTCTATGTCTATAGATCTGTCATTTCTGGACATTTCATATAAATGGAATCATAGACTATGTAGTCATTTGCATCTGGTTTGTTTCATCAGGCATCAGGTTTTTTAGATTTACCCATGCTGCAGTATGTATCCATAGCATATTTGTTTGTATTGTAAAATAGTATTCCATGGTATGAATATAACATCACTGGCTTATCTTTTCACCAATTGATGGGCATTTGGATTGTTTCTATTTTTTGGTTAATATGACTAATGCTGCCACAAGGATTCATATGCAAGTCTTTACACAGATATGTTTTCATTTCTCTTGGGTAGATATTTAGGGATAGAATTCTTGGGTCACATGGTAAATTTATGCTTACCTGCTTAAAAAATTGTCAAGCTATTGTGCAAAGCAGCTGCATGATTTTACAATCCCATCAACAATGTACGAGGGTTCTAGTTTCTCCTAAGGAGTTTTAACGAGACAGAAAATACGGCAAGATTTGTGCTTTAGGTAAATCAATCTGGGAGCTATTAGAAATGAGACTGAAAATAATGAGCCTATTTAGGAAGCTGTTGCAATAATCTAGGTGAGATCTCTACTACGATTCCCAACTAGACCATTGGCAGAGATTATCTCAGAAGAAGAACAATGCTGCTGAATAATAACAGGCGATTTAGTGCCATCAGTTGCTCAGCCTTGGGAATGTGACTCACAGAGGTGTGAGGACAAAGCAGGTACCTGCCCAGCCAGCCAGATTAGCTAAGGAAAACACACTTCAGGTATGTAAGCTTATGCTTTCACATCTGAAATGTCCCGTACTAAGATATACACCTTCAAACTTTCCAACACTTTTACTATCATTGTGTTATTTTCGCCTGGTTCACCAACTGCATACTGGACACACAGCTGCACGTGCTATTGGGTATTTTTCCTACTTAGAGATGATGTTCACTCAGTTCTAACGATAATTACAAGAATATTGTTGTGCTATAAGTAAATAAATGCTATGTATTTATAAATCTCTGTGTTAAAATTATACTATTTCTATTGTTAGCACACACAGTATTAAGTCATGTGGCCCAAATCTCATATTTTATAGCATATTATGGTTTTTTTAGGATATGGTAAATTAATATTTCAGTGAGAAAGTATTTGGAAGTATCCATAAGCCTTATCAACAGCTCATCCCAATGTTTCCCTTCAAACAGCCACATGGGATTTGTGTAAAAGAGTCTAAATGAATGATAAGGACAATATGATGTTTGAGTTAAAATATCTTTTGAAATAGAAAATCAGCAGCTAGCCAAAAAAATACTGCCACTTTAGAAAGATCAGGTAAAAGTCTTAATTCTGCTGTTGTGCAATGTATAGCATGTAACTAAGAACAATATCTAAGAACAACGAATATAAATATTGAGGGAAGTTGAGTAATATTTACTTAGATTATACTATATTTGGTCAAGGAATAATAAACCTGTAAAATTATCTACACTACGAAACTAAGCTCTGTATTACAGCAAATAAATGAGTTCTCTGATCTTTTAAAATATGTATTTCTAACAACCTTGTAAATGATTAATATTTCAAAATATTGCTACTGCTGCTGCCACTACTAGTAATAACAACAATTTTGAATAGCCTTGAATGTCTTAAAAGTTGTAAAATATAATTTTATTGATGATGATTAAGTTCCATGTGAATAAGAGAAATACAATGAATACAAATATTTAACCAAAAATAAAAGAACACAGGGTTTGCCAAAAGAGACCAATTTACTTATTAAATAGAATGGCCATATATTACAGTTTCCTGGAATGAAGCACTTTTGTAACTATTGTCCTGATGGCCAGTCCAGTTTAGCATTTTGTCCTTGATTGCTTTACCTTTTAACAAAATATTATCATCAATGTTATGACTATTGTTATTATTAATGAAAATAAGCCAGATGGGCATTTTACAACCTTTATTTCATACTCCCAATCTTTGTCATAATCATGTCTAAGTAGCATGAGACAAATCCAGGGAATGCAGTTCTCACCTTAAATGGGAGTTAATGTTAAAGAAGAACAGCAGTAATAACTTATCTCTTCCTGTTTCAGACTTAGCATAACCAATACTTCCCTCTCAAGGAAAACTCATATGGGCCTCATTGATCAAACAAAGTGAGTTTGCAAAACAAAGATTCGACGTAGTCAACTCTCTGTACTCTTCAGTGATGGAAGCTGCTTAGTGGAAAATGTGGGAAATTACAGATTGGGGTAGGTGAATTGAAGACAAAATTATTTATTTTTGTTGTTATAAATACAAATTTTGATATAATATACCATCATGTGTAAAATAATTTTCTTAACTAACTTAAGAAATATGTGGAACAGAAATATTTGAAATGTGGTGGTGTACGAGGAAGTGAGTTTGAAGAAAAGAGGGTCCCAAAACTTCACGTTTTATACCAAGAGAAATAAAATGGTAGTAGTCACAATTTATGAATATTTTTACACTTGTATATATATACTTTTATATTTGTGTGTGTATGTATTTGCAACTGAATTCTAAACTTTAATGATTAAGCTGATTTGAAATAATTTTAGGAAATACTTCAGTATGACAATACATACTTGGTCTTTTTGTTGCCCATGATCAATTAGATTTGAGAAATAATTAACCTTTGAATAACCGCTTTGCAAATTTACTTAGTTATCCTAGCAAAGTATTAAATATTTTGTAAATGAGTCCTCACATTTCTGATTGTATGTTTTCAAAATTAGAAATCTTTAAAGAAAATCCTGGAGCATCCAAATTTCAACTCCTGAAGTTTACAATTTTGAGCACCCACATTTCAACTATGAAAGCTTTTGGCAAACTGCATTTATTGAAAATAAAGCTTTCATACAGGAAGATATTGATAGCTCTTAAAAAGCAAGGGATACATTGAATTGATTAAATGATAAGTGTGCAAATGGTATAGAGGATGTAATTTTGAAATTCTCTAAGAGCATATTGAAATATATTAACTTTTAGGAAGAATTTTGATGAGGCCCCTATTTTTGAGTGAATTTCTTTTTAAACTTGTATTACTATTTATTTTGGCTCTATTGTTTTGTTATTATTATTATACTTTAAGTTCTGGGGTACATGTGCAGAACATTCAGGTTTGTTACACAGGTATACACATGCCATAGTGTTTTGCTGCACCCATCGACCCATCATTTACATTAGATATTTCTCCTAATGTTATCCCTCCCCTAGCTCCCCACCCACCAACAGGCCCCAGTGTGTGATATTTCCCTCCCTGTGTCCATGTGTTCTCATTGTTCAACTCTCACTTATGAGTGAGAACATGCGGTGTTTGGTTTTCTGTTCTTGTGTTAGTTTGCTGAGAATGATGGTTTCCAGCTTCATCCATGTCCCTGCAAAAGATATGAACTCATCCTTTTTTATGGCTGCATAGTATTCCATGGTGTATATGTGCCACATTTTCTTTATGTAGTCTATCAGTGATGGGCATTTGGGTTGCTTCCACGTCTTTGCTATTGTGAACAGTGCTGCAATAAACATACGTGTGCATGTGTCTTTATAGTAGAATGATTTATAATCCTTTGGGTATATACCCAGTAATGGGATTGCTGGGTCAAATGGTATTTCTAGTTCTAGATCCTTGAGGAATTGCCACACTGTTTTCCACAATGGTTGAACTAATTTATATTATGTACCATTATAGAATGAAAATGAACTCAGTGATTTGATGGCAAAGAGCTGCATATAATATGACTAATACTAAAATAATAAATAATTTTATAAGAACTAAGGTATAGGCCCACCAGCATAATAAATCTAATTATAACTATTTCAAAAATTCAATTATTTTAATTATTCAGCCATCTGCATGTACTATCAAAAATGCTTCAGCTTGAGAATAAATGATATGATCATCCCAATTCAGATCAAGTAATTATTGGTGGACAATTTTGTGCAACTAGATCCTAAAATAATAAAAGCCTCTTTTCTTCATCATGATAGAAATAAAAATCTCTCTTTCCAAGTATCTCTTTATGCTCATCCTAAAGGAAATTCAATTAAAGATATTATAAAATGCTGAATGTTAAGGCTCTCAATCAAATGCTGCCATTGATTTCATTAAATTGTCTCCGTAACAGGCTAATTAAATTATTGTCCAGTTTATAATGTAATTTCTATAGCTTATACAACCAAACTTAATGCCCTTAATAATTCAAAAACAGCTATATTTTTATACTTGAAAATTGTTTCTGTATGTTGAAGATTACAGATTTGCAAATGTTCTGGCAAGTGTGAGCCTCTTTGAAACTGGATCATACCCTTAAATGAAGAGCAAATAAATCAGAGCCACAAAATTTGCCTATATTGCATTTTGCAACGGATAGCCTCTTTGTTGCTCAGACTGTTATTTAAATAAAATTAATAATTAGAGCGGAAAACTGAAGAGAAGCTCCTATTTTTATCTCTGTATTCAATAGAATGTTTTCAAGACAAAAATTAGTAAAGAGCAGGTTTGCTCAATTTCTTTAACTTTAAATCAATGTTTAGTCTCTGAACACTTACATTGTAAATGTTAAATGGAGGCTTAGAAACTGATACTACTAATAATAAAAATGAAAAATTGAGTAGGCTATCCAGTTATTTGCCAATGTTTAAAAGCTATTTGGCATATTATTGGCACAATTTAGCTGACATAACTCAGGTGCTTAATTTCATTAATTTCAAGATAGTCAAAACATTTGGTGTAAGAAGATTAAAGGAAACTCAAAATATAAACAGAATTAAAATAACATCATAAAAATAGTAGTTGCAGAAATAATGAAAAAGTGTTAATGGCAATAAACAGCACACATCAATCAATATGAAAACATACTATAAATGACGTGAACAAGAGATACAAGTTAAAAAGGCAAATAGGCAATAACTATGCAAAAAATTAAACTCACAAATAAGTAAATGCAAATTAAAGTATAAGCATAATGAAATTTTTACTCTCCAAATTAACAAATAAATTATTATCCCCTTTCTCTCTGTGGACAAGAATATGAAAAAGATATTCTGATAACCTCCTGGTGAGGCAGCAATTTAGTATAATTTTTTGAAAAGTAATTTAAGGCGGGGCGTGGTGGCTCACGCCTGTAATCCCAGCACTTTGAGGCCGAGGCGGGAGGATCACGAGGTCACGAGATTGAGATCATCCATCCTGGCTAACACGGTGAAACCCCGTCTCTACTAAAAATACAAAAAAAAAAAAAAAAAAAAAAAAAACAAGCAAAAAATTGGCCAGGCGTGGTGGCGAGCGCTTGTAGTACCAGATACTCAGGAGGCTGAGACATGAGAATGGCGTGAATTCGGGAGGCGGAGCTTGCAGTGAGCTGAGATCAATGCCACTGAACTCTAGCCTGGACCACAGTGCAAGACTGTGTCTCAAAAGAAAAAAAAGTAATTGAAAATTACATATTAATAAAGCTTAAAGTCTTTGACCATATGTCTATTTATTTTAAAAATCCATCCCTAATTATCAGAAATGTAAACAAAGATTTATGCATAGTGATTTTACCACTTTTTGGTTATAAAAATAAAATCCCAAGTATGACTTAAATGTACAGCAATAGAGTAATAATTTAATTAAGATGTATTCACAGAATGTAAAAAGTATTCAATAATATAAAACTTCTTTAAGTGAAAAATAATGATAGTCAAAAATATATACCTCCAGTGTATCTATGTCTGTGTCTATCTAAATATGTTCATCTATCAATATATCTATAATCCTTTGTGTTTATAAAATTAAAAATTAGAAGGCTATAT